>NW_027397068.1:49800491-49845193 GCF_003265705.2 Callorhinus ursinus | reverse complement strand
TGGAGTCCCGGGATCGAGTCCCGCATCGGGCTCCCTGCTCAGCGGGGAGTCTGCTTCTCCCTCTGACCCTCCCCCCGCTCATGCGCTCTCTCTCTCAAATAAATAAATAAAATCTTTAAAAAAAAAAAAAAAACATTCTGAATGCTCTGACACTTTGAATGCTAATAGATAGTAGACTAGTCTTCAGTAAGCTCATTCTCAAAACTCTTTCATATTCATTATACCACTTGGTCATCATAATATCAAAACAGCTGACTTTGTAACAACAGCCACCATTTCTAAATCTGAAACTGAGCAGGTATCACTATGACTTCAGCAGCAGTCAACTCCTACTATCTTCTCTACAGCTTGTGTGGCAACAGCCATGAACAGTAAATATTAACCTCACAAATAAAAACATTTAGGAAAACTTCTACAGAGTTCTGGTCAAGCACTGATTTCCCTAATATCATCATCACCACCCTCAAAATATGTATCAATACAACTTGAGTCAAACACTTTTAATAATACACATGTATTAAGCCATTTGAGTGAAAAACTGCACATAGATGGCATGATTCTTGACTTTAAGGTTGACAATATGTGTTATCAACTGAATGTTTGCAAATTCACATGCTGAAGCCCTAACCCCCAATGTGATGGTATTTGCAGATGGGGTCTTTGGGAGGTAAGTAGGGTTAAATGAAATCATGAGAGGGAGATTAATGCCCTTACAAAAAGGGAGACCAATGAGTGTGCAGTCTATTTCTCCACCATGGGAGGACTCAGGGAGAAGGTAGCTATCTACAAGCCAGGAAGAGAGCTCTCACCGCAACCAACCATGCTGGCACCTTGATCCTAGATTTCCCAGCCAATAGAACTATGAGAAATAAATTACTGTTATTTGAGCCACCTGGTCTATAATATTTTGTCATGGCAACTCCAGCTAAGACAATATGAAACTATAAAATGTAATCATACTGATAATTATTTTTCTAATAAAGGCATGCCCTTTGTCTTATTATTTATTTATTTATTTATTTTGGTTTTTACATTCAAGAACCTGATTCCTACAGTACATAATATTAAACAATTCAATACGAGAGGCTTAATCTTTGAACTTAGATAAAGACACAAAACTATTTAGAGACCTTACCTAATTATTTATACAGTAATCACTGAGGAAAAACCATCACAAGTAAGTTTAGGACTGGGTTCATCCCCAGGAAACAGTAATCATTAAAGAACTATTTTTCAAAATGATCTGTCTGAACTTCTATGAGGATGTCCATGGCCTCAAAAGATAGGTTTGGTATTCTACTCTCCAAAGGCTGCAGCCACAGTCTTAATGAGAAACTGACCGTACACTGGGAAAAATCTAGGTTCTACAAACAGGCCCTGTTTCTGTGATTTCTCATAAGCTTCCATGAGAAAGAAAAAAAAAAAAAAACTACATCTTAACCTATTTTCAATGGATCTGAGTCATATCTTCATACAGAGGCTGAATGCCTTCATAAACAATAATTTTTTTCTCACATTTTTTTCTCTTGGTACAACTTTAAATAAACTGAAGAACTCCAGGTCCTTTCTCTCCTGGAAACTACTCTTTCACTATCAAGTATTCTTCCAGAAGTCCTACCAGAAATGAGTCTAAAAATTTTACAGGAATCCTTATAAAAGATTTGACAAAAAAAGAAGCAGTAGAAGGTGGTAGAAATGAATCAATACACACTTTGGAATCAGGAAGTAGAGAATCTGTGTTCCATCACTGCTGCTTACCAATCATGTGAGATTCTACATTAGAAAAATTGAGATAAAATAACAGTATCTGAGTCATTCTGCTGAATAAATATGGTGATGAACCTCAAGCATATAGCACAGAATAAACACTCAGGAAACATTAACTCGTCTTTATCTTGTTCCTCTACTATGACTATTATTAATGCTATGACTTTTTAATCCACCACTACCACTACTATCCATAACAATAACAGTAAATGTTATTTTTATGGGTGGTATGTTCAGTTCTGTAGTTATAGAACTTCACCTCTCTGGAACTTATACAAAGTTCATTCAAAGATTCAGGTGACATTTTGTTACTGAAGCAGTAACCAAGGATTTATAAAGCATATGTAACTGTGCCTTTAATATCACCAACATTGTAAAGTTATGATGGCTGCAATTTTCCTTCAAATACTGTAGCATATAGAAAATATTACTGTGTGTGGGTTACTTAGATTAAGCTATGATTTAGGTGTTGCAAGCATTCCATGAAAAAAATGCAACAGAGGGGTGACTTTCTCATTTCAGGAAACCCACATTCCAAAGATACTAAGTCTTTTGGTATCTGTATATTCATCAACAACTAACATTATGAAAATGAGAATATTTAATGTCCAAAGTGGGTTTTCACTGATGAAAACAATAGTAGCCTCTTTTTTTTTTTAAGATTTTATTTATTTATCAGAGAGAGAGAGAGACAGAGGCAGGCAGAGGGAGAAGCAGGCTCCTTGCTGAGCAAGGAGTCCGATGTGGGACTCGATCCCAGGACTCTGGGATCATGACCTGAGCCGAAGGCAGACACTTAACCGACTGAGCCACCCAGGCATCCCAACAATAGCAGCCTCTTGACTAGCACTGTGAATGTGAGCAATGAGCTCACACAGATGAGACTAAAACTATTCAAGATAAGTGTTGACTAAAATATTTTAGCAACACTTCCCATTCTTGCATAAATTGAGTATAAAAATCAGAGACACCTGTAGCCTTCACTTTTAAGATGTCTTTGACTAATTCTTTGAGCAATCCTAAGCTGAGACATGAACCATAGAAGATTCTGATTGCCTGATACTGGCCAATAAGGTCAGAGAATCCTGATTTTGGAATTTTGACATTTGTATCTACTGAAACTTTCATGCAAGGTGGTGGTCACAACACCTAAAAAGAGAGCTAGAACTTCTCTGAGCCTATAGAACAAGCTATAGGAGTTTTTTGTGTGTGTTTGCTTGCTAAGAAATGTTCAATACATTTTTATATAGAAGGCAGAATCTGGCTGAGACTTCATTTTTTACCCAGGAGCAAGGTTTGGAAGGAAGGGTGGATAATCTTCACTCATCTCAACATTAACTACCTAACAGAAGTAAAGAATTGTAATTTCATAATATATCCCACATGGAAGGGCAGGCACACTCATACATCAGTGCTCTTCCCTGGCAAGATGTTAGAAATAGAATACTGATTAACAGATATTTGAGAAATTTTATGTAAACCTGAAACAGGAATGACTCAATAATAATAATAATAATCAGGAAAATTCTCTCCATTGTTACCGAAATAAACATTCTCAGCACAACATATGGTCATGTTTTTTTTTAAATCCATGTGAAATTTATTCAAAGTAGAGAAAATATTACCCAAAAATAGTACCCACAGTGAGATTTTTATTGTAATACATGCTTGCTTTCATTGATAATAAACTATGAACTTATTATGGTTCGAACTTGTACACACACGTCTAAAATATCTTTAGTGTTGGGAAAGCAAGATTATCAACCTTTCACAATTACCAACCATGATATCTTATGCTAAGACATGTGGAGCTTCATTAGCAGTATTAGATTTGTTGTTTTAGCTAGGGGTGATTGATTTCCCAACTTTCATTCTGCCCCGTAAGACTCTTCCTTTTATTAAACTTGGCTTCAGCTTTATCTTTCTTTCTGTCTTTCTCCTTGTGGTGCACCTGCAATTCTGGCCCCATGGTCATCATGCTTTGTAAATTAAGTCAACTGGTTATGTTCATTAATTACAGGTCTCCAAATGTTTTCTTTTCCCTTTATTTTCATTTCTGTTTATTGAAGAAACAGTATTAAAGGAAATTTTAAAAGAAAAAATATTCCCACTATTCCATCAAAAAAACAATATTGATGTTATGCAGTTTTCCTAGATCCCTTTTAAGATATCTTCGACATTATCTATGTTA
Source organism: Callorhinus ursinus (assembly GCF_003265705.2). Taxonomy (NCBI): domain Eukaryota; kingdom Metazoa; phylum Chordata; class Mammalia; order Carnivora; family Otariidae; genus Callorhinus; species Callorhinus ursinus. The sequence goes on along the minus strand of NW_027397068.1, from coordinate 49,841,235 downwards.
TATTACTTTTATATGTATATATGACATTTTAAACCATCTAGGTAAAAGATGAGAAATAAATACGACAAATTATAATGCACATGAACATACTGCATGGTTTCCTTCATTTAATATTAAGTATATTGTTTTAAAATATTCCTATGTTGTCCCATTCTTCTCTTTTTAAACTCCAGACCATTCATCATAATAATAAAAAAAAAATCTCAAAACAAACTTCCTTTTGAACAAGAGATGATGGGTCATTCCCATGGCAGCCACTGAATTGTGAGATTATTTTTTTATCAATTTTAGCCAAATTAGAACACACTTTGTACACAAAACAATGCTTAAAGTACATAAACAATTGAAATTATAGGCCTAATTGCAATTTTTTCTAGCAACAAAAATATAGATACAACTCAAATGTGCATTTAGAAAGTATTTGGCTTTAGGTAAGAATGATGTGTCAATGTAGGTTTGTCACTTTTTATCAAATTCGTCACTGTGGTATGGATAATGTTGGAGACTATGCATACACAGGGATAGGGTGAATATGAGAACTTTCTCTATATGTTACTCAGTTTTGCTGTGAACCTACTCTAAAAAATAAAGTTTATTAATTAAAAAATATTTGGCAGCCTTCAAAAAGGTTAAGCTGTAAGGTTTCTGAGATTTAAAGAAATTAGATCTATAGTTCAAGAACAAACAGTAAGTAATAAAGTAGGGATTGAACAAATATTATTTTCTCTTCTGTTATTTTTGTCTTTCACATAGCATTAAGTCTTGCCATTTCTTGCTTTAAATTCTTCTTCATGATTGGGTGAGAGGACTAGGCAGAAGGTATACACAGACAAATTTGGTATTCTCTTATTAACTATTAAAGATGGATGATGGGTATAAGAATTCATTAGGGCCCTTTCTCTACTTTTGTCTATGTTTGAAATTTTCCATTAAAAAATATTATTTCAAAAACATGTCTCGTATGGACATCCATTCCTGATCATGTTAAAGAACTTGTATCAGACTTTCCCCATCTCCCCATGGTAAAACTAGAAATCCAGATAAAATACATAAAATGGTTTTAGACATTAGACAAAGTCAGCAGAGTAATCCAGCAAAGGAGAGAAATAAAGAAAGTGAGCACTAAAATGGTAACAGTTTTCTGTCTAGAGTTACTTTCTGCATTATTAGACAGGGAGGGGGTACCTTAGATAAGAAATCAGCTACCAGCATTCTGGAAGCTTAAGAAGCCTGAAATTCATACGGCAGGGTACTGGGCTAACAGAGCTATGCAGACAGAGAGCTCTAGAAATCTTCATGGGGCCCCTTTATGTAGTTGCTAAAACTCAACTGTACACACATGAGGTTGAAACTCCACATGAAAGGTAAGGGAAAAAAATGACCAATGAGCTCTAGTCTTTACAATATGCAGAGTTTACAGAGAACTAGAAGACACTTGCACTGCATCCATCTGGCATGGAAAGACCTCAGTGAATGTCTGGGACATTCTGATGAGACCCTGAAAGTTTATGCCTTAATGGTAAAGCAAAACTAACATTAGATTAGGGCTACACTGGACCTACCTAACAACACTTAAAAACAAGCTCTAAAATTCAAGCTGACTTGGAAGTTAATTAATGGCTTTCTTGTCAGGGTTTAACACTCCATACAGAAAGACAATAAAATCCGGATACTCAGCAACCTAACATTCATTATGTTCAGCATCCCATAAAATGTTACCAGCCATGCAAAGAAAACATAAACAGGAGAAAAATCAGTCATTAGAAATACAAACAGAAGTACCAAAGACAATATAATTTGGAGAAATTAATATTAAAACCATTATCATAAATATGCTTGAGAATTTAAATGAAAAAAAGGAATATAATAAAAAAATGAATTGTGTAAAAAATAATGAAATGGAATTTCTCAAGCTCAAAATATAGAGTATTTAAAATGAAAATAAAGTCACTGGATTAGATTAACAGGAGATTTGGCACTGAAATAGAAAAGATCAGCAAAGTTGGGGACATAGCAAACTCAGACACAGAAAGAAAAAGAAATATTTAAAAAAAAAGAAAGAAACAAACAGAGGCTTTGGGGGCAATATTAAGCAATCAAACACATGTATAATTGAGGTGGGAGGGAGCAAAAAAGTATGCATAAAAATGTCAAAACTTTTCCAAATTTGGTGAAAATAAGATTTTATAAGTAACTGCTCTTTAAATGACACCTTTAATCACAATCTGGGAGAAAATATTACCAATACCTGCATTTGATGAAAGACCTGCCTCCAGAATGTGTAAAGAACTCTTACCATCCCAAAATAAGAAATCCAGTAATAAATGGGCAAAGGAACTAACCAGACCCTTCACACATACACAAAAGATACACAGTGGTCAATGCCACATGAAATGATGCTCAACATCATTACTACCAGGGAACTGCTGATGAAAAATACAAGGAGATATTACTACACACCCACCAGGAAAGTTAAAATTCACAAGACAGTACCAGCGTCCATGAGAAGGTGGGACATGTGGAACTCTTAGACTTTGTTGGTAAGAATGTGAGATGGCAAAACCATTTCGGAAAATAGTTTGGCAGATTCATATAAGTGTAAATAGACATTCACCATATGACCTAACAATTCTACTCCCAACTAAGTATTTACCCAAGAAAAATAAAACCATAAATCCTCACAAGGACTTGTATATGAATGTTCATAGCTTATCCATAATAACCCCCAAAACCTGCAAACAACCTAAATGTTCACCAGCTGCTGAATGGATAAACAATGTGGCAGAGCCACACAATTGGATATTATGCCAGCAATGAAAAGAACAAATTACTGATGCCCTCAAGAATTTGGTGAAGCTCCAAAGTATCATGCTAAGAGAAAGAAGTCAAACAAAAAGACACCACACTGTCTGAATGCATTCAGATGAAATTCTAGAAAAGGTACAACTAATCTATAGTTACAAAAAGATCAATGGTTGCCTGGGCCTGAGGAAAGGGGAATTTACTGATTGCAGAGAGGAATGAGGAATTTCTTGGAGTGAAAGAAGTGTTTGGTATCTTGATTATGGTGGCAGTTACACTGTTGTACACATTTGTCACAACATACCAAATGTTATATTTAAAATGTATGCACTTTATTGTAGGTAACTTATATCTCAATAAATTGGATTTTTAAAAAAATCTCCTTCAGATTCAGTCCTTCTCCATTACACTTCTCTCCATCTGCACAATGACAATCTTAGTCCAGGACAGTATAGTATCTTCGCTGTTGCAGAAGCCTTCTCCATGCTCTCCCTTTTTTGGAACACAAAGTGAGAGTGGTTTAAAACTCTTCTTCAAACTGCAGGATGTGGCTCTTTACTGGGTCATAAAATTGAAACCAGAATTGTTTTATGTAATGGAATAGAAATATCAGAATGTCCTGTGCACAATAAAGTATATTTTCATAAAACTTAAAAGAGTATGTGTGTGTGGTGTGTGTGTGTATTTAGTAGCTATGCAAAATATTTCTGACTATGAGTCTAAACTAAAAAAAGAAAATATGAAGGTCTCTGCTCCAAATACAAAACAGATTATGCTTAAAACTATCCAATGCCTTCCTACTTATTGCACTTCACATAAAAGCCAAACTTTACACTGTGGGATCTAAGGTCACCTTTATAATTACATTGTAACAAACATGGTCCCCGCCTACTTCCCCAACCTGGCCTTGCTCCGCTTTCTCCTTCACTCACTGCACTCCAGCCTGTCATCCTGTTTGCTGTTCCCCAAACACAGTAAGCTCCTGTTTCCAGTCTCTTCATTTTATAGCCCATTGTCTAGAAGCTCTGCCCCAGATTTCTGAACGGTTCCTTTTCTTGTTGGTTTGGTTTCTGCTCAGACCTCACCATCTCAAAGACAATTTCACTAACTACTCTGTAAATCAGCCACTACTCCTAGGCTAGTGCTCTCTACCACAGCATTTTGTTTTACATCTTTTTTCTTATTTTGTTCATTTAGCCAGCATGTAGTACATCATTAGTTTTTGTTTTACATCTTTACAGCACTTAGGTCTATGGAAAATGAGCTTCTTCATAGTTAATCTGATGACTATCTGTCACCCTCTTCCCCTGAAATGGATTGGAAGTTTCATATAAAAATGTACTTTCTTGACCTTCTGGTTGGACATAGCCCCCACCACTCTGTACTGCTTTTCACCCAAAGCATTTCACGTGTTGACATTATTGCCTGGGCCTCAAGTTACCTTGTTCTGGCATACACTCATGAGTACTAGCTATCAGAATAAGAGACTAGCACTAATTGGTAATTATTACTGAATGAAGATACAAGTTCCTAATAAAATTTAGACACAGTCATTCACACATTCATTCATTTACCCATTCATACAGATCAGCCCAGTAAATGTTTATTGAGTGCCTAACATGTGTCTCCCCTAAAAGAGATAAGGAAGTAAGTCATGGAGATATTTGATCCGTAAGTTTCTAGGCAGGGGATAAAATACAAAGGCCCTTAGGGTGGTGTCCTGGTGTATTCAAAGACCATAACCCGCTAATTTGGCTAGAGTACAGTACCGAGGAAAACAGAAGTAGGAGGTAATATCAAAGTGGCAACCAAGGGCCTGATCAATCATGTAGAGCCTTTTAGGCCACTCTAGGACTATGACTTTGATGCTGTGTGAGACTGGCAGCCAGTGGAAGGTTTAAGTAGAGGAATGACCTGATGACTGAAGTTTTAAAACACTCACTTTGGGCTGTGAAAGAATATGCCATAGGAAGACAAGCAAGGAGGTTCTACAACCATACAGATGGAGATGGAGATGGAGCTCCCTGGGCCAGGCCTCATAGAAATAAAAATACTAGAAGTTGATCACATTCTGGTTATATTTTAAGGGTAGAGACAACAGTATTGTTAATGGATTTGATGTCTGCAGAGCAGGGGAAAGGTGAAGGCTGGAGATAAAAATGTGTGAATCTTCATCATCAAAATGGTATTTAAAAATACAGGGACTGGATAAATCGACCATGAAGGAAATATCCAATGTGGAAAGATAAGAGAGATGAGAAGCGTGCCCATTACATACATCTGAAGGTTCCCATTTATATCATGTGTAAGCAAGAGTGATACTAGAGCAACCTGGTATCATCAATTGTGGAAGGTGGAAGACACTGAAAATATCCCCTGCCACATGAGGAAACTCAGTGCTAGAGAACAAAGTGACTTTGTAAAAGTCATACAACTAGTTATGGCAGAGCCCGGACATGAACAAGGCCCACCTGAACATCTGAGCTACTCACGCCTATACGGTAGGCCTCTCATGGTAACATTTAAACACAATCCTCACACAGAAAAAAGATGTATCTAATCTGGAGTAGAAAATCCACACTGACTATTTATTGAATGAATACAAAGTTATGATCAGTCCATAAAGTACGGATTTCTCTCAAAGCCTAGAAGTCCCCATGAAAAGAAGCATAGAGGGTCTAGAATCAGATGTCCTCAGTTTGCTAGGTAGGGACGTGACCTTGGACGAGTTTTTTAACTCTGTGTTTCAGTGTCATCATCTCTAAAATGAGCATAACAACCATTACCTATGTGTCGAGTTGTGGGCATTAAATAGGATAATCTATGAAAAATGCTGACCATAAGGCTTGATGTAGAGTAATTCACAATAAGGGTTAGCATTGATTATTTCTCTACCCTGTGCCAAATCTGGGCAGCTGCCTTGCCCTTTTTGGTATTTACTATTAGATATGACAGCTATAAAATAGGGGATGGGGAGATGTGCATAATCACCATTTCACATGACACTACCACTCTAAGTCTTCATTTTAAGGGTATAATTTACACATTTTACACTCACAAGTTAGAAAGGGAAGGAGTTGTATACAATATATTTTGAGATAAAAAAATGAAAAAATAAAATCATCACTATCTTTCCTTAAGAACCTCATAAAATAAAACACATTTTAAATTCTCATAAAGAGAAACTGAAAAGCATATGAAAACCAACTACAATGAAAGTGTAGAGAAATGTATAGGTTAAGATAAACACCATGATCAGAAATTCATGTGAATGGAGATAGATAGAGTATCATAAAATGCTGAACAAAGTTGACAGGAGAAGGTCACTCATACAAAGGAATGGAGTATTTTGCTCCCACTTCTCTCAAGTGTCTGGTCTTCTCCAAAGCCCTACTCATGGCAGACTTGCCACTTTCTTCTTTGACCCTTGTAATAACACACTGCAATTATTTGTTCAACCATCTATCTTCAAGTAACCATGGGCTCCTTAGAGGAAGGACTGGATCTTCACCATTACAAAAACGTATCACCCAAGACTCTGTAAATGTATTTTAGTCATACCTCATCACTAAAACAATTCTTCTATTTCCATAAGCCTTCAATTGTAGAAAAAGGAAAAGCCCTTCTGCCTCATGTGTGGTCCCAGGCACACTATGGTGTGGCGGTTAAGACTCAGAATCTAGAGTCGGCATGACATGATGAAAATCCGCACTCGGCCACTCGTGAGCTATGTGACTGGGGCAAACTACTGCCCCATCACTGTAAAATGGGCATGCCTGCCAGATAAAGTGGATAGAAGATAGAATAAAATCAGTTATGCAAAGGATTTAGCTTCTAGTGACATAGGAATCACCCAATAAATATTAGCCACTATTTTGAGAAAAGGATAGTTAAGGAACTGTACCAATAAGCAGGAAAGAGATAATTCTAGAATATCCTGACTATAATTTGGAGTCCACAAGGTTTCTAAGCATGAGATTTTTAAAATTTTATCAATTGTAATTGATCTGAGGAAGCGTTCCTCTAATGCTAATTCCAGTTATTTATTTCTACTCTTTTTAAAGCCCAACCTGTACATTCTCTAAGTATATATTAAGAAAGACTATGCAACCACCCCTTGGGGGATAATCTATATTAAATTTTAGTGCAAAGTCTGACCAAAATTAAAACTGTTTAAACCTATAATTAAAAAAAATAAACTTCATACCTGTGGAGCACAGTGGAAACATAACCTAAAAAGCTCAAAAGACAAATGGATGAACAAATAATTTCAATATCAAGCAATCATTTCCCTAAAGCAGTTTCCTCTCCAAATTACTAAGCCTGACACAGTCCCCACAGATGGGCTTCGGTGAGTGCACTCAACTGAGGGAGGTAATCTATAACCTCAAGCTCTTTGCAGGTCTGTATTCTACCAAACCTTTCATTCCAGGTAACCAGGGTTGGAGTAACTCTGAATTAGAAACACCCTTTCTCTAAAGATGTCCTTATCTTCTCTTAAGCATTACATATTATACAGAGGTAAATAGTAAAATACATTTCAAAATGCCCTGAAAATTGAGGAACAATATGATGAGTAGACTATTTTTATTACAGAATCACTTTTCTTAAAATTGAACTAGACAGATTCACATTTTACTTACAATTATTCTCAATTTTAAGTTTTAAAGATTCAACTAAAATATGATCTAAAGTTACATTGCCTCTTGTTACTGAAACATAGGATGAAATAGAAAAGCCTAGTCGATCATCTCTTTACATATGCTGTTTGCATTCCACTTTCAGTTGATTTATAAAACATAAATAACATAAAAATTTTAAGGAATTTACATAATTTTACTCCCAATATCATCAGAATTGAGAAACTTACCGGCTTACCTTCTAAAAATATTATTAATGGATACTAAGACTGATAGTTGACAAAGTTGATAACTTATCTTTGGAAGTTAAAAGTTTGTTTGTTTTTTTAAAAGATTTTATTTATTTATTTGACAGAGAGACACAGCGAGAGCAGGAACACCAGCAGGGGGAGGGGGAGAGGGAGAAGCGGGCTTCCCGCGGAGCAGGGAGCCCAATGCGCGGCTCCATCCCGGGACCCTGGGATCATGACCCGAGCCGAAGGCAGACACTTAACGACTGAGTCACCCAGATGCCCCTGGAAGTTAAAAGTTGAATATCCAGGTTTTGGACTTACATTTTTAATCAAAAATACTTGAGTAATGGGGCACTTGGGTGGCTCAGTCAGTTAAGCATCCCATCCTACTCTTGGTTTCAGCTCAAGTCATGATCTCAGGGTCAAGGGATCAGATGGAGCCCTGCGATGGGACTCCGGCTCAGTGAGGAGTCTTCTTGTCCCTCTCCCTCTGCTCCTCCCCACCCTGCCTCTTTCTCTCTTTCTCTCTTTCAAATAAATATATAAAATCCTAAAAAAATACTTTAGTAAATCTTCATTTGTGTGTGTCTCTGCAAAGATATATCATACACATATTTAGTATCCATATTCCTCGTAAGATTGTGGGAAAGTTTAGTTTGTTAAAAGAGATTGGCCAAATAATCCATGCTACAAAATATAACTTTTCATAAGACCCAAGTGGCAAAGTCTATACATTCCATCCTTGCCACTTAATGTCCATGTGAGATCTGCGGTAAACTATAAGCAAACTATATGGAAAAAATCATGCTTAATGATTTTCTTTTTTCCACAAAATAACTTTGTACATCTTGTCTTTTGAACCATTAAGTCTATTATTCATTTTTAAAAGCTAGATTATATACAGTGGTCAATGCCACATGAAATGATGCTCAACATCATTACTACCAGGGAACTGCTGATAAAAAATACTAGGAGATATCATTACACACGCACCAGGAAAGTTAAAACCCACAAGACAGTACCAGTGTCCATGAGAAGGTGGGACATGTGGAACTCTTAGACATCGTTGGTAAGAATGTGAGATGGTTCCATATATACATATACTTATGAAAAAAGCATGTCAATAGCTAACATTCTTACCTAATTAAAGAAACTTGGAGGAATATCCAGTATTCTTTCAGAAGAAAGACTGTTTATTTCCAAACCAGAAGCCATCTATTTAATCAGATTAAACAGAAAGGAGGAAAACCCAAGGAATTTGTGGTATTTTTAGGACATAAGCCAACAAGTTTCTCAGTTCTGATGACACTCACACATGGCATAATATTATATAAATGCCATAAAAGTTTTACATCATTCATGTTGTTACAAAACAAATGAAAATGCATGAATAAAGGAAGAGATGCCACTTTGATATGATTAAAAAATATTTATCAAAATCCACAACTGGTTATGTATACATGCACATTTATTGCAATACTATATTGAAATATATTTCATTTATATAATTTATAAATATATAGTATATAAACATATCATATGATAGTTAACAAATGCCATCTCATTTAAATACCAACTTTGTCTAAAGGCAGTTTTCTTCAATTGTTTTACTACCTAAAATTGATCAAAGTATAAATGGAACCAAATCAGACTGTGAAACTAACCCAAAATCTTGACCAATCAGATAAGATTGATATAATAAGTTTATATAGTCATAAGCAAAAGTAAACTTCTCAAAAAACTGAAACATAGCTTTATATCTGTCAAACTATTTTTAAAAAATCAAAAAACATCAGAAATATTTTCAAAAGTAAAAAGAACATGGACATCCCTTATCACACGTACTTGAAATCACAAGGTCCTAGATCTACTCCAGTACAGAAACCAAGGACCTGAGATAAGTCAGATAGGTCATCTAATCACGGACCTGGGTCTCCTGACTTCCAGCACAATGCCCTTGGCATACAACTGTTCCTGACATTAATCAATGGTCAACACATGCTTATGTATTTTCCTGTAATGCTCTGCTTCACTACCTTCATCTGTACCCATATTGAATGAAGAATCTCCTGTTCTCTCTTCTCATCGCAAGAACAGCAGGTCACTTTTATATCAGAGTATGACAAACAAGGCCAAAGTAATGATTTCTTTAATAGTGAATAAAAATCATTGATAAATAAATGGCTATCAAATTGTAAGACTTTAGGAACAATATTTTTCTGATAAGAAAATAAACTGTAAATTTGAGTCCATAATATTTGATTTCCTACCCTGTAATAAGAAAATATTCATAAAATGTGGACACTTCCATACTATATGTAAATATGTGTAAGTATTTATGAAAAATATAGTTCTTCTTTAAGTATAACATTCTTCCTTTTTTATTTTGAAATAGCAACCACTATCTCAAATAAGAAAATAAATATATAAATACTTTGTAAATGGCAAAATGGTGTGCTATTTGTTATGATCAGTCTTTGTTAAGTCTATTAAAGCAAAGGCATCAGAATACCAATAAATAATGTGTGTATGGCGGCGGCTGGGGGGGTTGTGGTGGAAAGCTAATTGGTGGTGGTGGAGGTAGAAGGATTGTTGGGCTAGGGTGGGGCTAGTTGCTAGGTAATGAGACTAATCCCCATCTGGATACCTGCTGAAACTGAATCCCACTGTAGGATCAGGGTCTAAAGGAGAAAACCAAAATGGAGAGAGAGGGCTGAGACCCAAGGAGGGCCGAGTAGAGACAGAGTAAAAGAGTATACAGGTAAAGTAGGAAATGAAAACCACTAACAGATCTAAAGTAAAAGACAAGTTACAGACCCATCCCAGTAAATTTGATTCAACTGAGGAGTCATATGCAGGAACGATATCTGCTAATGGGTACAGTTTTGTTCTGATGGATCTCTTCACAATTGAGCTTTTGTTGGGTTAGCCTACGGTCAAGCTCTTCTTAAGGTGGCCCCACTCCTTCATTCCCCAGCATATCTGCACATAATCTAGAACAGTTCATGAAACATTTCAAAGATCAATTTACTCCCTACCTCCTGAGAAGAAACTTATAAAACCAATAAATCAAAGAACTCAAAATAGCCATTGATCTGTAAGCTATCATTATTTATGGCAACTGCTCATTCCTCTATAACTTACAAAATAAATGACACACGAATTCATTCTATCAAAATCATAAAGACCAATAAGCTCAATACAGATAATAGTGTTCAGAATACAGAACTATTAGTACAGTGCACAACTAGGAATCAAGTCTGTACTATATAAAAGATATACCAGCATTGAAATGTAAGAGAATTTTCACCATTAAAACAAATCAGTGCTGTTTAGTTTATATCAAAACCTCCTTGATGATTCAGATATATTGAATAAAGATTTCAGAAATTCCAAATTCTCTTGTCAATATCTATTTACCCTAGCCAGACCTAGATATAAAAATGCCAAGGAATTATAGTAAGAAGGATAAATTCACCGTATGCCTTAAGTCAAGTTCAAAAAGATATTAGAAACCACATGTGTAACAGTGGATACTTTAAAAGGAACAGCAGCAATGTACCTTGTTCTCAGATAATCCTGGGTAATAAAGGACTTAAATTTAGATACTTATGACAAAACAGTCATTCCCTGCCCCTTGATTGGCCTGCTGACCTCTATTTGTCTCCCTTTGCCCGTGATGGGTTCATACAACTGTCTTGAAATTCAGCACATTTGGCTGGACAATGAAAATGTGTCCAGGCTTCACGAAGCCCTTCTGGGAATTGGAACTGCCTATGTACTTTACTTATCAAAGGGCTAGAATTCATCCTTAGATTTTTATCAGACGAGATCCAAAATGACTTCATGGTACCCACCCACCTGACTCTGCCCTGCCACAGAAAAAAACCTACAGATGTTGGTTCCAATCTAGGCTAGTCTCAACTTCAACCCATTTGCTGAGATTTTATGATCTGGATTTGGTGCTCACAGTCTTGTAGTCAGTAAATTGCCCCTAAGCCCTGACCATTGTGTGTTAATGCCCCTGGTCAGTCAGCCTATTTAGGGTCCCAGCATGTTTCCAATGACACCTCAAGATATTTTTGAGAAACTTCCATAGCATTAAACCACATACTCTCATATAATTAACCTTGATTTTGACTATGAGAAGACGTGTTACAAAAGTAAACAGGTTGAAAAAAATGTCTTCAGTCACTTGGGGAGACAGCTGAAAATCAAATTTCAGTAGATGCTATCCATTCCACACTAACTATTCACTTGTTGAATGGTAAGCTTTTTTTTTCCCCCTTAAGTGGTAGTTGGCCTAAAGCCACCATCCCCATTAGCTACATAGTTGGTGAGAAACAGTGGAAATTTTTTTGTCCTGCTTATCTAGAAATCCGGCTCTCCCTTAGCTGGTCATTTGTGAGTCAGTGTTTTTTTTTTATTCACCTATTGCAAAAGTCCTTTGTTTCAATGACAGAAAAGAATTTTCTAAATTCTGTTCAATGCTACACCTCCAAACTAGAATTTATTAGACTATTTTTATTTGGTAGTTCATAAAGCCAAATGCATCTGGGATTTAAAGTTTAACATTATACCTGACTCTACAAAGGGCTCCACTGTTAATGGCTGTCCATATCTCTCAGGAAGGGATCCAGATTAATTCACATGGTAATACAGAAAGAGTAATGGCTTTGATCAAAATGTGGCCTGAGTATCAATCCTAGCTTTACCACTTAACTTTATAACTTAAACTACCACCCAGGCTAAATTCATCCACATGTCCATCCAATCATTTATTCATTCAACTAACACTGAATGGATACCTACCATGTTTGAAGTACTTTTATACGCACTCAGGGATAAAGCATGAATGAAACAGACAAAAATCTCTGCTTTGTTGATGTTTGCATTCTAGTGGAGTTGAACAGACAAGTAAGTAAAATACATGATACGTCAGATGATGATAAGGTCTGTAAGAAAATGTAGCTGGAAAAGAGATTAGAGAGGATTGGGATGGATTGATAAGGTAATACTTACAGAGACCTCACAGACACGAGAGAAGGAAGCCTAAGTATAAATGGGAGACAAACCTTCCAGGGGAAGGATGTGTATGACTTCCAACGCAGAACTGTGCTTTGAGGGTCTGAAAACAGCAAGGAGGCCAAGGAGCTGCAAAGGAGTAAGAGAAAGGACTCCAAGCTGAGGTCCACAGGGATGGTGACACTGATGTCATTGAGCCCTGTGGGCCAATAAAGATGGGCTTCTCTGTAAGTCACACGGGAAGTCAATGGAAGGTTGGAGCAGAGGAGTGGCATTACTCATGTAAATTTTCAAAAAAATCACTCTGGCTGCTGTGTGAAGAAAGAAATGTAGAGGGGCAAGTGAACACAAAGGGAAGATTTCTTCAAGCCTGTGCCACTCATCAGCATGAAATTAGACAAGGTGATGAGCAGTGGTTAAAGTATGGATGTATTTTGAAGATTTGGCCAACACGATTTACTGGTGCGCTGGATTTTAAATGGAAGTCACTTATCGTGTAGCCAGAAACTTAGAAAATGATAAAGTGCAATTCCTCCTACGTCTCCATGTGCTGTTGTATATGCCCTGGGCATTTATCCTGGATCTGAGTACCCCAAACACACATTTTAACAGGTCTTTTAAGGAAGATTCTGCAAAATGAGGCATAGACAAACACACTGATCCAATGTCTAGGCTACCTGAAGGACCTACATTCTGGGAATGTGAAGAGAGGAATTAGGGTGACCTTGAAAGCATGCCAGGTCAAAGACACCCATGCCCTTTCAAATGGCACAAGTCCTGAGTGAAAGATGTATATGTTCAAGGGGTAAAGGCAGATGAAGCAGCATTCTTGTATTCAGAGGAGTGGTCCAAAACCAATCTGGCAAAAAAACAAGACATGAGAGTCTACAAACTGCTGCTTTGCTTTTAAATTCTGCTTGTCTGTGTCTATAACCACAATCCCTCCAGTAAACAGAAAGGGTGTGGAATGAACTTTTGCCCACACTTTAACACGGTAAGCTTATGTATACTCTTAACATTGGTGACATTTTTTTTAACCCACTTCAATGGATATGACAAATTCTGGTACTGTGACTTAACATTCCCTTCTCTTTTAAGTCTTTCCCACTACCTTATACTAACCTCTAACCATATTGGTTGCTAAATTTTACCAATCCCATGATTAATCTTCCAAACTTGCTTGTTGGTTTCAGCAACTATTTTACACACCTCTGTAATCCACCCTTGGCCATCATCCCTGATGATTCAACATCATGTTACTGGCCTCTTCTGCCCTCTGGAAGCAGTCCTTCAATGCCTCCAAGTCATTGACCTCCCACGTTCTTCTCCACTTTAGCTACTTATAAACATCTACCTGGACCTTGTCATACTGGTTATTAATCAACCCATCAGAGCTTAAACTCTTAGTAGATCCTCTCTAAACACAAGCTCTTCTTTTTATCACTTTAGAAACCACATTTCCACTGAACATTCTGCCCAAACTGTAGGCTACAGGCCCCTTCTGGTTGTCATGTTTCATTAGGCAGCCAGGAATCCATGATCATCCTCTCAGAGGATAATCTTACCAATAAGCAAGAATGACTTTTTCCCTCTCATTTCTCTTGCATATTTCCATTTCCTCTCCAGGGACGATCTCTGCTTTGCAGACACACATAATCATATTTCCCCAATACTAAAAACAAACAAATCTGATATTCTTCCACTGATGGCTCTGTACCACCTCTGGCCATTTAAACCAGTGTGACCTAACTGCAACAATCATACACCTGCTGGTCTCTAAAGGCAGACAGCAAACACACTGGTGTTTACAGCAAACTGCTTAGATATTCAGAAGCTATAGCTCCACTTACCCCCAAGAGCAATTTGGACTTTGCATCTGAACTTGCCTCCTTCAGAGGTTTAACAAAACCGAACGAGGGGGGCGCCTGGGTGGCTCAATCGTTAAGTGTCTGCCTTCGGCTCAGATCATGATCCCAGGGCCCTAGGATCGAGCCCCGCATTGGGCTCCCTGCTCCACGGAAGCCTGCTTCTCCCTCTCCCACTCCCCCTGCTTGTGTTCCCTCTCTTGTTGTGCCTCTCTCTGTCAAATAAAAAAAATCTTAAAAAAAAAAAAAAATGAACTAGGTCTCTCCTGATGGGCCTCACTACCTTGTATGCTGCTTTAGCAGAAATCCAAAAAAGCAGTCCCTCCTCCTGGCCACGTAGCCAGCTGCCTTTACAGACTATACAACTTCTCACCAAATGATGAGTTCATCAACGATGATTTGTGCAAAGACATATGACAGGTCTGTGGCCCAGTTCGCAAAGAACCCTGTCTCCTGATATCCAGCACAACACTGTCCTTACCACATCCTGCATTCCCAACACTGATTTCAGTACCTAACACTGATTTCAGTACCTAATACCTAATAAGGTCTTCTTGTAGTGATAAAAAGGACTATGACAATTAATGCATAGAAGAGTCTAGTACATAATGTATTTCCCTGTTTCTGAGATGACAAAAAAAAAGGCAGGTAATTGGTGATCATTTTCTAAATATTATTGTGTGTGTGTGCATGTGCATGCACAGAGGCAATGTTGTATGATTTTGGCAAGAACTAACATTGCTACCTCTTTGATAATTTACAATTATCATGCCATATTTAAATTAAACACCATAAGTGTGGATGCCGTAATGTTTCCTAAGAAATTATTTTAAGGCACAACGCAGCAGTGAGTAAAAGAACAACACAATCAGTGTTGTATCAAGGCCATGGTCTTACATTAAACTATCATTTGTTTAAAGATACAGCTGTAAGAAAACTCAATGGTCGTGACATCTATATAACTTCTAGAGGTAAAAATAAAAGGTTTACTTTTAATGAATTGCTGTCAATGTAAATTAAGTAGAGACCTTCCTGAAAGAACCACTCTGGAATATAAATACATGTTCAGTTGAAGTGAAACAAACCATCCAGTTACCTCTTGTTGAATAAATATGGCAAAATTTACATGGGTGGTACAAAAAGAATAAATTCACTAGCTACATATAAGGCATGTATATAATTTGAGTTTAAAATGAACATAAATTATCAGTATCGATGCTAGTGAAATTACAAATGGCTTTTTTTCTCAGAATTTTTCTAATGTTTCTAACATGAATAACTATTACTTGTAGTAGTAATATTTTGTTAATTTTTGACTAATGATTAGATAGCCCACAAAGTACTCTAACTTGGTATTTGGCTTTTTCTCTTTTTTTAAAGATTTATTTATTTGGCAGGGTGAAAGGGAGAGGGGAGAGGGAGAGACAGAATCTTGAAGTTGACTCCTCTCTGAGCATAGAACCTGATGGATGCTGGGCTCAATCTCACGACCCTGAGATAATAGCCTGAGCCAAAATCAAGAGCTGGCTGCTTAACCAACTGAGCCACCCAGGCACTCCAGGGTTTGGCTTTTTTCTAATCCCAACAGAGAATTAATGTTAGGTTTTATATTTGGAGAAATTCTGGAAAAAAAAGCTTATATAATATTTTTACACAGAACAGCTTCATAGAGAATAACAACTACAGAAAAGTGTTTTTTCAAAGATTAAAATTAGAAAGAACTCATCATTTAATTGTCTGGAAACTGTTTCACACGAGAACAATTAGGGAAGTACACCAAATTAGTGCTATTTTGTACAAAAGAAATGCACTCAATATTTTCTAAAGGTCTGTTTTACAGCCAAACTATATTTAACTACCCAATATAATCAAATGATACGTTTCCACCTTATTTTCTCAAAATATCTCAAACCCACTATGTCTAAAACCAATCCTTGGATCTTTCTTCCCAAACTTGCTGACAGTCAGAGTTCTGATTCTCCATGTCTAACTACAACATTCTTCCAGTTACACAAGGCAGACACTTAGGAGTTACCCATTATAACCCCCTCTGCCTTACTCCTCGTTAGCAATATAACACTAAATGTCATTTTTTACCTCTAAAATTTATCTTCCTCTCACATCTTACACTTCTCTCTCTCATCACCACCATCCTGGTACGAAGCTAGCATATCATCGACTATCAGGTAAACCGCAGGAGCCTCCTGACCCATATTCCACAACCATTCTTCCTGTGTGAAGTCAAGTACATTCTATCTGTGGCAGGCACAAAGCAATCCTAACGTCCCACACTCTCAGTGGAGGGATACAGAGTTTGAGACTCATACCACAAAACACACATTTACACTCCTGATGTGATTTCACTCCAGGTGTTCAAAACCTGGAGGATTTGGCAGATTTGGGGGTGTAGATGTTAGGGAGACTTTCTGAATAGGTAAAGGATCATCTCACCAGCTCCAATTTGTCAAGTACTAGAAATCCTGTAACCAGATGCACAGGCCGAGTCAAGTAACTACCCAGCTTGCTATCTGTCCGCTCTCTCCCTCCAAATTTCTACTATGAAAATTTTATACAGACAAAAAAAAAATTGAAAGAATAGTGCACCAAATACTCAGATGCTCTCGTGCTAAGTTCCATAATTCTTCCAATGTTTTCATGTTTACTTGTCTTTATTTCTATCTATGTTATATTTATAATTGCTGTTAAATCATTTGGAAGTAGGTTGACATCTCAGCCTTCAACATGCCATCTCCTAAGAACACATTCATTATCATTGATGGTATTAACAATACCATAAAATCCTCTAATATACCCAATCACCCCAAGAAAGTCTCTTTGTTTTTAGTTTTTTTAAAACCAATATAATGAATGTTTTTTATAAGATGTTTTGTTGTTAAATCTCTTTAATCTATTTTAATATTAAACAACCTCATCATCTTTTTAATCCACGATACCAAGTTTCTAAAACATCTAGGCCAGGAGTCTTGTAGAATATCCTACCTTATGGTGTCATTTAATTGGTCCTCCATTCTTACCGTCTCCAAAAACTCAGAGTGAGGTCTAGAGGCTTGATTATAGTCAGGTTCAACCTTTTTTTTTCCTTTTGCATAAATATGAGGCTGGGAACTTCATATCACATCACATGCAAAGCCTCCAATATCAGATTGTTGTCCCATCATGAGTAAAACTAAGTTTAATACCTTGGTTAGAGTGGTAACCCTCCATTAGGAAGTTACAATTTTCTTCTGTAATTAACACTCATAGCACCATATGAATATACTATTTCCCAGCGGACATTCATGTATTGGTTTTAGCATCTGTCAACAATGTCCCAATCAGTTATTAAATCAGGAACTGCAAATATGGTGACACTCTATTGTTCCTACTACTTAAAATAGCTGTTTTGGTTTTTTTTTTCTGTAAAGAAGAGCTTTTCTTCACACGCCCCCCTACCCCTCGAGCATCACTATGGATTCATGGGTTTTAATTTTTTCCATCTGGGTTACAATAAATCACAATCAATACCCTTTATGCCTCTAGCCCATGCTCTACAGTGCAGCCAAAGACATCTTTTCTAAAAGGAAATCTTTTTCTAAACCTCTCTCTCTCTCTCTCACGGACACCTTTGCACACACATTTTAACACCTGAAGGGTTTCCCAATGCTCTCAGGATATAAATACACACACACACACACACACACACACACACACACACACACACACACAAAACAACCTTTACTTAGCCTACAAGGGCCTGTACTCTGGCCCCTACTCACCAGGACAGCTTTACTCCACTTAAAGCTCACTTTACTCCCCAGGCTCCATCTACAGCGCACCACACACCTTCCTCCTGCACCGTGCACACTACCCCCCACCTGAATTTTCACCCCATGCACCTCCACCTACTTAACTCCCAGGAATCAGTTTTAGTCTTCAATTAATCCCTTTCTCAGAGAAACTTTTAACTACCTACCTGACTTTGCAGTACCTAAGACAAATTTTATACTTATTTGCATGGTTATTTGCTTTATCCCTCTTTGACCAACTTGACTATAAGCAATCTGAGGGCAAGAACAGAATCTATTTTTTTTTTAACCAGGCACAGTGCCTAGAACATAGTAGGTGCTCAAGAAATACCTGTTGAATAAATGAATAACTCATCCTGATGCAAGGTGTTACTAATCATTTTTATACACCTTTAGAACTATTTAGAGACAGGATGGAAGTGCCTGTAAAAATGTATCAACTAGTAATCAAAGATTCCAGAATTCATTATTGAATGTATCTATAATTCGCTAAAAAAGAAAAGCAAAGCCCTAAACTTACAATAGCATACTGCTGAACCACTGCTATAGTTCTTCATTTTAAAAAAAATTTTGATAATTTTAGTAATCTGGAATCAATGGGCTACACCTTGAAAAACAGAAATGCAGAAAGACCTCTACCAGATCATCAGTCATGTCTAAAAATAACTTTCTTTTCTTTTGTGGAATATAGAATTCCCTCTTATAACAAACACATTGTGTCATAGCAAAAGCGATATAAAATGGTCAATTAGAGCTTTGATGACATTCTTACTCCTAAAATTAGCTGAACTGTATTCTTTATTGGCTAGATCCGTATGGAGCTCTTTACTGGCTGGATTTTGAAATTTCGGCAAAGCAAATTCTCAACAAAAGATAAATGGATGCCAAAATATTCTTTCTATACATGCTATTTCTAACATGAATGCTAATACTCATCATCTTTCAAAGTACATAACAGAGCCTTAATGAAATGAGCCTTAGTAAAACAGACTATGTTATAAAGAATTTGGTGGAGGTCACTAAGCTTGTTTTTTTTTTGTTTTTTTTTTTCTTGCTAAGAGTGATCAAATAGATTGGCAAATGCACACTCGTGTAGGAAAACTACTGAAACACAATACAACTTCTAGTTTGTGCTAAAATGTTCGGTCCTGGTGACACATGCCAACTAGATACATGGCAGCAGGAAAATATATCCAGGTAGGGCCTGCTAATCACAATTACTAATACAATTTCCACATAGCACTCAAGAACAACAACAACAACAAAAATCCTGTTCTGACAGTCTTTCAATTACTACCAACCTGGAAGCAAACACAACATGTTGAAAGAAATGTTCCATTCTGGACGGGACTATTTTAAATCTTTGGTTGCAAAACACAGAAGGCTTGAATCTCTTCTTCAGACACAAGAAGTGTGAAGAAAAGTTCCATGAATTCTGTCCCTAAGTGCCTTTGAGGCACAGCAGAGACAATTCAGACTTATAAAACCAGAATAACAGTAATGACCACCACCACCACAACAAAGATGTTTTGCTTTTAAGCATCTGCCTCTGCTAATTCCAATTTCTGTCATGTTTTAAGTTGAAGGCTATTACACAGGGTAGGAAATATTCTTCCTAAAGACTGACTCATTGTCACTGAGTGAAACAGCAAACTAGGCTAGAGAACTGTGTGGAGGCTCAATGTTTCTTCTGTTCTCTCTTTGTAATTACCCTAAGTAGTCAAGATTGAGTGATAGCCGAGAGCAGTGGAATTTTACCAATTAGAAAGAGCTCCTTAGTATGTGTGTAAATATAATATATTTATACACACACACACACACCCCACCAGTGAAGTTCCCAATCATACAGGAATTTCTTCAGAAGGCAAGATAATTTTATTCTCTGCAAAAGTTTTGTAACTATTAATGACATCCAAAATGCAAAGTACAATCTAATCAGATTATAGAATGTGATACTACTCACTACAATTACCATGTTATTTAATTTTCCTTTCCTAAATATTCATTACTATTCTAGCATATTAAGAAAGGTGTTCTTGTTAACACAACTGGTAGAAAACAAAAGGAAAAAGCATCACAGGGGATGATCTGGGTTAGACACTGCTGTGACTACAATGCTGAGCCAGTAGTCTACACTTTCACTCCATAAGCTCAATAAAGGCTGAAAGAAGAAATCGGAAAAATGTTCTATGTATAGTGAATAAATACTGAGAGACTATCACCAAGAAGTGAAGTTGTCTGAGTTAATCAGTAAGCAATTGATTCTTGATTATTTCCTTGATGTTAAAACCAGCACCACACCGAATTACAGTAAAATTGTACGGTCATTGGTTTCAATTTCCTTTCTGATGCTTAAATCCCCTTTTTGTTGGTAAACTCTAACACAGAGTTGTCTATCCTCTTTTTAAAATTTCCACCAATGGAAAGTGCACTGCCTTTTAAGGAAGCCCATTCTAGTGTCTGATATTTTAAATTGTTAAGAAGTTCTTATCTCTGCTGTTCTCATGTATCAAGTATTCATTAAAGGAATATTCTGTACCAGGTACTAAGCCAGGGTTTCAGCATGTTCCCTGCCTTCTTGGGGCTTCTAGTCTAGTAGGACAGATAAATAAATAATCATAGAAAATGACTACATAAGTACGAATTTTGGTAAGTTATCTGAAGGAAAGCAAAAGCTGCATGGCACATGGTAAGTCCAAAATCATTTAACACAGTATCGAATGAATCAATAGAGATGTGACGAAGGACTATAACAAACCAGAGGAGAGATCATTTAGATCAGGGAATCTGGGAGGGCTTCTTGGAAGAAGTGACATTTAAGCTAAGATGTACAGGATGACTAGGAACACACCGGGAAAAGATCCAGGAGAAGGCCATAGGAACTGCAAAATGAAACCCTCAAAGTAGGAAAAATCGTGGCTCCTTCCAACTCCTAAAATAATATTACAGGCTCAACAGTAGAATGGGGGGGGGCATGGGTGGACTGAAAGAAAGCTGAAGCTGCACATGCCTTGTGGCCATATTAAGGGTATTAAATTTTAGTCTAAATGAAATTAGGAATCTACTGAAGAGCTTCAATCAAGGGGATGAGATGATCTGGGTTTGATTTTGTTTGAAGACCATTCAGTCGGCTTTCCTGTAAATGGGGCCCTCACCCTGGTATCTAGGCTGCAGAGAAAAGGTCTCATTCCTTTTTTATGACTCTCCTTTAGGTAACCAAGGAGAAGGTATAAGACCTGAGCACACACAGCCAGGGTCTCAGGGAAGGCTTCTCTGTGGCAACCACGCGGATGCCCAGTACTCCCAGGACACTGCTGGGTCCCCCACTGAATTGTGGTTCAGTCTACTGAACCTCCTGTCCCATCAGGACAGCTGAAAGCCTCTCCGGAGGGCAGGACCCCACACTGACAGACTGCCAGGAACTGACAGAACAGTGGTAAGAGAACACAATTATAAGCCTAGAGTTGTGATATCAAAGTGTGACTGTGATAACTATTTTTAGCCACTACGGGGACATTTCCCAAAGGATACAAACTTCCAGTTACCAGATGAGTAAGTCCTGGAGATCTAACATAGGGCATGGTGACTACAGTTAATATGGTATTATATACTTTAAAGAGAATGGCTGTTAAAGTGTTCTCACCACCACAACAAAAAATTGTAACTATGTCAGGAGATGGATGTGTTAACTAACCTTACTGGAGTAATCACTTTGCAAAGTAAACATCTATCAAATCCTTAAGTTGTCTACCATAAACATACACAACATTTTATGTCACTTATAATTTAATAAAGTCGGGGGGAAATGGTGACATTTTCACGTACCTGAATTAAGAACTGAACTCAGATTACTTTGTAAAAGTATTTTCTATCTTTAAAAAAAGAAGAAGAAGAAGAAGATAGCAGGAGGGGAAGAATGAAGGGGAGTAAGTCGGAGGGGGAGACGAACCATGAGAGACGATGGACTCTGAAAAACAAACTGAGGGTTCTAGAGGGGAGGGGGTGGGGGGATGGGTTAGCCTGGTGATGGGTATTAAAGAGGGCACGTTCTGCGTGGAGCACTGGGTGTTATGCACAAACAATGAATCATGGAACACTACATCAAAAACTAATGATGTAATGTATGGTGATTAACATAACAATAAAAAATTAAAAATAGAAAAAAGTATTTTCTATCTTTGACTTCTTCAAAATACTTTAAAAAATGAAAACTACTTCAGCTCAAAATCACTGGGGCACACTGGAAATGCATAAATTTGGAATCCAAATCTGAAAGTATTGATCAATTATCCTCTCTCTAGGTTCTGAAAGAGAAATCAGCCAACTTCTTGGATGATCACATTGTGAGGACTCAGCACTGCTGTATAAAAAGCACTGTTGCAGTAAAGTAGGTCCTATCTTAGAAATGGAACAGACAAAGCCTTTCATTTATTATTCATGGTGCCTTGTGCCCATGTCAACTCCTGATTAATAATTAAAATTAATCTCATTACAGAAGATTTCATTACAGGATAATTTAATTAAATGATGAATTGGCTCCCAGATGTTACCTTCTGTGCCATCTTTTAAATAATGCTGATGATGACACCGGGATTCACTAGGTATCAGTCGGGTCTTAAGAAAGTGAATTATTTATACGGCTCTGCGATTCTGCCAATAATAAATTCTATGGATCACACATATGCATTATCCTTCTCCAAAGTCACATTCTTCCAAGGTTTCTGACATTTTCACAAAGTTTGTGAAGTCCATTGAAAATTTAGGGTCATCCTTTTGTCAGTCACAGAATGTATCCATTTGGTAAAAATGTTAATCAACAAAATTTATTCATTTTATAGGACAAGTATATAATGGGGTCCCAGAATTAAAAATCTGAACTATCAACTTCAAAATAACAATGAAGAAGAATATATTAATCATTACAAATGCAAAAAGGAGTTTGATTATACAAAATAATCAAACATATTAGGAATGAAATTTCATAATTTTGTTTGATTTCTTTAAAGTAACCAGTAAAAAGAGCCTTACAAAGTCAATATTTTTTTTAATTTGCCACGAACCAACATAAATCACAATTTTTAAGCACTTCCAGCT
Source organism: Callorhinus ursinus (assembly GCF_003265705.2). Lineage (NCBI taxonomy): Eukaryota > Metazoa > Chordata > Mammalia > Carnivora > Otariidae > Callorhinus > Callorhinus ursinus. Next base: position 49,817,770 of record NW_027397068.1, on the reverse strand, counting down.
ACCACATACTTCCCTGTTATAAACACTGCTCTCACTGCTCTTTGCACAAGATACACATCCTGGCAAATAAACATAAGAAAAAAATGAAACACTAAAGCCAACTTTCAGGGGATGAAAACATTTAAGAGTCACTTCTTCATTTACTTGAGAAAAATCTAGGCTTTTATGAATACCACTGTGTATGACAAAATACAGGCCATTCCAAATGTTATCAGCAAAATATACAGGTTTTAATTATTCTACTTGGTTTAAAGATCCTAATATAAAAAGTAATACTTGTATATTAAAATCTCAGTCTAAACTGTGGTTTTTATTTTTATTATTTCTCTAGCAGAGGTCAGATTTTTCTTAATTTGGGATTTAGAAAACCAAGTTAGAAATGGGACATAATCTTCCCTCATAAAGAAATGTATTGCATTAGTACTTAAAAAAAAAAAAAAACCTCATTGCAGTGAACTCGGGGTATAATACAGAGTTATAATTACAAAGTATTCAACTGTGTTACCATGTCTTTCGTACACTATGTTCAGCAATATAAATAACAGAATCACAGCATCTCGGAGGTTACAGCGTATCTTGGAAGACATCTAGTCTATTTTCTATCCAATGTATGAATTCCTTAAACATCTAACAAGGAGACATTCCTAACGTATCTGTATCTGTGCAACGTGCATAATTTTTTTAGGCAGCTTCTTTCATTTTCAATCAGCTGATAGGGCTAGAAAGTCCTAATACAGGTCCTCTCTGAATCACTTGAGGTTTTCCACTCTCTTTCTTCCTTTTCTCTCTCCTTCCCACTGCACATTTTTCATTAAATGGGCAAGTTTCCAACTCCGGTCCCACTGATCCACCTTCCCCAAATAGCTCTTGTTCACTCTTTGCCTTCCAGGCCCCTTCTCTGCCAACTCATGTATTTTCTCCTTTCGAGCTGATCCCAAACACATCACTATGGGATTCTTTGACATCATGTCACCATTCACTTCCACAAAGAATCCTAAATAGCCCTTACATGATCTGAACCATGTGATTTATATGCAGGTATATACTGTACTACAATGGCAGGTCTTAAGCAAATAAGACACAGGGAGTTTATGGGAAAACACCAGGCCTTCTGAGAAATACCAACTATTTAATTCTACCAATATGAACAAGGAACAGTTTTATAAGAAGACATTATGACCACAAATGCAACATAAAATCAGCTATGAGCATACAGTTCCCACAAAAAAAATTATGTAACAACTCAACCAAGACTGGGTGTTTCTGAGATTTTTCTACTGATTGATCTCTGTGACTTGTTCTTTCATAGTATAAGGTTTTCTAAAACTATAAAATTTTTTTAGTTGGGAAAAAATTATCTTTTGACTTCAAATTCCTCAGCTAGAATTTCAGATCATTTCTGAGATGGTCATGTTGCCATTTTTTGTACTCCTCGTTAGTGCCTATAAAAATTTTGTAGTTGCTCAATAGGTGTGGACTCTAGACTGGGAAGGGATTTGCTAGCACGTAATAAGACTCTTAGGGTACATATTATTTATATTGGGAGAACAGACATGGGAAAAAATAAGCTCAAGAAAGTTTTAAAACTTTGGAATGTCTGGATGGTATAAAAACAGACCTAATCATCAAATCACAATATACCAGAATTAATTGTCACCACAGCAAGAACTAGGAGAGGTTGCTGTTTAAAAGTATTTTTAAAGATGATTACCTACACTTCTCTGAATAAATCCCTACAACCATTCTATGAAATAGGTAATATTACCCCCACAATTAAAGATAAGGACATGTAAACAAAGATGATGTGATTAATTTGCCCACAGTCATACAGCTGGTAATAGTGGAGCAGGGATTGAAATCCATGTCTATCTGACTCCAAGTATTAATAAAAATGTATTTTTAAAGGTTCTAAGTGCCTTGCATGTACTAATGTCATCTAATCCTTACATAACCAACCCTATGAAATTGGTTACTCTTAACTGCACTATTTTAAGAATGAGAAAACTAGGCATAGTAAAATAAAATAACCTCCCACTACCAAGGTGTAAAACTGGACTGTAATGTCAGACCACCCAACTCCTGGGTATTCTCTTAGTCTCTGCTCTAAAAGCCTCCAATTTACTCGTCCTTTATCACAAAGGGTTATGTTGAGTCTGTAAATGATCATGACCTTTATTAAAAGTCTACCAGTTTGAACCATATGAAAGTAACACTAAACCAGGTGGAAGTGTCTAGGAATTCTTCCCAATTTCCATCCCACCCAACGTGTCACCTGGACAATACCAGTGCCTTTCTAACTGGTCTTTAGGCAACTTGGTTTTTCACTCTCCAGTCTACATACATGTGAAATGGTCTCTAAAGACTGATCTTGTAATAAAAGAATTACTATGACTCCATATCTTCCCCAGAAATTTTCCGATATACAATGTAAAGAATTACTAGTCTCTTGTCTATATCTACTTACTGGACTGCATCAAGTACTCTGACCCTAGAATTATAAAAGACAATTAGGAAGCAGAACATCTTAAAACATCCTTGTGACTGAGAGTCTTGGGAAAGCTTGTTTTTACCTCCTGTGAATGTGAAATTGCCCCCCATGTTGCTCCCTATGTACCAAGACCAACATAGAAGCCCACTGATCTTTTCTCTGGTTTTAATTTATGTATAATATCTTTGAGTACCAATTTTAAGTTTCCTTCAAAAATGTCTCTTAAAATCAATATTACTGCAAGTTTTATTTATACTTAATTAATAATAACTTTAAAATACAAGGATTTGAACAAAAAATTAAATTTTATATCACTATACTGAAAATGAAGCAACATATTCTCTATTTTGACATCACTCATGCAGGGCCAACAGTGAGGCGTGAGTCTTTGGCAACATCAAGAAACAGGGAAGATGGGAGCCAACAAAAAAGCCCAAGAGGCTTGGTTCAGGCAGGCACTGAGAGCCCACAAATGCTAAGTGATAGAACCAGACAGAATCACAGGAGACGAGGATGCCTCCAGTACTTAAAGAACAGAGGGAGTCAAATGAGGGCTAACCACCCACTAAAAGCGGCACTTCAGCTACAGCAAAGGTATGAGGAAGATAATCCAGAGCTTTGGAAAAAAGTGAATCACGCTGTGCAGTCAAACGGGCTACGACCTGGTCTCAGCAGAGCAAGAGTCCTGTGAACATGAGGAAGACCCAGTCACATAGCTGTACAGCTCTGCCTAGGGTTCACCAGCCCTACCAGGCACCAGGCACAGAAGCAGAACTCATCACACACATGCCAGTTTAAGGGGTTGAGGTCCCCAGCATATGTCAAGCTCTAGCCAAGACTGGCTCTGAGCATCACTGCCTCCACAGGTGAGGGAACAGGAAAGAAGGGCATAGGCTGCATACATCTCCCCAAATCTGAACCTGCAAAGAAGGATGGAAGTCCCCTCAGGGTCTTCCTAGAAGGGAGTCTGTGAAGCATGAAGCCCCAAACAGGAATTTGTAGATATAGCATTAGACCAGAACTACAGGTGGGTAATGATAGAGGACGTTCACTTTATCATGTGTCAAGAGCTAATGGCTCTGAGGGAGATTGTGGAGAAAGTGTGAGGTCAACAAACTCCCTCCAGTTTTCCTATAGCTAGGCTAACAGAAAGGGAACGGCCACACTCATTCCTTTCTTTGCCCATTTCCTCTGGCTGCTTCCTTGCTACAGTGCCAGAGCTGAGTACTCCCAACTGGGGCCATATGGTCACAAGGCCTAAAACATTGACTATCTGGCCCTTTATACAAAAATCTGCTGACTCCTGCCTTAGAGAAGTACCAGTCTTTCCAGATGCAAATTTATACATGGAAGTAAGTGTAAACAATGAAAATTAATAATTGTAATATTTGAAGAATGGAACATAAAGTTACACTCTCCAAAGCTAACCCACACTAACCAGATGAATCACACAGACGTGGATATAAACAATCAGAATTCTGATACTAACAAAATGGTCCACATCAATAAACTAGGATATTTCAGTTCTATCTCCCTCTCTCTCTCTCTCTCTGTGTTTGTTTTTACTCCACTGTATCAACATGTATACCTTCCACAAGATTGTATTAGTTCTTTCTTCTTAGGATCACAAACATCTCCCTATACAAATCCCACTCATTCCTACCTAAATGTACATGCTACATTCAACACGTTCTGCCCATTTTATGAATGGACGCCTGGTTGCCACAATGAATACTTTAGCCGGTGAGCTAACCTGGCATCCTAGAAATGTGTGAGCTGCCTTTCAGAGATTAGACTACCTCTGTCAAAATAATTATTGAAATATGCTCTATAGTTTTCCAGGAAACTAACAAAACTTGAAAGAAGGGACTGGATTGAGTATTATTTTTCTATTAGCTTATTTGCTAATGAAAATCTTTTTTTATTATGTTTAATTAGCCAACATATAGTACATCATTGGTTTTTAATGTAGTGTTCAACGACTCATCAGTTGCGTATAACACCCAGTGCTCATCACTACACGTGCCCTCCTTAATACCCATCGCCTGGTTACCCCATCCCCTCACCCCCTCCCTTCTGTAATCCTCAGTTTGTATCCCCAAGTCCAGAGTCTCTCATGGTTTGTCTCCCTCTCTGATTTCTTCCCATTCAGTTTTCCCTCCTTTCACTTGTGGTCCACAGGGGAAGGGAGGAAAATCTTTTAATTTATTATCATTATTAAGATCCATATCCAAGAAAGTTCATGCAATCTTTCATTCAACAAATATTTACTGAGGACCACTATGTGCCCTGAGCTATCCTGGGGACCATTTGGACCCGAGAAATAACCTGGGACTGGTGGTGAACCAAGTATTATAATGACACTGGTCTCACATACACACACACACACACAAACCCACAGGATTTTAAAATCTTCAAAGATTTAAAATTTCTTCCATTTCCTTCAAATTTACAGAAGCTGAAATGTTATTGTAAATAAAACTTCTAATTATAGACACTATTCAAAATTATTTTGGGGTGGTAGAATACAGTATAAATTCTTGGTTACATAAAGGGATATATGGTATAATGTTATTAATGTGCTTTCCAAATTTAAGAATTCTAACTATATTTCTAATCTGAAGCTACAGAAAGACTGTTTTGACAGCAGTGGAGAGGCTATATGCATTATATATGAACTTAGGTATCCAGTTTTCAAGTTGTCTTTCAAAACCTGAGGGGTTGATTTTCAAAAGAAGCAGCAGAAGACATTAAAAAATATTTGAACTTGCACAAATGGAGGTGGCAATTTAAAAACACAGTAATAATGGAAGATGAGTTTAATACCAGAAAGTTCTTGTATTATCTGAGAAATAAGAGTGGCCACTCAGATATCCGGATACTACATCATGTGCCACCTCTGCCTTATAACCTGAGGGGAGACTATGAAGCATTTGTAATGTTCCAGAAATAACTGTGGTGATTCTTTTATTATTTCTGTCTATGAGAGTGCATAAAATCTCACTACTGAAAAACAAAATTTTGAAGGCACTGACTGACCCTTTAATACATTCACTTTTATTCCTCCCCCTTCTTCCCCACCTCTCTCACACGTGTGCACGCGCGCAAGCACACACAATAATCCTTGCCTCCTTTAGAACCACATTATCAACTATTAAGTTGTTACACACATGCAAAAATGTACATTTATACTAAGCTATTTGGTGATACTAGTAACTCTAATTTTAGTATAAAATAAAGGCATGGTGTTTGGATTCTGTAACTGTTCCTATTAACAAAATTTTACATACTATCTCAGTCTTTAATACAGACTAAAATATTAACAAATTGCATCTTATAAAAAATTTGAAAGAACCAGTAGCAGGAACTTTTCACTTTTGTTGAAATTCAAACTCTGAAACCAAGGCAACACTGTAGTTCAGAGTCTCAGAGCAACTCTTGGAGCCACTTTAATTCTTAATGTCTTAATTACTTGCACTTATTAAATAATTGAAACTCTCTAACAAACAAAAGATGAGATGGCTCTCCTACTATCTGACCAATATGATGGCATGAGCTTATTCTAAAAGAAGAAACCCAGAATTATGTTGAAAAATTTTTAAAGCCTATATTCATCACGGGTTTTTGATCTTTACACACACACACACACACACACACACACACACACACGGGTTTTGTACTGCTATATATGCAGAGATATAGATCTGCAAAACAAAAATGAATTTTGTTCTGAGAAACTAGTAATACTCATATTTAGAAACAACCACTAGAATTGCAGGCCCTCAAAGATAATGGGTTAATCAAAAATCATTTTTTCCTAACTAACCAGTAGCAAGCACACTGTAGTACACAAGTATAATTCTATAAAGCACAGAAAGTCTGAAATGCAATTGTAAAATATCATACTTTTATGCTGCTAGCTGTAATTAATGTTCTGGATACTGGTTCACTCTGTATTTGCAACGCAGATAGCTCCTGAATTTCTCATATATATAAATATGAACATATAAATACACACACACAAGATTCACTGCCAATTATAATAGTTAAGATATAGTCTTATTTTGTAATGTGTCCAAAAGTGAGTGTACTAACCATCCCTCAGAATCAGCTCCTAATACTGACATTCCTATGTCTGCTCCTTGGGAAATTAGGCTCAACTATCATGAGATGCAATATTATACATATCTTAAGAAGAGAACTATAAATATTTGTTAAATAAATTAATGAATAAAATTAATTCAGATTTATTCATTTACCATATTTTCATCTCAAAAGCACTATACTCCAAGTTTTCAAAGTATCCTGACCTTTATATTTGTATACTAATCATGTGTTTCTTGTAGGAAAATTCATCTTGTAATTCTGGGTAGAGCATAGACATCAGAGGATAGAAGGTCAATGATTCTGAGTCACAAATATTCATCTATAAAAATTAAAGGATAGTAGTCTTTTATAGCACAATGATTATACATTTCTGTTTTCCTATAGTGGCCTTGATTTACTTACTGTCCTATATAACTACTGATAGTCCCTTCTTTCACTCGCAAAGCTGTCCCAGTTTAAATAATAATAAATAACTAATGCTCACCTTTTCTTTTTCTCAGTAATTATTTCCCAAGTCTTTTCTCAACTTCCAAACAAGATTCTTCCACACATTCAATCACTGATATGCCTCCTATGGCTCAAAACCCACAGCAATGATAAACATAATAAGAAAATATAAAGTCATAAAGCTATCATTGAGATTTTTAAAAATATGGTTAGAATCTTTAGGCAAGAAATGGAAAATCTATGAGGAAAGCAGAAGCCATGGACTTATTGGCCTTTATGTCCAGGTAGGAATTTGGCTCCTGAGCAACCCAGGCCTAGAAGGGGGAAATACTTTGCTGAAATTCTCTGACTCAAAATAAGCCTGCTACCAAACTTCCAGAACACATTTTTAAACACAACCAATATGAACATTAATTGTTTTGCCGTATGAAATTACTTTTATGGAAATAAGTTTAGAATTTTCAAACAGATAAATAAGGCAGAAAATTCCTTTCTCCCTCTCTCAAAGGTAAAACATTTGCAAACAACAAGTGACAGAAATTGTAAATAACAAGAGATATAAATGTAACATTTAAAAAATTGAAAAGGAAATTAAAAACAGTTTAAGTAAATGGAAATTGAAGAGCAACTGAGAGACTATGCCATCTGCTTGATAGGAGTAGTTGAAAATAAGAGGTTGTAAGTGTCTTTTATAGATAAACATATGTACATTACAGATAAAGATATAGATTACAGATAATAAATGTTTGGAGATACAAACATTAAGAATTTTCATAAAGTTATATAATTCCTCACCTCAATAATTTACTCTGAATAACATATAGGATAAATAAAATGAAATCCATAGATACAACACAGTAAAACCGAAAACAAAATAGCAAGTATCAAAAGCCACTAAAGAGAAAAAAACAAATTAGTAACAAAGGAACAACCATTAGATTGATGGGAGGTTCTTATCAGCAACAAGAGATGTCATTCATTTATTCAAAAATTATTTTTGATTAGTGTGTTCCAGGCAGAAGACAATAGGACAACATCTTTAAAGTGCTGAGGAGGAAAAAGTCATGTTATTTTATAATTTTATACCCAACTGAAGTATTATTCAAAATGAAATTACAAATAAAGTCACACTTAGATCATCACCAAATCAATTATTTAGGGATATACTTTAATACGTAAAAAAATGAACGCATAAGAACGTGATAGTATTAAAAAAGATTAAATACTATAAATTTTATTAACAGTTTACCATAAGATAATAACAAATTATACTGTATCAAAAAATAAAACCAAAACTTTAGTCAATATTAGCAATGAGAATATTCATTGAATATTTTTACTATGCTAAGGTATGTTCAGGTAGAAGTAAATACAGATAATTGTCAGACTTTAAAATGTATAATAATTTCTATATATTTAAAAAGTAAAAGCATATCTACAGAAACAGAACTATAATGTATAACTTTCACATAAGCAGAGAAAAATGAAATGAAATACAGAAACCCTTAATAGTCCAATAGAGAGCAGGAAGGAGGAAAAGGGAGCAAAACAAAAAACTCAAAAGAAGACACTACACAAATATGAATATACCTGCAAACACAATAAATGTAAACAATAAACTCCCTATTTAAAGCAAGTAACTATCAGAGCTATCTAAAAATAAAAAAAAGTCGAGCTTAATCTGCTGGGAAGACACAACCCTAAAACAAAACCACGCAAAACAATTGCTCTTAAAATGAGAACATGGGGATTGAAAGAGGCATATTCAACAAATACTAACCAAAAGAACACTGATACAGCAACGTAGATGTGAAAAAATAAAGTATAAGTCAAAAAAGCATTAATAGAAGTAAAAAGGAACATTGTCGAGGAACAAAAAAAAAAAAATCCACCAAGAAGACACAACAATTATGAACTTATGTGCACAAGCAGCAGCATCTCAAAATATACAAAGCAAAAACTGACATGATTCACTCTACTGTACACCTGAAACTTTATATAATATATATGTAATATATACATTTATATAAAATATAACACTGTATGTTAGCTATACTGGAATTACAATAAAAAACGTAATTAAAAGAATCACATAACATGAATAAAAACCTGATGGAGTTACAATGTAAAAAAGAATAACCAATAACAAATGTACAATCTTAAAGGGAGATTTTTATTCACCTAGTTTCGTGGCAACTGACTCTACCTAAATTCTGGTTGCTACACCTAAGCACAGAAGCCCAATCCCCTACTTCTTTCTCATTCTCCACCTCTCAAAAGATAGGACCAAGTGGATATCCTCAAAGATTGAAGCCAAGCCCTGAGGGTAAAGAACCCCCGACCACCACCAGCAAGATCTGTGAAGAAGGGCTTCCGGGGTCTAACACTGGTAGGGAAGACTGGACAGAGGAAGAGGAGCTGGGGTTTATTATGCACTAGACTCCCTCAGAAGGAGGGCTGACTGGATGGCACAGCCTCTGAGCTGCTCCTCCAGGTGTAGTAGGTGAGAAAAGTGCACATGTGGCCTCCTGTCATAGGTGCCCTGCTTGGACACCACTGCGCAGATTCATATGGACTTCAGGACAACGGTATTTGGGGCTCAGATGATCACGTTAAAACAATGTTGACTGCATAAAAATGAAGAGTGTCAAAGGAAGGGAGAGAAGAAAATAGAAAAATACTGTCCAGGACTTACAGGGAAACGCAAATTTAGAAACATTTAGATAAAATGAGAGTTAGGAACGAGGTCAGAATCAGCATGAGTGACATCTGTCAGTGTATTGATCGTGGTACAGAGCATGTCCAGGTATTCTGGGGGGTTAAACCTGCCAAAGTAACTAAATTAGTTCAGGAGACTCTGGATGGTAAAAAAAAAAAAAATTGCTTACTTTTTGAAGTGGAAAAATATGGAGAGCAGAATAAAAAGAGCAGCTGGAAATAGAATAAACTAAGTGCTAGTTTTATCAGATGGGAAGAGCAGAAAAGGCATGAAGATGAAGAGGTAGGCACCACAGGAACTAGTGTGTGAAAATAACTAGTACAAGCAATGAGAATCATTTTAGTTTTTGCTTACCTCCACAGACAAACCAGTCTTCTTTAACAGTTTATTCGCTGCCAGAAAAATCTTTACATTAAACACTGACCATCTGGGTCTAAAATTCTGTTTTTCAATTTGTGATAATTCCTCTCATATGTTTTCCCCTAAGTTCTATCCTCAGTAGGGCCAGCAAACAATAACCAGTCACACCCCCAGAAGGGTCTGGTACCTACACCACAATTCAGAGCTTAAACTGTTCACACATGGTCATGCTTCAGAAAAAACTGTTCAGTTGAATAACCACAGGCCGAGAGATAAAGCTCTGGCTCATCATCTTTCTGAACTGTATGTAGATCAACAAACAAATACAAGTAAGTTCTGCAAAAGTATATTTAACTTCAAAACTTCATGAAGAAAGCAAGTTTCATCACAAGGTAAATACTATGGTCATATTTATATGAGATAAATGATACATGGATGGATGGATGGATGATGGAAGTGTGAGACTCAGAATGGTTACATAAAAGTTCAGATGTATACACACCAAATTATTACGTGGTTATCACCAAAGATACTATTCTCTTTTATTTCATACACAAGAAAAGTTTGACTCCAAAACAATGAATACATACTAATTTATAATTATTCTTCTTTATTAATCTAAGCACATTTATCCTAAATAATTGTACAACAATAAACTTAGAATTCTATTAAGTTAGAATAATTCCAACATAAAACCAAAGAAAGAGAAGAGAAATACACTGCTATTACTAGTACATATACAAACTGCTAATATTAAAATCATCATTACTTTGGTCCCAATGCTTGCCCAGAACTGGGGACTGGATTTGCTACAGTAAACTCAATCTGGACACTTCTTGCCTGGCAGCTAAATCAATCCCCAGCCATCTACCTGTGTGGGTAACATTAACAACATTGCTCAAGTAAAGCTGAGCTTCTTTGGAGCATCACGAAGTTCTGCGGACACTTGTAATTTGGTAGTTACAGGTGAATGAATGCCATTAGCTTTGAAATGAGCTGCCTACAAATACCTATTTCTTGAAGTCCTAGAGCCTTTGACCTTTTGATGATACAAGAGAATGAATGGAGCTATAAGGTTTTGAGCAGCAGCTTGATGGTGGTGACATTCACCTAGTATAGACTCTGTCCCTCTAACCTCCACTTCTGTCTCTCTTGGCCGCTTTCTTTCTTGTTCCAAAATGAACAAGGAATTCAGACGAGGCCCCGGCGGTCCAAAATGAATAAAGCAAGCCTAGGCTTCTATGCAAGCCAAAAGAAGAAAATGCTATAAAACCAGTAGGACACAGGGGAGGTACCAGAGGCCCTGAATATTGTTTGGATAGCAAGGCCATCAACGGGCAGTTAGAAGTGGTCAGAACTTGGGGCGCCTGGGTGGCTCAGCTGGTTAAGCGACTGCCTTCAGCTCAGGTCATGATCCTGGAGTCCCGGGATCAAGTCCCGCATCGGACTTCCTGCTCAGCAGGGTGTCTGCTTCTCCCTCTGACCCTCTTCCCTCTCGTGCTTTCTATCTCTCATTCTCTCTCTCTCTCAAATAAATAAATAAAATCTTAAAAAAAAAAAAAAAAGAAGTGGTCAGAACTTGAGCTCCCACTGACAGGTACCTTGAACTAATATGTACAAGACAGAGAAACGCAGTGCCAGCCAGATCAAAATAATGAATGGAGAGGAAAATAGTGAAACAGATACTCTGTGGATCTGTTGGTGTGGGAGGGCTTAGAGGCAAAGCACAGTATTTGCAAACAGCCATATGTAAGTACGGAGGGACCAAAGAAGGGTAGAGTAGAAAATCAATGGGAAGTATCTGAAGAAGAATATGACAGTGGTGGCATCAGTAGCTAAAGTAATATTTTAGTTAAACACTTGAGTATTAATCTTCTAAATTATCAAGTTATCTTTTAAAAAAAAAGCATCTATCAACATCTACTGAAAAACAACTTCACTACCCAGCACGATCTGCTCTAGCATACATTTCCCTTAACTAAATACTCAAGCTCAAACCTATTTAAGCTGATCACAGAAATATCTTGGTTATAACTGAATACTTCAGGCTGTAAGACTTTTAACCCTGGGGCCTATAATCATGCATGGTGGAGACATTGTACCTAAGAATTTAAGGGAACAAATTAATGCAGCTCGTTTTTTATATGTTCATCTACATATCTTATAATATTAAAGAAGTCTCTACCTTAGCCTTCATAAATATTAACTACTTTGTGAGGAGGAAAAAAAAAAAAAGAAAGCTGCTAGGCTTTTGAAAGAATTAGGGAGTTTTCAGCTCACTGAACCAGGAATTAGAGAGAGCCTCTTCATCAGGAATACAAATTACATGCCGCCCACAGGGTGACAAGGCCTGGAAGACGACCCCTGAGCTCTGGCAGGGTTTGCAGGGTGCACTACAGGAAAGCAGACATGCCCACTACAGTGTGTGCTGCCTAGTCTCACAGCCTGTTCAGGTTAGCCAGACCTCTCCGCTGATGCTTTTGAAAAACACTCCTTTGCTGTCGATTTTACATCTCCCCCCTGTTTAGAAATTACCACACTATGGCTCCCACTTTGTCCCACTATGAACTTCTCTTCGGAGAGGCAACATGCCTTTTAAGTAAGTGGAAGAAAGCAGTGGAAGAAAGAAAAATACTTTTTAGATGAACTAAAATTAAGAATGAATATACTTTTCCCCAAACCGAGGGTTCTGGAGGGGAGGGAGGTGGGGGGATGGGTTAGCCCTGTGATGGGTATTAAAGAGGGCACGTACTGCATGGAGCATTGGGTGTTATACGCAAACAATGAATCATGGAACACTACATCAAAAACTAATGATGTAATATATGGTGATTAACATAACAATAAAATAAAATAAATCAATATACTTCCCGATCATGACTGTAGAATATGTTTTTCACCATAATTCAATTCCATGAGCTTCTTTTTTGTGTCAAGGCATAGTTTAAATTTTGACTTCTATTTAAAGGCCCTAAGACTTTGTTTCAGTCACCCTCATCATTTCCGTTCCTAACATTTATTTAGTATCTTTCCAATTGTCTATCAGCAGCATTTGTCTTTCATCAAACTTCTTTACCATTTTTTAGGAGAATTTACAGCAAATTTCCTGAATTTAAGAGTATTTGCTAACCAAACCTCAAAGGCAGATTTTTCCTTCTTGCTCAATAATTTCCCATAAAATCATTTTAATATAATTTTCTCAAGTAAAAAATGTAGTTTACTTATGATTAAAGAAACACCGTAAGGTTGAAATCACCATAAAAGAAAAGTCTTCAACTTTCCCAGAAAACACTTAGTTTTAACACTTGATGGGTTTCCAAAAGCACTGAGAAAATAACGCATTTAAAAAAACTCAGATTTTGTTGTTGCTGTCCTGAGTAATATCTGCAGCCTCCCCCAACTATACAGCGGTACTGCCCAAGTGTGATTCAATGGCCTGAAAACTGAAATTCTGTGCCATCTCAGTAACCACAGATCTCTATTGTTGAAGACACTAAATTAACCACGTTTCATCCTTTCCATGAATGTGGATTACCCCTCAGTTTAGGCACGTCCTTTTCACTGCAAATGTTTATATAGAATGTTCTTTTAAAGACATACTAGAAAATCAGCCCCCACCCAAAACTGCACACCCATATTAGATAAGCAGGGAAAACACAGTGATTTCTGATGTTGGTTCATAACAGATTCCAATTTCACTTAGATATTCCAATTGATTTGCAGTTCTCATCACCAACTGCTCAAGGGAGAGAACTATATACTACTTTCCTTTACCATATAAAATGTTTTATGGGCTAAAAATGTTTCTGGGGCACCTAGGTGCCTCAGTCAGTTAAGTGTCTGGCTCTTGATTTTGGCTCAGTCATGATCTCAGGGTGGTGAGATCGAGCCCCATGTGGGGCTCCATGCTCTGTGGGGAGTCTGCTTGAGATTCTCTCCCTCTTCCCCTGCCCTTTGCCAATTCGTACACACTCTCTCTAAAATAAATAAATAAACCTTTAAAAAATTAAAAAAAAATAAAAATGTTTCAACAATAAGGATGATGAAGTAAATTCAAAATAAAAATCGCGTACACTATTAGCTTTTGATTAATGATTGTAATACTGCTATGTTAACTAAATTTTAGTTAAGATACATGGTTTGAGAATCTGAAATATTTTCACGCAGAAAGCAAGTTGTATCCATGTGCCTGGAAGAAAAACACTGCTTAAACAAAACAAAAAATAGTGCTTTATTACCATGTAAAATAATTAACCCATTTAATAAACTAGAATAATAAAAATAAATATATATGTATATATATTTTTTCACATAATTTACACCCAGGATAGTTAACTTTTCATCATTCATACTAAGGGAAATGAGTCACGCATGGCTAATCTAAAAACAAAAATATTTAACTGTGAGATGTTTCTGATTATTGTTCAACAAATTAAAATTTATCTTTAGGTTTCATTTGAGTACACATTTAAATTGTCTTTCTAAATCAAGAAAAAAGGAAATTAATGGTGAAAGCTGAAAATGGTAAAATAATGAAAGTTTTGCAGAAGTTAACAGGTTTTGCAGGTAATACATAAGTTTCTATATATAGTCACACATAGGCACATACTGTGCTACTTGGTGTTCTCACCTATGTTTTTCTCCTGGCATGACATTTCATTGGTAATGCTCAACTTAATCTTTCTATTTTTGAAGTACAACTGGAGACTCCTAAGTAATTTGTATCAGATGAATGATTTGACCACATTTACATTTTCATGTTTCTTATAACCACATATGTCTCATATGATAGCTTTATTCAGATACTAACACTGAACATACAAACTTTTTAAAACTTAAGGTTTTTTAAATATAACAATACTTTTAAAAAATGCAGCTTTATATTGGGGGTTAGACATTTTTATTTCTATGAAAGGCACTTTGAAAGATGAAAAGTTAGCATTCTAATCAAAGTCAACACATAGCCTCCCTCAGAAAAATAAGACATCAGAAAGATTCTCATATGGGGCTGCTGGGTGGCTCAGGTGGTTAAGCATCCAACCCTTGGTTTCAGCTCAGGTCATGATCTCAGGGTCATGTGACCGAGCCCTCCACTGGGCTCCACTCTTAGTGCAGAGTCTGCTTGAGATTCTTTTTTTTTTAAAAAGATTTTATTTATTTATTTGAGAGAGAGGTAATGAGAGATAGAGAGCACGAGAGGGAAGAGGGTCAGAGGGAGAAGCAGACTCCCTGCTGAGCAGGGAGCCCGATGTGGGACTCCATCCTGGGACTCGATCCTGGGACTCCAGGATCATGACCTGAGCCGAAGGCAGTCGCTTAACCAGTTGAGCCACCCAGGCGCCCTCTGCTTGAGATTCTTGCCCACTTCTTCTCCCTCTACCTCTGTTCCTCCCCCTGCTCACTCTCTCTCTCTCTAAAATAAATAAAATCTTTTTTAAAAATGAAAGATACTCAAAAAGGGAGAGATAATTCATATACATTCTCTAACATGATTCTTCAGTAGTTGTCTTAAAAATAATAATAAAATGAATGAAGGTGACAGAAAACAAAGTCCTAATCTAACAACTGTATAAAGAAAAGAAGCCAGAGGATTATTGCAGATATTTGTGTAACAAAAAATGAAAAGGGGAGTTTACAAAAGTACAGTAAGAATAAAATTATATAGTTATGTAGCGCTTAATGAAAAACTGATTAATTCCTCCCTTTTCCTCATCCTCCCTACATTTAATCCATTAGGAAATCCTTAAATAAGACCCATCACAATTTGCAGAAATGATCACTCCCCTTTTTTTAAGATTTATTTATTTATTTTAGAGGGGGGTAAGAGGGGCAGAGGGAGAGAGAGAATCCCAAGCAGACCCCATGCTGAGCATGGAACCTGACCTCGGACTTGATCCCATGACCCTGAGATCACAACCTGAACCAAAACCAAAAGTCAGACGCTCAACCAACTGCGTCACCCAAGTGCCCCAGAAATGGTCACTTCTTATGTCCTCCAGCCATGGTCCACCTCTGCCATGACAGGGTTTTGGCATATTCTTTTTTTTCTGGAAAACTCTTCCCTGTACCTCTTCACCCCCTTCCCTCACACAAACATCCCCCATCCTGCCACTCAACATAATTAACTACTGCTCATAACCTCAATCTTGGCTCTCTCAGAAAGACTTCACTATTACACGCTTTTATAAAACCATGAACCCATACTCCACAGTACTTATCATCAGTGTTGTACTTCTACAATTTTTTTTTGCATGGGATTATTTGATTAGTATTTATACTACCACTAGACAGTAAGTTCCATGCATACAGGCTCCACATATGCTACTTTTTTTTTTCTTCTCTCATTTTTATTTATTTATTTATCAACTGATTGCCAACCATGTCCCTAGTACCCAGTGCAGTGTCTGCCTTGTACGTAAGTTTTATGAATGTTCCTGAATGAGGAAGAATGTCTCCATTGCATTTACATTCTAGAGGCAGATCATACAAGGCTCATACAAGATCATACAAGGCCACGATGATACAAGATCATACAAGGCCATGGTAAGGAGTTTGGAATTTTAGCTGAGTGCCATGAGAAGTAACTAAAGGACTTTGGGGGTGAGGGGGATATGATCTAATCTTAAATTTTTAAAATTTTACTCCTTCCATTGTATAAAGAATATACAAATACAGGAAAGAGGGGAAGGAAGGTATACTTGCTAGAAGCAACTGCAATGGTCCAGAAGAAGAATCATCACAGCCTGATAGGGGCAAATGTACAAGCAGTAGAGCTAGAAAGATGGAAAGACTGGGCACATGATGGTGATAAAATGGCGAGATCTTGAAAATGGTAATGAACTGCACATGGGGAATGAGCAAGAAGAAAATAGGAAAATTTAGTTTTAGCTTTGAGGTACTAAAAAGACAAATAAAATTCAATGTGAGTATAGAAAAAAAAAAAGAAGTCTGAGCTCTTTTGAAAGAGTCATCAAAAGAAAGATTCTAAAGGGGCGCCTGGGTGGCTCAGTTGGTTAAGCATCTGACTCTTGATCTTAGATCAGATCATGATCTCAGAGTCATGAGTTCAAGCCCTATGTTGGGCTCCATGCTGGGTGTGGAGGAAAGAAAGAGAGAGAAAGAGAGAAAGAGAGAAAGAGAGAAAGAGAGAAAGAGAGA
>NW_027397068.1:49472779-49800481 GCF_003265705.2 Callorhinus ursinus | reverse complement strand
AGAAAGAGAGAAAGAGAGAAAGAGAGAAAGAGAGAAAGAGAGAAAGAAAGAAAGAAAGAAAGAAAGATAGATTCTAAGAAGTGGAAATTTTGAAATATGCGATCTTCTAGGAATGTAACATAAAGGAGATTTCAAAGATAAAAATTGCAGTTGCTTCTGACAAAATTAATGTTAGCCATTGGATTTTTTAATCATTCTAACATGTTCATATTCAAGAATCTATTTTTGAATTTTGAATTTGGCTAAACACTAGACATCTAAATCACAAGATTTTGTTATAATCTGGGATGCTTCACATCTTTTTTCATGGTGGTTCACATTTATTTTTCCTCAGGATTCCCCTAAATATATTTTAGAGTCATTAAAGTCTTGAAATCAATGAAAAAACTGTTAGCCAAATCTCAGTGTCACATCTAAGTTCCTAATTCCTCAGCAAACTATCAACAAGTATGGGATAACCATTTTCCCTGTCAACTACAAGCTACCATTTTGCTTTACAATGGCAACTAATGGTTCACTCAATCAAAGTTGAAAAAAATATATGAAAATTCAAACAAACCAGTTTATTTCCTAGCATACTGTATTAAAATTATGTTTAACAACCAATGGATTGGGGGAGGGAGCAGGAGATCCTCGTTGCAGTAACGTGTTGATGGAGATAAATCAAAAACTCTTCAGAATCACAAATATTTATTTATATAAAGTTAAATTGTTTTCAAGTCAGAATTAGACAACAGATAAATAGTTGAGAAATAGCAATGCACTGCAATCCCTGTTCGCCAGTAAATATTCTGCTATGAACAAAGTTTTTCCCCTTCTAGAAGGGAAAATTATTGAAGGCCCCATAAGGCAGGAATTAACAAAACACAGCACAGTGTTTTCACACAGGCTTCTCACTTTAAGTCACCAAGTAAGTAAAATGTACTCCTCACTTTCCAGGCTGTGTGGCCTCTGAGGCTCCCTTACCCATTATCATAAAACCTCACCCTGAAGGAAGATTCTCCGCTTAATTTGCTAATTGTCAGCAAATCATAGAGGCTTTCCCAGATACACCCTTTTTTTTCCCTCTCTTACAAATCCCCAAAACCTTCTTCCTGCTACTTTCCTCACTGATAAAGGATACAGTATCATAACGAAAAGAATTAGAGGAAGCTCTCACCCCAGAGATCCATATATTACCACGGGGTTTGACTGTGCAGATTTCTTCCTACAAGCTAACCTCACTTGGCTTCTTTGTGCCAGAGAACACTAAGATTGACAAGTTTCAAACCAGAAAAAGAGATCTGGTTTCAAAGCAAATAGGCATGTTAGTGCATTATCTTACTCTGGTACATGGTTTTACTACTCTTGTATTGTGGAAAGGACGCAAGAATGGTAAGATTAATAGCAAATTAATGAAAACCACTCCCAAGTATTCTGGAATAGTACTACCTTAATCAGAATGGGGAACAAAGATATGTTTGAAAATGTCTGCAGGGCTTTAAAACAGAACATTTTTATGAAAAAAAAAACAAACAAAACCTATGTCTATCACATCTGCATATATATATATGAAGATATAATTATCTAATAAGTTAAATCTGAATATTTTAAGAGTATTTATTATTGCAATGTCACTACCTAGTTTATTTTAAAATCTCATAAAACTTCAAGGCTCTGGCCTGAAATTACTGCAATTCTGGATCATCATATAATTATTATCAGACTCACTTAAACTCTAACATACCGAAATTTATTTCCTAAAAACAAGTGTAGTATTTCCATTAAATCTCAATTTAAATATCTTTGATTTCCACAATTTGATGATTTTCTTTTCACTGCCTATAAAAGGACATATATTGTCTTAATAAAAGCAAAAAAATATATATTTTAGCATAGCTACTAAACGAATTTATATTATACTGGATATTGCAAGAAAACTATACTTATGTCTCTTTAAACAATACCTAACATGCTTTTGTGAGCCTGTTTTTTGCTACGTTTTAAGGGTGCACATTTCCAGTACAACTAGAAAGTTTAGTAGCTACGGAAAATCATATCCATAATTATGATCTTACATCATCTCCGATTTGATTTAGATAAAAAATTCTAAAAACCTGTCTGAATAAAAAAATATTTTAAATTATACATTAAACTTATTTTAAGTATTTTACACATGTGCATTAAAGTTGAGGGGCGCCTGGGTGGCTCAGTCGTTAAGCGTCTGCCTTCGGCTCAGGTCATGATCCCAGGGTCCTGGGATCGAGCCCCTCATCGGGCTCCCTGCTCCCCACTGAGCTTCTCCCTCTCCCACTCCCCCTGCTTGTGGCCACGTAACCTTGGGCAAGCGGCATAGTTGTGCAGGTCCTCAGCTTCCTTATAAGTCGCGGAATGGTGATTATAAATACATCTGCCTTATAAGACTTTCATGAATAAATGTGACCATTTATATAAAGTGCTTAAGACTTGCTCTGTACAGGGCGCCTGGGTGGCTCAGTTGGTTAAGCGACTGCCTTCGGCTCAGGTCATGATCCTGGAGTCCCGGGATCGAGTCCCGCATCGGGCTCCCTGCTCGGCGGGGAGTCTGCTTCTCCCTCGGACCCCCTTCCCCCTCGTGCTTTCTGTCTCTCATTCTCTCTCTCTCTGAAATGAATAAATAAAATCTTTAAAAAAAAAAAAAAAAAGACTTGCTCTGTACATAGTAAGGACCAAGTAACTATCACTATTTGTGCTGTTGTCCTTATGTGGGATAAATGCAACAAATACAGCGTCCCCAAAGGAACACAGTCAGGCAGGCTAGAAAGCCCGTCAGAGTTGGAGCAGAATGCATGACCAGAATTCCGGTCTGAAATGCCTCCCGCCCACAGCACTTAAGGGGTACTCGATTAGATAGCTATGTGTTCCTATGGCAGCAGGCTCTCAATTCAGATGAGTCAAGTCTACACAGCAAGACTGCTCCTTCCCAACTGTCAAATCCCAGTCAGACTTTTTCTCATCAGATGGGACATTCTGCTGAAGCTTTGAAGACACAAGCCTGAACTCTATCTCTCTAGACTAAAAGGAAATCTGAACACAGTAACATTTAACTTCATTGATTTAGTTCTTTATGAGGGCAGAAAAAAAAAATGTCATGATCTATTAAAAACACTCGAAACCTCTGGGAGCTAGGACGGATGTTGGAATCCTTTCAAACCGTGGAAGAAATGATTCAGGATGCAGAGACGTGCTAGGAGTCTCCTAATGAAACTCGGCTCACATTCATCATGTGCTGGATCCTGGAACAGCTTTTGCTTTGTCCCATATGGTAGTTTAAATACATTTCAAACTATTGTTGGTTTATATAGTACATGACAGAAGATAATTTAAACACAATGTCCCAACTGTATATTTGTTTTGGTTATAACACTTACTGTGTGCGCAATAAATGCCCCACTACAAAAATAATAAAAAATGTTTTTCTTACACATAAATCATCCCCTGCTTTGTTGCAGTGAAAGTGTGGATTAAATACATGTGATGCTTTTTTTTTTTTAAGTTCCTACTAAGGATCTTTGTCCAGTTCAACTCTTTTATGATTTAAATTTATGTACATTATAAATAAGGCATATTTTATGCCTTATATTTGATTTATAGAAATAACTACTTAAACATGGTGATAGTATCAGTTTTTAAAATGTTAAATATTATAAACTGATATGCAAAAAAACGAGAGATTCTGAACATGCCAATTTTCAGCATAACTAAACATACAACATAACAGAAAGATATGAGCCTGGATTTCAAATTAAAGATTCCATTTATAATAAATGTCCACAATAAAATGAAGCTGCTCAGAAGCTTTGAGAGGATGAAAGAAGTGTTCGTTTTTCCACTTGGAGAATATACTTTTCACCCAGGGCAGCCACTGATCAAGTGCCAGTGGTGCCGGGTACCAGAAGAGGGAGAAGCAGTCCAAGGAGCACGGACTGCAGGACAGGGCCCGCGTGCCCAGCCACTGGCCACAGGAAGTCATTCCACTATCAGAACCCACTTTCTTCACATGTAAAACGAGGAACTCTGTCTATGAGGTCCCCTCCAACACCGTATGCGTATGTCTACACCTTCTGGTACCCTACTCCATAGGAACAATCTGTTCTACTCCATCTGGAGCCCATCCGTTCAGTCCTAATCTAAACTCTGCCACTCGCCTAGGAAAGTGCCTTGACCAAGGCATTTAACCTCTCCTTGCTTTTGTAATTTGTGATAATAATTGTGCAATATTAATACGCTGCCTACCTGGCAGGAAAAAAGGTCCTAAAAACATCACAGAATTTTACAACATCATTACAACTGCCAAGCCAAGTGTTTCCGTTTCACCCAATGTTTGCTGAGATTATATAAGACATACATCTACAAGAATAGATACACACACCCATATATATACACACACTCACACACACATAATATTTATTAAGCACATAATCATTATTATTTAAGAGTTATGAATAATGACAGAAAAATGGATATGTCCTCCCCTCTTTTTATTTACTTACATATTTTACCCTTTTGTATAAGCTACTTGAAATTTTGAATGGATATGAGGCAACCTAACCTAGTTGAAAAAGACAGGCCTGGTTTCCAAACCCAAGTCTGCCACTTACCCATTCTCTGGTCTTGAATAGGACATTCAACTTCCTCAACATCCTAATCTGAAGCATAGATACTGGTGTAACAATAGCTGCCATGTTAGATTACTGGGAAAATGAAAGAGAAAACACGTTGAAAGAGCCCACACAACACCAGCTCACTGTGTGTGTTCCGTAGACTGTAGCAACTATCTTCTTGGTGGGCTCAGTCCCTATGCTTATCTCCTCCTGGCAAGTGCTTACAGGTCAGGCTGCCATGTTTCAGCTGCTAATGGAGTATGTCTTCTCACTCAAAACTTCAAAAAAGGGCATGTTCATTACGCTCAACCACTCATGGAGGGCACGGTGCTCAGCAGTGGAAAGTCAAAGAAGACTATGCATTGAAGCCCCTTTGCTGAGTGTCATTACAAGTTTTAAGGACCAACCAGTAGCGAGCATGCATTGTTTGCTTACCCTATGCCAGGTACTATCTGAAGTGAGTTATAAGTTGTTTAATCCTTACAAGGAGCACTTCTCACCACTCCTTTCCTATCCCACTGGCCTCTTAACTGGTCTTCCTACTTCTGACCTTGTCCTACTTGACCTGTTCTCAAAATGGCAGCCAAAGTGTTCTTGTTAAAACAGTCAGATGCTGTTATGGCTTACCCCAAACCCACCAATGCTTCATCTCATTACAAGTCACAATAATGATCAACAAAGACCTACCAACTCTGGGCCACGCTACCGCTCTGAACTTGTCTCCTCCTTACTTGCCCTGTTCCAGCAGTAGTAACTCCTTACATTCCTGAAACGTGCCAAGCACTTTCCATCTTGAGGCCCTGCAGTTGCTGTTCCCTCCGCCAGGGATGTTTTTCCCCCAGACACCCTCACTGTTCAGACCCCTACCTCTTTCGGGTCTTTTCTAAACTGTCATCTTCTCAAAGAGGTCTTCCCTGACAATTTTATTTCAAATGGCAACGCTCCCCTTTCTCCACTCCTAAGCTGACCCCAGGGTCCCCTGTCCTCCTTCTACCATTTACCACACCATCTATTTTACTCACATCATTTGTTGTCTGGCCTCCCCATTCCACTGCATCCAGAATACAAACCTAGGGACAGGAATTTTTGTTTATTCATTTAGTGCTACTATATTCCCAGTGCCTAGACAGTCCTGGAACACAGGAAGTATTCATAAATTAATTCTTGAATTAATGAACAAACCCTAAAAGACAGATCGATTTTATCCCTACTTTACCGGTGAGAAAAATGGACGGGTATCTGAACTTGCAGTAAGATACAGAAGCAGGATTAAAATTCACACTCTAGAATGCACACTTGAATACTATATGCTCTTCTACCTCCCAAGATAAAGTTCATGACCTCCTACCATGATGGACACAACCTTCCATAATCTGGCCTGGCCTAGTTCCCCAGCCCCATCTCCCAGCCCACCGACAGCACAGAGCTGCTTGTGGTGCCTAGGGCATGCCACACTGTGTCACCTACCTCAGCGTTTGCAACAGCTAGCTCTTCAGCCTAAATGTTCTTTTCTTCTTCCCGCTATCTCCCTAGCTTGCCCACACTCACATCTCAGGATCTGGCTGGGAATATAAGAGAAGCAACATTTGCACAAGGAGATTCTTGAGTAAAGTGCCCCGCTCTGGACTACCATAGAACCCTGCACATGTTCCCTGAGATGCTCGTCCCACATTTTTTTAAATAATACATTAGTGTGTTCCTTCCCCACTAGAAAGTTAACTAATTAATCAACTAATTGATTAATTCATAGAATCTGAAGACATAGCATAGGATTAATGCTCAATTAAGTTTCAACTGAACGGTGGCCACAGAAACTCACTAGGAAGTTTATGTGTTCAAGGTGTGGAAGAGATATCACTGCTACCAACAATATCATATAAACCATTCTTGTTCCTTCAAGGAGAATATACATTTATTCATTCATTCAGCCAACACATTTACCTGAACCTTCTATATGAGGTATTGTGTTAGACTCCATGGACCCCATGAAGATGAAGGAGATAAGTTTCCCCCCACCTGAGCCCTGCATCCACTCCACCCCACCTCTGACTAGGAGTTAACGATCTCCTACTAAATTTAGTGCCACATAAATTTCACATGAGTGTTATGAACAAAGTATTACCGGAGCTCTGACACATCATGAGCGATCACTTCAGGATGCAGTGTGATAAGGAAAGACAACAGAAGGAAGTCATATTTAGTTTAACCTAAAAGAACAGGTTGTATTGTAACATTTATATTTTATATTAAATGAAAAGAATATTCCCCCTAGGCCAGATCTTAAAAGATGGGATAAAGTGAAATATGCTCTTTTCTATCCAATTATAGGGACTCAAATAATTTACCATTTCTAAGCAAAAATTTTATCATAGCCCAGTAAAACATTCAAAACCTCTGTAACTGACCCCAGGAATGGGGAAAGGCAGAAAGGATAGAAAGAATGGAGCCTGGTCACAGTTACCATCTTGGAAACAGTACAAAGGGAGCCTACAAACATTGGCCTCTCCAGTCTTTTAACACTGGCTAGAAAACACAGGTCTAGCTTTGACACTGGCCTCCAACTTGGACTTTTGATGCAGCTGGATTGTCTCTGTTTAAGTGAGTATCTGAAATAATTAAACTCAACAAGCCATAGTCAAATCACCATGAAGAACTGCTTCACTGGCTCCAAACAGAAGAGATTACAAAAAACAAAACAAAACAAAAATTAATATATCTAGTTCTACCAAATATAAAAGTAATCTGTGTTGCTAAGAAAAAAAAAATCACTGGGGCGCCTGGGTGGCTCAGTTGGTTAAGCGACTGCCTTCAGCTCAGGTCATGATCCTGGAGTCCTGGGATCAAGTCCCACATCGGGCTCCCTGCTCAGCAGGGAGTCTGCTTCTCCTTCTGACCCTCCCCCTCTTATGTGCTCTCTCTCTCTCTCTCTCATTCTCGCTCTCTCAAATGAATAAATAAATAAAATCTTAAAAAAAAAATCACTGAAAAAACACTGAATACCAATATGCTTACACTAAGCACGTACTAGGACCAAATGCAACATTGTGCAGTGCAAGCCTGCATCTTATAATAAAATTAAGAATCTAAAGCAAACACATAAGCAAACAAAACTACAGAGCGGCAAACTGCAAACTATGCCTTGTGAGCCCAATCTGTCCCGCCTCTTGTTTTTGTAAAATAAAGTTTTGTTGGGGGTGCCCGGGTGGCCCCGTCAGTTAAGCGTCTGCCTTTGGCTCAGGTCATGATCCCAGGGTCCTGGGATGGAGCCCTACATTGAGTCCTGCATCTGGCTCCCTGCTCAGTGGGGAGTCTGCTTCTCTCTCTGCCCCTCCCCCTGCTTATGCATGCGCTCTCTCACCCGACCCCCTCCCTCACAAAAATAAATAGTCTTTAAAAAAAAATAAAGCTTTGTTGGAACACAGCCATATTCATCCATTTACATATTGGTTAGGACTGCTTCCACAGTCCTATGTTGTTGTTCCCCAACAACAGCAGAGTGAATTTAGCTGCAACACAGAACTTATGGCCCACAAAGCCTGAAATATTTACTAACCGGCCCCTTATAGAAAGAGTCTGCAGATCCCTGGATCAAGCTAATAATGTAAATCTTTTATCTATAACTGGTATAGCTGATATAATACTTCTTGACTATAGAAGACTTTTAATTCTACAAACTTTCATAAAACTTTTGATTTAATAAATATAAACTTGCCATCATCATATGGTGATAGTGCTGTCATCTGTTCAGAAAGGTTCAAGATCTTAGTTTGTAAAATCTATAGCTACTTGGGATTTACTATAAACAAGTACATAGTAAGTTGCCGTGTAAAAGTATGCATTCGTGCGCAGTATGTATATATGTTCTTAAAAGTTTCAACTTCACTGCGGCAGCTAACAGCCAGGCTAAAAAATTAAAACAAGCACAACTAACCATTTTTTATGAGGAATTTGTTTCTAGAATGTCAAGCTTTCTGGCTGAATAAAGTCCACATTCATTCAGCTGTGAAACAATTATTTAATGAATAAGCTGTAAAATGTTATAAATTTTGGTGCATGAGAATACATAGTCTCAACTCCAAAAACCAACTCACAATGCACTACAACTCTAGTATTAAACTGAAATCTCAGGAGCTCAGATATCTTTATTTCTGCCCTGTTCCAAGAAGAATTGGGCCATGGAGTCCTGACAGTCTTCAGTCTGGTCTCCCTACCTGCAAACTCCCCATTGTAACAAAACTTCCACACAGCTGCTAGAGAAAGTTTTGTAAAAAAAAAAAAAAAAATCTAATTCTATTACAGCTAAAACTCTTTTCATTGTTCTCCACAGTTCACACACAAAAAGGTGAAAATTCCTTCCCCAGCCATCCAAACCCTTTCAAACTTTGGCCTCTGAGTCATGTGCAAAACCATCATTTTGCACGTATCTTCAATTTCTGGAATATTCCCCTCCCCTCCTGTGCCAGCTAAGTCTTAATATTACTCCTCCAAGAAGTAAACCTAATGCCTCCCCCCGTCTTTCTTGCTGGCAGTTTTAGTCATGCTCTTCTGTATTCCCATGGTTCTCTGCACTCGGAGCTCCATGAATGCAGACAGGGTTACAACCCGGTGGACTGCGTGCTCCTTCAGAGCAACAGACATGTCCTAATCATCTGTATGCTTCTGAAGTCCAGCAATCTCCTCACCTGAAGTGCAAACTGACCAAAAATCTGTTGTACAAATGAATGTGTCGATGATAACCAACACAGTAAGTCAAGTAGAACATAGTGGATAAGAACTTGAATTCTGAAGGCAGGTCCAAATCCCAGCTCCACCACTTACTGGCTTCCACATAATGCAGGTTATTCAACACCTCCAAGTTCAGTTTCCCTCATACATACAACAGAGATAAAAAGAGCATCTACTTTTATGGTTGTAATAAGATTAAATAAAAGAAAGCAAGTAGAATATTTAGCATGGTGCCGGGTATGCCGTAAGATAGCTATTATTATCTCATATAGAGCTATTTTCATTCCCCTTGTATTAGGATATTGCTCTTTTCACAAAATTAAAGAACAAAAAGAACCCTGAAGGCATCCAGGAATCCACTAAAATCTTGATAATCATAAAAGTCATATTGGTGCGCTAAGGGAAAACCTGGAAATTCAGAATGTACACAAAGGAAAAAACTTACCAGCCAAAGACAACGGTGGTTAACATTTTCATCATGTGTTATTAATACAATAGTATAATGTTTAAAAGATAAACATTAATTCATCATGTTTTCCTTAAGGAATTTCTCTCTGAAGAGTTCTTTAATGAATAGTTTACATATTTAAAGTTTCTTATCAAGATGGTTTAATAGACTCTTATGATTGTTATAATTGCACATGTTCCAGAACCCTCACATGGAGCATAAACACAAACACACACATCCTATTCATCAGCATGACTCACATGGATATGCCAGGCTCATTACAGTCAAAAGTGTATAAAATATGAAACATATGGTAAGAAAAGTCAAGACCCAGCAAGAGATGGCCTTCAGCAAGATGAAGTTTCTTAGAATTCTGCAAAAACTTTGCTTTTAATTTTACAAGCACTGAAAAAAAATAATCGGACATACAGAATACAGAAGGCAAACAGAGCAGTGTGGTCACAATCTATTGTGTTCATCAGAAGTTTTAAAAGTCTATTTCGTGAGAAGGTACTCATGATACTCCTCCATTCTGGCACTTCCACCAATTAAAGTGTGTCCAAAAATGAAGCAGCTAGTACAAGAATGCATCACTCCTAAAAGACCCAAGTTACATTTTGTACAAGTATTTGTGATTACTACTGAGATCAACGAAATATTGGCCAGGAAAAGACACTACTTCCTGAAGAAAATCAGGTATCTTCAGCCACATATTTGTACTCATTCTGTTATTCTCATTACATTTACACTGAACAAGAGATGAGAGGAGAACCGAGAATAAACCATTAATATTCATCATATAAATTTCTCTTTGTGGTGCTATCGTGAAGGATGTCTACCATTTCAATAATAAAAATATCACTATGGGATTGGGCTTGTGTCATATAGGAGAGATGGAATGAAACATTTTTTGAAAAGTCAACGAATATGTAGGATTCTAAAACATATATTAATTTTTATGATATAGAAATGGGTCAATGATTATTAGAATTTTTTGTTTGCATAATTGCATACATTACTGCACATATGTGGTTTATCTTTTTAAATTTACTCCCTGAGGTTATCCCATAGGAATTCACACCTTCAGTCTGGGATCTCCAATCTAAAATCCCACACTTGTTATTCTCTAAGTTCCAGACTTTTGCCCTGCCCAACTGATGCTGATAACCCAGGGAAGAGTCCTGCCCCACTCTCCCACTACACAGAAAGCACTGTTGAGAAACCTTGTGTATAGCTCTATGGTTTATCTCTCACCTCCTACAGGGCAGAGACTCTTGTACTTATCTTTAAGTGTCTACTGTAGAGGCTGGTGCCTGGCCCCTAACAGGCACTCAATGAATGAAGGTGTTGATACATTTATTAGGTTGAACCAAACGAAATGATCATTTTTGTAAGTCAAAAATGATCAAATAGTGGTAGCTCCATAAAGTGCAACATACTATCTTTTAGCAAATGGTTAATTACCAAGTGCGTACTTGGAGGCAAGAACAGTTCTAAGTAATTTACATATATTAATTAACACACTTTTCACAAACACTTCCTATTGCAGGTACTTTTATAATTCTGATTCTGTAAATGTACAATCTAAGAGACAGTGTAGACACAGTGCAGTTAAATAAATCGTCCAAGGTCAAACAGCCAGTACATTTCACATGGGGATTATTAACCACTGTGCTATAGTTTCTGACATCTATTTTTTTGAGCAAATAAACAGTATATACTGAAAGTATCAGCATAAACTTAAGATATTAAAAATTAAATTTTCTAGTTGTTTCCACTAAAAGGTCCTAAACACAATGACATTCCAGTAGCAATGAGCACATCTAGAACTCTGATCTTGTTTATAAATGTCTTTTCCAACCAAAAGAAGCAGGGCTCCCTGGGAAAACTGGCTGGTTCCAGATCTAGTTGAAGTGGTAATACAAAGCAAGCCTGGGATATCTTACTCCGAAAAGTAAAGATGGACTCAAAACTTTAAGTGGCGTATGTCAAAAGGACACAGGAGTTGGCTTGAGAGGTACCCGCTTAACAAATTCAGGACAGTTGCAGTATCAAAAATAATGACTATAAAGGATTAAAACATGTTTAATTAGAAATAATCCATGAGACCACAGTAAGAGAAAAAAGGTAAATAGGTCAGAGAAGAAAGGTCTTCTTTACAGAAAAACGGCAAATAATACATGTAGAAGAAATAAGAGATCTTAAAAATCACTATTTTGTAGTCCTCAGGGTAATTGCTAATTCAGGCACTTACCCCTAGTGGATGCAAAACCCCTGTGAAAGGCTGTTGGGTCTTCATGCAGCCTGAAGGTATCTGCCCTCCAAAGCTGGTGAGCAGACACCACGATGCTGGGCTTGGCCTCCACCCCTCATCTGTTTACAACTTGATACGCCAGCAAGAACTTCTATGGACTAGATGTTTAGAGAAACCCTTCCCAGTAAGGCAGATGTAAAAATGCTGTATTAAAAGTTAAGTATCTTTTAAAGCATGGCTGAGATGGCAGGAAAGTAAGGGAATTCCTCAGAGGAGAAAAATGAAGACTGGAAAATTTGGAAGGGTTAATGAGCACAGGCTAGGGTTTGCCTTGGAGTCAGTCAATCCCCAGTGGACTCAAACGTGGGTTTAAATGAGGCAAAGCTAGGAGTCCAAACAGAATGAGATATTAAGATCTAGGACACTCACATCAAGGTGGGATCCTTGAATGGCTGCCTCAGTGATGTAGTAGGAAAAGCCTCATCTTGCAGAGGGCAGTGATAGGGCCACATGCCTATCCTGACCTTGACTTAGATGGGAAAATAAGATAAAACTTTCTTGAGAATTCCTAACCACAAGCTCACAATCACTCAATTTGAGAATCAAAGTTCATGCTACATGGGTTGCCAAAAGAGCCTAAATCAAAATTTAGTTTAAATTAACCCCAGATGATAGAGCTTCTAGGCATCTGGCATGAGCAAATTCTAATTCTGTGAAGGAACATATTTTAAATTCAGGTCCCACAGGATTCTCACAGATAAAGTTCAAAACAACATGAGCTCAAAAACAAGAACACAAACACTAACCAAAAGAAAGCTGGTTATAGCTAGACTAATAAAACCAAATAGACATTAGGGCAAAAGGCATTTGATAAAGATATTAACATATACTGATAAAAGTTAATTTACCAGAAAAAATTAACAATTCTAAATATGCATGGACCCGGTAAAATAACTTTAACATGTATAAAGCCAAAGTAGAACTGTAAGATAAACCGATAAATCTACCATCACAATGAAAGATTGAAACACACCCATCTCAATAATTAAGAGAGTCAATGACACACATATACACCCACCTGCCAAAAAAATTGATGTTAGTCAATAAAAACCAGTAACATGGAAGCTGTGAGCAACATAATATGTCTACTTTAATGGACATACATGGATACATATTAGATTACAAATGAAAAATACAAAAAGCCAATCAAAGTGCTGAGAATGGTTAGCCACTTAGAGGAGATAAGAAACCTACCCCGTATCATATAAATACTGGACTCCTGATTTCCTTCCAATCTTTCCTCTTGAAGATTTTCTTATCTTAGTGCTTAGGGTCACAAAACTTATAGTCATCACTGACCTCTTTTCCTCCCACCCCACACCCTATCCATTAGCTTATCTTACGGGCTCTGTTTGAAATAGATTTAGAATCCTAACACTTTTCATCACTTCCACATCTATTACCCCAGTCCAAGCCATCGTCATCTCCTGTCTGAACGACTGTAATACTCTCCTAACTCGTCCCTCAGATCCTTTCCTGTTCTCCTGTGGTCTATTCTCTATCTAAAATATAAATCACAGTATGTCAAAAATATATGCTCAAATCTCTCCAAAGACTCCCCATCTTCCCCAGAGTAAAGCCAAAGTCATGACCAAGGCCTACAGATTTTTGGCCCCGTACCACCTCTCTGATATCACATCTGATCTCCTCCCCTGTACTCATTCTGCTTCAAGCACCATGGCCTCATTTTGTTCTATGATCATGCCAAGCAAGTCCCCATCTTCAGAGGGCTGCACGTGCTGTTTCCTAAGTCTGAGGGTGTAATAGCGTGTTCTAGCATATACTCCCATGGCTCTTTTCACTTCCTTTAGACCTCTGCAAGGAGGTCTTCTCCTAGAGACTTCTTTGATCATCAACCTATGGAAAAATGTATGCACACCTCTTTTCCCACCACTTTCTATCCTATTACTCACCCTTGCTCTTTTTCCAATAGCTGTAGGACACGTGTATATTTATTTTCTTCCTTCTTTCCTTCCTGTCTTTCTTTAGAATATAAAATATTTGATAGCAAGATCTTGAGGTGTATTTTTTCCACTGGAGTATTTTCAGTGCTTGTAACAGTGTCTAGCACATAGTAAGTCCTCAGTTAATCTTTGTTTAATCAAGTCATCAGTAAATAATAAATACAATATAGCAGAATAAACAAAAACCATAGGTTCAGATACACTTGGATTTGGATCCTGTCTTTGCCACTTGCTATGTGAATTTGGGCAAAATCTTAACCTCATGAAGACTCCATTTTCTCATTTACAAGGGGAATGTAATTACCTAAATTGTAATTATAACTTTTTCAAGGATAAAAACTGCATGTATATACAAAAATTTAATGTGTATGAAAAATTATATATCATATATAAAGCCCTGTGATTTATAATTAGTAAATGCTCAAGAAGCAAACATTAATTTCATGTAACTTGGAAAAAAACTCTTTGATCACAAGTTTTCCATGCATGGCGTATTACAACTGAAAATATTAACTTTGACTTAACAATAAGGAAACAAATAAGTAGATTAAAAATTAGGCCAAAAACCTCAACAGACACCTTACCAAAGAAGCAATACAGATGGCAAATAAGGATAGGTCATTAGAGAAATGGAAATTAAAAAGAGATGTTACTACACACCCACTAGAATGACCAAAATCTTATAACACCAAAATCAAGTCTTATAATACCAAATGCTGGTGAGGACGTGGAGCAATAGGAACCTTCTCATTCACCATTAGTGAGAATGCAAAGTGGTACAGCCACTTTGGAAGACAGTATGGCAGTCTCTTACAAAACTAAACATATTCTTACCATACATTCCAGCAGTCATGCCCCTTGGTATTAACCCAAAAGAATTGAAAGCATATCCACCCAAAAACCTGCATTTAGATGTTTACAGCAGCTTTATTCATAATTGCCAAACTTGGAGGCAACCAAGATGTCTTTCAGTAGGTGAATGGATAAATATGCTGTGGTACAACAGATAATAAAATATTATTAAGGGCTAAAAAGAAATGAGCTATCAAGCCATGAAAAAACATGAAGGAACTTTAAATGCAATTACTAAGTGAAAGAAACCAATCTGAAAATCCTACATACCATGTGATTCCAATCATATGACATTCTGGAACATACAAATCTATGGCGACAGTAAAAAGATCAGTGGTTGCCAGGAGCTGGGAAGAAAGGGACAAACAAGTGGGGCACAGAGGACTTCTAGGGCAATGACAAGACTCTGTATGATATTATGAAGGATACCGGTCATTATACATCTGTCCACAACTACAGAATGTACCACTCCAAGAGTGAACCATAATGACCCCAAACTATGGACTTAGGGTAATTCTGATGTGCCAATGTGGGCTCATCAATGGTAAGAAATGTACCCTCTGGTGAGGGATGCTAATGATGCGGGAGGCTATGCGTGTGCCAGGGTAGGGGGTATGTGGAAAATCTCTGTACCTTCCCCTCAATTTTGCTGTGAACTTAAAACTCAAAAAATAAGTCTTAATAAAATAAAAATGTTAAAATATTAACTTTGAAACCATTAAAAACCTTTAAATATATTTAGAATTATACTTACTATCTGGTGGAGGATGAGAAATGTTTACTCACACTGTCTAGCTACATTATGCAAGAGCAGAAAAAAATTTACTCTGGATATTCAAATAAGTGAAAAAGTTAAGAAATGTTTAATCAAAGCAATGTTGAATAGTCTTTTTTAAATGGCAAGATCGACCTCTTTTTTAATAATAGGCAGTTTATTTCAATGCTGAGTGACAATATAAAATGCAAGTGACCGGGGTGCCTGGGTGGCTCAGTCGTTAAGCATCTGCCTTCGGCTCGGGTCATGATCCCAGGGTCCTGGGATCGAACCCCGCATCGGGCTCCCTGCTCCATGGGAAGTCTGCTTCTCCCTCTCCCACTCCCCCTGCTTGTGCTCCTTCTCTCGCTTTGTCTCTCTCTGTCAAATAAATATTTAAAAAAAAATAAAAAATCAATAAAATAAAATAAAATGCAAGTGACCAAAAATATCCTCTTCTTATTCTCTAGCAGGCTAAAGCACGCTGTGGGTTCCACATTGCCAATTCCAGTACATGTAAATCACTTGCAAGGATTAGCTTGTGAATAGCCTACCTATGAATATTTTACAGGTAAAAAGGACCTTTCTGGTTTAGATGATGACAATGATAAAGGTGATCCCCACAATGCTGTAACAGTTATATTTACAGAAAAACTTATGGCTTAGAAGGCACAGTCTCACTCTGCCCCCCTTGGGACAGGCAGGAACGAAGGTTACAGGTGAGGAAGGAGGCTCAGGGGAGTCAACGTGCTACAGGCAAAGTGACAGGTTACCTGGAAGACGGAGATGGGGGCTAGGAACCATTTTTCCAACCCTAAGTCAGTGTCCCTCCTGAAACACTGTTGTCTTTTCTTGTTCTTTCATAAATTATAACCATAGTATTCCATCATCAAGCATTTCTGAGGGATTCTTGGTAACAGAAAATTTACCTATTTCCCAAGTATTTTACATATAAAAAATGGAAAATAAAGCCAATGAAATGCATTTATATTATATATGTATATGTATTATATACATACCTGCATTTCATTATGTATATTATATAAACTCTACTAAGTCCATATGCATATTTGTGTGTGGATTATAATAGAAAGAAAAAAATAGTGCTACAGGTGATGGTCTCATAAAAGACGGTATTATTCCCTTTCAGGGCATATATTTTTTTAAATAAGTAAAAACTTTCATATCTTTTAATGGACTTTTAGACAAAAAAAATAGCATAGTTCTCTGATCACAGATAGGAAGGTGAGGTCATGACAAAGACAGAACTGAATTTCTACAAAATAAAGTGAGAGAAATTGAGGACCCTGTGGACAAATTCAGAATACCTAGAGAAGATGTGAAGATGCAACAGGGATGAGAGAGAGAGAGACCATGGGAATCTGGAGCAAGACAGAGACCTCCAGGGAGAGATGACCAGTGACCACTGATGACCACTGAATTTCTATAAATTGGGTTGTGTGACAGGAGGTCTCAAGTTCTTTATTAAATTTATTTCACTGTGCTCACTCTAAAACCTCCTCCAGTTCATAAGTATCTGCCACCGAAACTGCCTTATGATCATTGGAAGAGAGTAGCAGTTAACTCAAAAATTTGTGGGCAGTGTGAGGCAAAGCTGTGTGGGAGAGAACAGTGCCCTCTTGGTCTAAGAGCCATGTTAAAGATCCAGACAAGAGCAGAGAAGGCAGCTGTGTGGACTGACTCATGAGCACAGTGGCTCCAACCTGCTGATTTGGGAAAGCTGGAAGGTTCAGGGGAATAGAAGGCATTGAAGCTACAAACATGTGGGGTACCACTCCATTGTCTTGTCCACCCTGCTCTGCTCACTGACCTGAATCTGTGCTTCTCAGACTCTAAGACCTGTAAGAGTATGATCTACAGAGTCTAATTTGAGAAATATTAAGTAATTAGGTTAACTAAATAAATGCTGACACTTCTGTGATCAGTTGGCACCAATAAAATATAATTAAAAATGCAAACCACAGTACTAAAATTTCAGAGAGGTACTTAGTTATAAGGTCATGGATCATTCACAGGACCCAAAAATGTGCACAGTAATTGTTTGCTCAAATATATAATGCTTTAGAAGTTTTTATAAAGAACTTGAGCCCCACTCCCTCAAGAAATATACCTACAGACCCCTCGGTGTACAGATCCCACCATGAGAAATGCCGTTCTGTATCATTTCTCAGTCGTAATGGACATAGAGTCATTTCCATTTCAGAGACATCCTGTCTTCCAATCCAACCATGACCCAAAACTCACATACACTTCTCTTTCTTCTGACCTGATTTCTAACCTAATCATTTTAGTATAATCATGCTCTTACCTATTTCCAGGATCTCTACATATGTACATCGAGTAAGCACCTGTGAAACAGTCATTCTATAAACTCTATAGAAGGCACTATCCTACAGGCTGTGACAGATAAAGAGTAAGGCATGGACCTGCCTTAAAGAAACTTAAAATTTGGGTGTGGAGGCCTAAGAGTCACAAATAAATACATAGTCTACCATATAACTCAGTACAGTGTTCTACAACTTGCACTCATTTTTACATTGTTTTGCATTTCTAGGATATATTTTACAAGTGACTCGTATTTTATGATGTTACCTTGCTTCTCAAATTAGGGTTTACGAAACATCCTCAAAAAAAAAATCACAGGATTAAATACAGCACCTCTTCTTGGGGCATGAGTTTTACCTACGTTTGGGGCTAGGGGAGAGGCAGTGCTCAAGTGAGAATTTAACTATTAAGTTTTTAAATTTTACTTTATATTTTCTCCTATTAAGATATATTACAGAGGAGAATACAAAATGTGAATGATTTTTTTCAAAATCAATCATAAGCCTTCCGATGAAGTTTCATTTGAGATTTCCTATGGACTCCTATAGATTCCATCCTCAACTTAATGTAAAGAGGGATAAGTGGGGTCTACTCTCTCAGCTGCTATTCAACACTGTACTAGAGGTCCTAGCCACTGCAATAAGGTGGTAGAGAAATAAAAGGCATTTTGATTGAGGAATAAAAAAGTAAAACTATTCACAGACAATATGGTTGTCTACACAAGAAAACCCAATACATTAGAACTAATAATTATTTGGCAAGGTTGCATAATAAAAGATCAATACGCAAAGATCAACCTATTTCCATACATAAGGGATGAACAATGAGAAATTGAAATAAAAAACTTTCACAATAGCTTCAAAAATATGAAAGACTAAGGCATGAATCTGAGCTGTGCAAGACCTATATGCTGAAAACTGTAAGACACCGTTGAGAGCTGTTAAAGAAGACATATAAATGGGTCAGAAGACTCAACATTCATTGTTAAGATGTCAATTCTCCTCAACTAATATATAGATTCAATGCAATGTCAATCAAAGGGTTTTTTTCTTTTTTTAATTAGTAAACTACTAAGACCAAGAAAATGCGGGACTTAGGCTGGAAAAAATACCTGCAAAGTACATATTTGATAAAGGATTTGCATCTAGAATATATACATACCCACCCCCCCCCACACACACACACACTCACAAAGTTTGCTATCTATAAAATATACCTCAATAAAAATTCAAAAATTAAAACAAATAAGGCAATCTCTAGTTTCAGAATGATTCTTATCTCACTTAAAAAAGTCAGTTTTGAGAAGCATGAGATTATGTGATCCTTAAGGTCAGGAACTAAAACTTCTATTTTTTTCTTTCCCTTCCACCAGGGACTGAAACCACATGCACAAGGCTTAACAGATATAACTGAATAACTCAATTCAGAAATATAATTATCTCACAAGCAAGTAGCCTGGAAGGAGGATGTGTCAGGCTTGGCAGCTCAATAATTTCCTCAAGGATGTAAGTTCTCTCTGTCCTTCTGCTTGGCCATCTTTAGCATTCTGGCTTTTCATTCTTAGGCTTATCACCTCATTGTCAGAGAATGGCTAACGCATCACATTCTCCTGCCACAGCCTCCAGAGCGGTAAGCGATGCAGGATGAGAGAAAGGAGTCCTCCTTCCTGTGGCTCTCTATTTAGATGAAATAAGATCTTTCCCAGAAGTCCCTTGGGTCACTTGCTCAAGAGCAGACCAATCATTGTCAAAGAAGACTAAGATCACCATAAATCTGGCTTCAACCAATTAGACGTCTAGGACAGTGAGTGGCCCTCAACAAAATCAGGATTCTGTTAACAGAGAAGAAAAGAGGTAAATGACTGGCAGGCAACTGAAAATGTCTTCTACAATTGTTGACTAGTAAACAGAAATCCTGAACAGCTTTTTACATTACTTAACTCTCTACTCTTCATATTCTACTAAAGAAGCACGAATATGAATGTTTGTTTATTCAGAGTCTCCCTCCTCTCAAAACAAGCATTTCTGTAATGTATGGTGATTAACATAACATAAAAAAAAGTTAAAAGACATTAAAAAAATAGAATAAAATAAGGGTAAATAACCTAAGCCCAACTGAAAGAAAAAGAGAGCAAAGTATGGCATCCATGCTGGTAACTGTGAAGTGTGCCAGAACACAGCATTTGAAAACCCACCACTGCCACTGAGCACATAATGATTTCTGAATCTTAAAGAAATAAAAATGGAAAGGAAAACATGTTTAATCAAATAGGTCTTGATGTGGACAGTACAGAATATGACACAGTCACTTCCATTGCAATGCTTATCATTTCACTTTTTATTAGTGACGTTTTCTTCAGAAACAAAGTTCGTTCACACTCTCTGTGCAGTAGGGCCCGATAGTTGGGTTTAGTGTAAGAAGCCTCAGATATATTTTATTGAGAATGAGACATCTTGGCTAACCATTTTCTACATATTATAAAATACTGGAAATTGAATATGGCAGGGGTTCATGTGGACTCAAATTAGTCTGAAATTTTTAGTGAAGGTTTCTCCTGTGTGACTTTGAAAAAAATTCATCAGTAAGAGTTCCCTATGCTCAAAACTTCAACAAATGTTGTACCTGAAAGCTCTGGGACATGAAAAAATCACATATGCTGGAACACAGCCTGAGCAAAAACCTAGCTTGAATCACTGTACTACCACCAACCAGCTATAGGGTCCTGAGCAACCTCTTTAATGCTGTTCGTCCTTAGCTTACTCTGATTACACCTATGAAATAAAAGAGTCGAACAATTTGGTCTCTGCAGTCTATTCAACTTTAACAAGCAAAGAATCTGCCAAAGGGGCAACATTTAGAAAAAGGATAAAACTATTTAAATAATTATACTTAAATTCCTAAGGGCTTTTTAATATACATCCAGACATCAAAGGATATGTTATAATAATGTTTCAGAGTAAAAAAAAAATCTTAACAACAAAAAATTTTCCTTTTCCCTCAATTCCTAAATTTGTTACTTATCCCAGAGACAGAGAAAACCAGGCACTGGGAGTACACTTTCTTCCCAATTCCTTGCAGAGGTTGATACACTCAACCTAACAGAATCTAAGAGCAAAGCAACTTCCAGTTTAAGATTCCAATATTAACATTCAATCCATGGTCATGCGACAAACACCAATATCCCAAAGTCTTTCCATTTAATTCCTTTAAATCTCAAGCTTGACATTAAAGCTTCAAAAATGAAAGTAACCCAAACACATTTCCAATGTCAGTGCAATAAACAATAAATGAAGGGAAAAAAATAAGTCTAGTATCCAAATATTAAACCTATTATAAACTAGAGGGACTCCTGGGTGGCTCAGTTGTTAAGCATCCGCCTCCAGCTCAGGTCATGATCCCAGGGTCCTGGGATCGAGCTCTGCATCGGGCTCCCTGCTCAGCGGGGAGCCTTCTCCCTCTCCCACTCTCCCTGCTTGTGTTCCCTCTCTTGCTGTTTCTCTTTGTCAAAAAATAAATAAAATCTTTAAAAAAAAAAACTATTAAACCAGAAATGTTCAGTATAGAGTTTACTCCCTTGAAGATTAGCAAATTCCTTCAACATTCTAAAATAATTATGCATAACCTGAAGTTATTAATGATTCCTGATTTACTTCTGCACAGTAACTTAGGCACAACAGAACGTGTCTGAATCAACCACAAAGTGAGCAGGTACCATTATCGTAAGTCCCATACAAATGTTCAGCAGATGGCATTCCAGAAAGACCTCTGAGCACTGATGATAAGTTACTTAAATATTAAATACTTCTGATTTTTCACAAAGGGTTTCAAATCATAAACTATTTTCCTAGAATAATATTCAAGTTCTTTAATTTTGAGTGACTTTCAAAATCTAAGATATTAAACAAACAAACAAAATGAGAAAAAGGAAAAAAAAATCAGCCTAGCTGGGATCCCAGCCAATGAAAACTAAATTTCATAGAAAAAAAATAAGTCCACAATCTCACAATGAGGATGGAAACAATCACCCCAAACATGGATCAGTGCAGATATTATTATACAAATCGGAGTACTTAGAGAAAGGAGGTATAGTCAGTCTTGGGGTGACTGGAACAGAGTCTCATGAAAGATACACAGGTACACAGAGTTAATAGTACCCTGACAGTATTTATCTCTCTCATCTCATGCAAATGCTCTCAAAATTGAAGTTGTAAAGGCTTTTCATTTTATTTTTTACTTTACTTTATGGACATTCAAGCTCACTTCCCTTAGTACTGATACCTGAATCATTGTTAGAACCTATGACATTTACTCTGTATTTTTCATTACCGAATGCTATAACTAACTATGGCTATATATATAGTTAAGCAACATAGAAAAATATATAATGTTATAATGTCTATCAACCTGGCAAAGTTCTGCATTTAAAAACCACTGATCACACATATGGTAGTTACCAAATACCTATATTTTATAAAATTTGTGAAATAAGAAAATTTTGAGGGAGACAAGAGTTATCTAAAATAAGAGTATGAAACTATAAAGTATAAAAACATCCTGAGCAATATGAAAAAACAACCATAATATATTTTTCAATCTTTGTTGAATAAATATTTTAACTTCCTGTGCACAACTTTAATCTATTGTTTAATTCCGGGTCAAAATGAAGTAACCCAAATATGCACTCTGTTATATAAAAGGCCCAGAGGATGAAATTACATCTCTCTCTAATAAGGTCCTTTGAAATCCTATACTAAAGTAACTTCGCAGCCAAATTATTTTTCTTCTGTTAATGCTGATTGAGCAGTAAATAATAACTAGGAGAAAAACAAACATGTAAAATAAAGTGTTTCACACCTCTGCTTGAGCTTTCTTAATTGACCCCCATCTACCAACTTTAATACAAGCTCAAAGGAAGGCAATTATTTCCTCAGCCTTTAAACAAAGCAATAATTCAACTGCAGTTTTCAGGGGGGCCGACTTTAACTTCAACATGTTAAAAAGCTGTATACGAAAGTATGCAAATTTTAGTGTTGAGGTTGAAACAAACCAAAAAATCTCATTTCACAACACAGTGCTGTTGTGATAGCCTTAGCTTGATAAGGTGCTCAAGCTTCTTAGCCTCCATTTTTGCATCTGTAAAACAAAGTATTTGACCAGTGTAACCTCTAAAAGTCCCACCACCTGTAGAACAAGTCCTCAATCTTCCCTATCAAGCATGGTAATATGGAAAGGACATAAAGTGGGCAGGACACAATGCAAAAGAAATGTGAGTGTACTTTTGAATCTTCCTACAGATCCTGGTGTAGAAAAACCAGCAAAGACCTCCAAATCCACCTAAGCCATTTTTTAATGAAAAACAACTGATATGCAATATTACATTTGTTTCAGGTGTACAACACAGTGATTTGATATTTATATGCATTATGAAATAGTCACCACAATAAGTCTAGTTATCACCTGTCACCTTACAAGGTTGTTACAACCCCTTTTTAAATCAGTAGATTGAAAAATAAATACCATCTATTTTATCATCTTCAGTCTACCCCTTCATATTATTTCTGGTATAACAGATCTGTGAATTAAGGGCAAATGTTAATAGAAAAAAAAATGGACACAGATCAAAGTTTTTTTTCTTATGTATGAAAACTTAAAACATTTCAAAATGTTGTTGTTGTTGAAGGCATGAGTCAGGGTGGAAGACTAAAAAATATAGAGCATTTTCCCAGCAGATATACCTCATGGTTTATATTGTTGTCTCAGGAGCCAGACTGCCCAGTTAAAATCCTGCTCCCCCACCTGCTAGCTGGGTGTCCCTTCCCCTATAAACTGGCAGATAATAATAGTGCCCGCCTCATCAAGCCATGAGAATTAATTGAGTTAATATACATAAAGCACTTAGAAAGCCCAAGTGAGGACTACTTAAGTGTTAGCTGTGAGCATCTGGGGCTCACAATCCAGTTATAATCCACTGGCCATGTGTGTCCGCTGTAGCACTTTGGGCAAAATAATGAAAGCTAAGGAAAGTAAGTAGACGATGTTTGTCCTTCCTTTTTTAACTCTTGTTTATTGTTTTTGCAGACCTTCTACCCTGCTACCCTGGTTCCTGCCAAGAGAATTAACATAAACTTAACATACTAACTCTTGTGGGGGTATTTACATTCTACAGAAGTCTGGGAGAGAAATCAATCCTGAACCCAAGAAGATATGAAACGGTAGAATTTCATGTACTCTGAGACAAGTACTTTTTCAGTCTGACTCTATTGTCAAATTTGACACAATCACATCTAAATAATAGGCTCTTCTTTTCGTTGGAAATACTGATATCCAAAGAAAACACAGCAAGCAGTTTCTTCCAGAGATGAGAGGCATTTTCATTAACCACAAAAGTGTGTTTTCTCTTGTCTCTTTTTAATGGTTTCAATGTAAAAAAAATAGATAAACTTCCAATGCTAACAACACAGTCTTTAGTCCTAGCCAATGTGACCTACTTTGCTAAAGGAAAACTGAAAATATCTCTCAATAATCTATGTAATTGAGTTCTAAGAGATCCTCTACCATTTTTTAAAGTAACAGCTATCGCTAATCTCTTTTATACCACTTAAGTATTTAATCCTACTATGCTTCCATCCACTTCCTGATCTTGCCTGAACAAATGTACTTCCCTCCTGTGTTACTAAAAAAAAAAAAACAAATGTCAGCAAAGGAGAGCACCTTGGAATATTCAAAACTACAGGTATTCTCTACCATTTTGAGAGTCAGAGAGTGCTATCCCTCCCCCATCCCAACGTTAGCTTCTTCATTCTGACCTCTGCTGGGTTCCATTGTCGCTTCTGCAACCACGTGAGCCCACTGTGCCTTTGGCCCATGTCATCAACCACACACAAGCCTCCTCTTGTTTGGAAAAAGGTGCTCCCTTCAATTACTACTCTGTTTCTCTTTAAACACACAAGCTTCCTCTTACTTCCTCCTCTTCCCTGGGCTGAGGCTCTGAGATGTCTCTCCTTACCACAACTCAAGGGAGACTGTATTCCAAAGTACTCCCAATGACCTTCTGATCAACCAATGAGATCGCTTTTTTCTCAGTCCCCATTCTGCTTGACCTCTTGAAATGTCAGATAGTGATGACCAATTCCTCCTAAAAATTATCTTGGTCCTTAGCTCTGAAAACAGTATTATCCTGATCTTCCTTCTGTTACCCTATCTCTTCTGTCTCTCCTGATCCCTCTTTCTCCTTCCCCTTCAGAAACATGGTTATTCTCCCAGGTTAATCCTCATAAACCAGACATCATTTCCTCCTAATACAGCACCTCAAGGAAAATACTGTTCTGCTCAACACGGCCAGCCCAGACATCTCTTCCACCGGACAACAGAGCTTCCCTGGTTGCTAGTTTGACATGTTCTCTACAGTTCTAAATTCAAACACATCTTTCTTTTTCCTTAAGTCACTGACACTTACTCGTGAACCCTTTTACTAGTATCTCCTAAACTTGAAGCTCCAGGATAATCCTTGCCTTTCTTTTCCTTCTCCATATCCACCATTCACCATTCCTCTTATTCGCTCCGATTGGCTGGTTCCCAAGTTCAGCAAAGCTTTCTCTTCAAGCTCTCTTCCTTGATTCTCTCTTTGCTTTCTTACCACCATCACATCATTAGTTCACACCAGGAGGTGGCCAAGTATGGGCCACAGCCTGCCACATGTCGATGTAAATAAAGTCTTATTAGAACACAGACATGACCATTCATGTATGCATTGTTTATGGCGGCTCTCACACTCCACCAGCAGAAATAAGTAGTTGTACGGAAACTTGATGGCCAGAAAATCCAAAATTACCTCCTGTCCTGCCTTTTACAAAAAAAGTTTGCTCCCCTGGTTTAGGCCCTTCTCAGCTCACAGGTAAACTGCTTCAAGATCTCCCAAACCATCTTCCATGCCCAGTTTCACACCCTGACTAATCTTCCCACCATCTGCTTAATTTTCCTAAAACATCACTTAAAAATATTACTCTCTTGCTCAAAAATTATGTAACTTTCCATTACGTCCAACATAAAAGTCCCCAAAATCAGCTCAGTATCTTACACATCTCTATACTTCATGTAGTGACAAGCATCATGCTGGACACGAAGCAACATGTAAATGTCTAAGCTTGACTTCAAAGATCTTTTTTTAGTCTGGTCTCAGGATTTCTCAGCTAGATTACCCACCACTCTTCATCTTCATTCCCACAAAGCTTCTGATTCAGAAATTCTAATTCATTCATCCAAAGTTTTTGTACAGAAATTATTGTCTTCTATTTTACACTTCTGAGTCTTCACTCCTGCTACCTGACAGGTCAGGATAGGTCTTCTGTGTCCAAACAATTTTCTCCTCTTTCAAGATCCAGTTAAGGTATAACTTAGCCTATCTACAATTCTTCTCTTTACCTTTCTTAAACTGCATAGTACTGATTATTCTTCACTGCTAACTTGGCAATACTGTTTTGCTTTCTCACCTAAATTCTGTATGAATGTGTTTGCCTTTTCATCCCAGTTCCCTCAACAATTTAGTATAGCATATCACAGTAAATGTTCAGATAAACTTCCTCAAATATTTTGCAGGGAACAAATACATAAGCAAATAACTCACTGAAAGCAGACATAACAAAGACCAGTGATTCTTGCCTCCACCCAGAAGACATTTGTCTACATCTATAGCCATTTTTGATTGTCACTAAAGGGAGAAAGTAGGGGAGGGAAATGGGAGCTACTGACACCTAGTGGGTAGATACCAGAAAAGCTTCTGCACGTTATACAATGCACAGGACAGTCCCCCGCTGCAAAGAACCATCTGGCCCAAATTGTCGATAATGCTGAAACTGAGAAACCCTGAGGTAGGTCAATTCTTTGCTAATTCATAATGCCTAGAAGCCTCATATCTACAAACACGGCAGTCAGAAAATAATAAATATTTGTTGACTGATTTCTAAATATTTATGGCATTGTTACTTGGATCGAAACGCAAAGTGAATGACGTCTCAGTACTTATTTAGCTGTCTCTCTTCCTTGAGAGAGGCCAACCCAGTAACCAGTAACGCAGATATAATATGTGATTTTTGGAAAATCTGGAAGAAGTCATGTCGAAAGGAAACTTACTGATTGTGGCAACATGCAAGTATGGCATAACTCAGTATTTATAGGTTTTATGGTAGTAAGATCAAGCAACCACCTGAAGTACACTGTTGTCTCCTT
Source organism: Callorhinus ursinus (assembly GCF_003265705.2). Taxonomy (NCBI): domain Eukaryota; kingdom Metazoa; phylum Chordata; class Mammalia; order Carnivora; family Otariidae; genus Callorhinus; species Callorhinus ursinus. Next base: position 49,773,231 of record NW_027397068.1, on the reverse strand, counting down.
AACCTCTAAACATGTGTGCCCCAGAATTCAGTCCTTTTAATTTGTCTCTATCTAGGCTTACTCTCTTGGTGATCTCAACCAATATTATTTCTTTAAATATCACAGATACACTGGGCGCCTGGGTGGCTCAGTTGGTTAAGCAACTGCCTTCAGTTCAGGTCATGATCCTGGAGTCCCAGGATCGAGTCCCACATTGGGCTCCCCACTCAGCGGGGAGTCTGCGTCTCCCTCTGACCTTCCCCCCTCTCGTGCTCTCTATTTCATTCTCTCTCTCAAATAAATAAATAAAATCTTAAAAAAAAATCACAGATACACTGAAGCCTCCCAAACTTATATTTTGAGTCCAACCTTCTCTCCTGAACTCCAAATGGTTACATCTAACTGACTTCTTAACATTTCCACTCATATGTCTAATATCAGGTCAAACTTAATATGTCTCTGTGAACTCAGTTTCTTAATACACTCCCGGAAATCTGCCCTCCACACAGTGTCTCAGCAATCCAGCATCATTCGATCTTAGGGTTCCGCCATCTTGATCTGAAGCCTCCTTCTCATTCTTCATGCTAGGGGAACATATGGACCAAAGAATCACGCGGCAGCTTCTCGCTGCTTCCACCTGGAAATGATACACACATCATTTCCCTTTGCATTTCATTTGCCAAAGTCCTATGGCCCTATCTAAATGTAAGGAGGCTAGAAAGTATAGTTCCCAATGCACCAGAAAAGAGGAGTATGAAACAGCGTTGGTGAAAACACAGTAGTCCCTGCTTCTATGCCTAAAACTTGAACTCCTGGATCTCCACCCTCAATCAGTTCCTTTAAGTTAACCTATCTCAGTAAATGCCATGTCATCCTTCCCATTGCTCAGGATGAAGACCTTGAAGCCATCTTCGACTCCTTTCTCTCACAACTGACATCTAACCCATCAGCAAGTCCTCTGGCTCCACCTTGAATCCAATCACTTCACACCACCTTCCCACTACTATCTTGTCCATTTCACATCTGGATACTTCCAACAGCCCAGTTTCTACTCTTGTCATCATACTGTTAATTTTTAACACAGCAGGCAGCATGATCTTTTAAAAATTTAAGTTACATCATGCTGTCCCTAAGCTCAAAACCCTCCAACTGCTTCACAAGTCGCTGAGGTTAAAACTCAAGCTCTTAAAATGGCCTAAGAACCCCTACATGATCTGTACTCCTCTATTTCACACTTCCAACCCGATTACTTCTTTATTTCCACCTTGTTTTCTCCACCACTACCACCAACATTGGCCTCTTTCTAGTCTTGGAACATACGAGCTATGCTGACACCTCACAGTTTCATAGTTGCTGTCTCCTCTAACCAAACCCACTTTCCCCACATACCCACACGGCTCACTCCTTCACCTTCTCCAAATCTTTGCACAAATGCCATTTTCTCAGTAAGATCCCCCTGACTCCTCTTCCAAAACTGCAGCCTTCCCCACCCACCTAACTTGCCCCCAGAACTTCCTATCCTCCTTCCTACTTTATCTGGTTTTCCTCCTTACACTTATTATTACCCAACATACTCTACTTGTTTACTGTTCATCTCCCCCAACTAGAATATAAGCTCCATGGGAATAATAATATTTGTCCATTTTGTCCACCATGGATTTCTAACATCTAAAACCATGCTTCAAATATAGCCGTTCTTCACAAGTATTCACTAAATAAATTAGTTGTCACTGTCCAAAACTCATTTTAAGATAACTTTAGAAGGCAGGGGCCTGGGTGGCTCAGTCAGTTAAGCATCTGACTCTTGCTTTCGGCTCAGGTCATGATCTCATGGGTTGTGAGATGAAGGCCCACATCAGGCTTGGTGCTCAGCACGGAGGCTGCTTAAAGATTCTCTCCCTCTGTTCCTCCCCCTACTTGTGCACCCATGGGCATGCTCTCTCTCCCTCTCTAATAAATAAATCTTTAAGCAAAAATAAAATAACTTTAGTAGGAGTCAATATAACATCTTAAAATCTTATATTAAACTAAAATTGGGGGGAAGACAGAAATGGGTGTTATATTTATCTTTTAATCCTCAGTTTAGCAAAGTTCCTGAAAGAGAACAAGGAATCTTTAAATATTTCTTTAACTGAATTTGTTGAACTGTCATTCAATTTTCATACATTCTGCTATCTTATGACTGTCTGTTCAAAATATTTAGTAATGAAGATTGTACAGATTTGTACTCATGGGAGAGTAACTTCTATTTCCCACCAAGACCCAGGGTATTTAAACATTTGCTCTTTATTTGAATAAGCTGAGATCAAGTTGAGTTTTAATGCATCAAATGTACTGAAGGGTCTGAAAACCATTTAAGTTGATCAAAGCAGGTAAGATAATACATTTTGCAGCACAGATTCTGGAAGAAGACTACATAAGCTCACATCCATAAGCACAGCATTCTAGCTGCCACAACCTTGAATAAGATCTCCAAGTTCACCTTCAGTGTCCTCTTCTTTATTTTTTTCCCTTTAACTTTTTTTTTATTAACATATAATGTATTATTTGTTTCAGGGGTATAGGTCTGTGATTCATCAGTCTTACACAATTCACAGTGCTCACCATAGCACCTTCACCAATGTCCATCACCCAGCCACCCCATCCCTCCCACCCCCCTCCATTCCAGCAACCCTCAGTTTGTTTCCTGAGATTAAGAGTCTCTTAGGGTTTGTCTCCCTCTCTGGTTTCGTCTTGTTTCATTTTTCCCTCCCTTCCCCTATGATCCTCTGTCTTGTTTCTTAAATTCCTCATATCAGTGAGATCATATGATACTTGTCTTTCTCTGTTTGACTTATTTCACTTAACAAATACCTTCTAGTTCCATCCATGTCACTGCAAATGGCAAGATTTCATTTTTGATGGCTGCATAATATTCCAGTGTGTGTGTGTGTGTGTGTGTGTGTGTGTGTGTGTGTGTGTGTGTACCACATCTTCTTTATCCATTCATCTGTCAATAGTGTCCTCTTCTTTAGACTAGAGTTATGACAGAGCCTGCCATGTGGGGCAAGTTTAATGAGATGAGTCACATAAAGCACTATCAATGACTACAAGCTCTTTTCATCAGTCAACATTTTCCACTTGCTGTATAACTTACAGCAAAAGTTACATTACATTAATTGTCCCATTTCTCAGAATTATTAAAGCATGAAAGAAATAGATTACATTTATATTATAGACAGTTATTTTCATTTTAATTGTTAAGATAAAATCATTGGAAAATCAATAGACCATATGTAAGTTGTAAATTCAAATAAGAGACTTTCGGTACCTAAAGATATTATGGCTCTTATTTGCACCTCTACCTCTCCAAACCAAGTGCTCAAAGCTGCTGACCACTATCCAGCCCCGGATCAGTAGGTGTGAGGCTCTGTGCCTCTCCTCCTCCTGACCAAGTCCATGGCAGGGTGCACTAAGTTGATAATGTTTCTCTTCCACTGAGCCAGGAGGTAGCTTTAGGTTCCTTCTCAACAGTGGCAACTGCTACCGACTGATCACAGGTGACAGAAGAAAAGCCTAACATTTACTTTCCACATCATGGCAAAGAGTATGCAATCACAATCCATATTCTGTACAATATGGGGCTCTCCTTCTCTGTAAACAAGTGTATTCCAAAATTTGTGGAGAGGTTTTAATAAAATTAAACTATAATTTCAGAAAGTCATAGAAGATAATTCATGACCTGAATTATCAATTCATGAATCCTTATCAACTCATGCAAAAATTTGAGATTCAGAGTTAGAAAATTATGCAAAATGAAAGAATAAGCCTTAGTGACTAATAAAAATTAAAAATTAAATTTACCGTATCTAGTTTTTAGGTACTCTATTAAATAATTGCAAAGTAAAGATATAATTGGCAATTAGGAGTTACAACAGTTTTGAAAGTAGTTTAGCTTTAAGCAAAATTCCAATGAACTCTGAAACATACTGTCCAATTGGATGGTGCAAAAAATACATGCTGTGAACATGATTCCTTTGACTAGTTTAAAGGCCAAGTTCTTCCTAACAGGTTTGCAGCCTCAAAAATAATCTGATTTTGGTTAGATTAGAATGAAATACATTGTATGATAATGCTCAAATTGATTTAGAGTATCTAAGAAAAAAAAGCAATAAAATAACGGGATTCCAGGATTTTGACAATGCCACATTATCAAAAATGAAAAATCAATTTAACCTGAAGGTAATCAAAATAATTATTTTATAGCATGGTGCTGAAACACTGACAGAAATTGGTGATTCTGAAGCTCTATATCTAAAGGATAATTTGGCTGACATATCAATTCCATACAACAGCTAAAAACTGTCCAAAAGACTCAGAAAAAAAGCACAGGTTTTAAAGATGGGCTAGTAGCTATAATCAAAAATGATCCACAGAATCTCTAAGAACAAAGAGCTGAGGAATAATCTAAAGTCATTTACTATTCTAAGGGAGACAAACTGAGACAGAAAAGAGATTAATTTATTAAACTAACTCTAGAATTTTAATTTGCATTATTAAGTTAGTAGATTTGATGCAAAATTAAATACTATTAGTATCTACAAATATATATAAACTTCTAAAAACACTGCTGCAACATATATCTAAGATAGATCAAATGGATGTGAATTTAGACCTCACTAACCGAAATATGTCATCGATAATGAGTTAAGTGATTCAAGTTAAGTGTAACAATGTTGACATACGTAGGAATATTCAGGCCCTATTTAATGTCTAATATTAGGGAACGCTATCCTACAGTAAAAACTTCATTCTCCCTCAGTCTACTTAGTACCCATTAATGCTTTATTCCATAACACACAGTACTTAAAATTCACAAGCAACATTTTTTTTTCCCAAACTTCTAGCTTGATGATAAATTTAGGCAATACTCCCTCTCATTTTGATATAAATGGATAAGATGAGGGAAAAAAATCTATGGGAAATCATCAAAATAGGACTTCAAGATATCTCAATGTGTAAGAATAGTATAGAAACTATAAAAACAACAAATATTGCTCAGTCTTTATTTGAATACAGGGAATATAACATATTTCACAGTATCAAAGGAACTTGTGATTATTAGTATAGATACTGCTATGTATACTTTAGATTCATATTTATCTCTATTAACAACATTTAGTTAAAAACTGTAGTCAGTTATAATTGGATATAAAACTGCTTCTAAATAATTATGAAGTTCTAATATAGAATTTCAGACAAATATGAAAACTAAACCTTACTTTAATTGCTGACCTCTTAAAATTCCCTAGATGCTCTCAGCCAGACTGTAAAATAAGATCCAGATAAAGTGCAAAAAAAAAAAAAAATTTAAGAACCACACTTTGTTTTGATTACATGCTGTTGAGTATTATATGTTATGTGCAATTTTTAAAAAATGTAAGTGAAACATGAATTCATGAGTCAGGAATCCATTTTGAGAATAACATTTTGGCTTTCTAAAATTCATCAGGCTATTCAATAACATACCTTAGTATGTAACAGTATATAAAAGCTTTTAAAGAAAACATTCGTTAAATGTCAGCAAGAGTTGTGCTAAGAAGTAAGGATATAAGATGAACAAGACTCGCTATTACTCTTAAGTAGTTTATAATCCAGTAGAGAGGTAAATAAACAGATAAGATTTCAGTTCTGTCGGGTAAGTCCGGGATGGAGGTAAAAAATGCCATTGGCAGCACATCGTAGAGGCCCCTGACCCAGCGAGGCTGACAGCCTGGGGAATAAAGAGGCACTCCAGAGGAACGGTAACCCACACTGAGTCTTCCAGATTTACGAGGTACCTGGGTGGAGCAGAGACCCCTCTGGGAAGAGGCTACAGCGCTAGCAAAGACACAGAAACCTCAGAGAACCTGCAAGATTCCGGGAACCAAAAGAACCCGGAAAGAATACTGAAGAGACAGAGGTAAGCAATCCGTTGCTTCTGTGGGCTTCACTGCATGCTTGGGACTTTCTCCTGAGGGCAAGAAAAGGCCTGCGAAAGATATTAAGTATAACAGCAACATGATCAGGTATGTATTTCAGAAAGACCACTCTAGAAGCAACTTAAAGTAGAAAAAGACAGTCAAGAGAGAAAATAGAGATCCAAAATAAGAGCTGGAGCAGAGAGAACAGCTTTGAGAGATAGTAAAAATTAAGAGGAGATAGGAGTTTGAACTGGGGATGAAGCAGAGAAGGATGAGTTCCTGCTTTCTGCCTCAATCCACTCTGCAGCTGAGGATGTCATCCTCAGAGGAGAGGAGAAGAACTGAAACAGAAGAGAAAGTGAGAAAAACTGGGAGAGGAGAGCTTGAGAGTTCAGTTGTCATATGCTGAGTTTGTAAACCTATGCACCTCCAGGCAGGGCTATCTGCCAGAAGGTAACTGGATATGCAAGAATGAATGCATACTCTTTAAAGACCATCTGAATATGTCAGGTAATTGTAATAACAGCTAACATTTACCAAGTTTCTACTCTAAGCGGGGCATACGCCAAATCTTTCATATAACTTCTTTTTATTATCCTCCCCACGCTACACATGAAGAAGAGTTTAAGTAATTTCCTAATGGTTACAAAGTATTTAAGTGTCAGGGATTTCTGATTTCAAGTCCTTACTCACTATACTATGCTGTATCATGCAAAATCCATCACAGGTTTTAGGACCAGATAGACGTGGGTTCAGTTCTAATCACTGCTACTTAACAGCCAAGTGACCTTGACAGTCTCCAAGCCATAGCTTCCCCACCTGTATAATGTATAATGTATAATGGTGACCATAACAATTACATCGCAAGATGTTAAGGATTGGAGAGAAAATATGTAAAATGCTAGATTCAGTCTATATGTGCAATAACTGGTACACACTGTTATGTCTATGCCTAGAGAAAGAATTCCTCTATGATCTGAGAAAATTTCCTTTCATCTTATTATGAACTTTCTTTTAATTCTACTCTATTTTTTCTATATCTTAATAAAGGCTAAGTATCATTTTTCAAAATATTTGAAACACACTCTATAAAATTTAATGTCATTTAAAGATTTCACTCAAATAGAAATCATTTCAATGGAAAGGGGTTGATTCAATTTTTTTGACATTTCTTATAGTGATGACTGTCAAAATAAGAAAACCCCAAAGCCATAAGTCATGTCGATGTTCTGGAAAGAGCTTTGGACTTGGAGTCAGAAGACCTGTGTGAAGTCCCAACTCTGCCATTTACTAGCCATGGCATCATGGGCAAGTCATTAACAGTCCCAAGGGTCCCTCAGTACATGTACAAGATGCACAGATTGGCCTATATGTTCTTCTAAGTCTAAGGATGCTGAAGGAGAAAGGCTTTATGATCTTTATAAAACCAAAGCCCTTAAGTCATTAACACTTGACACAAACTTCAAGCTTCCTGTGTTTTAAATCAAAAGTGCCCACTCTTTGATGGCCTATCAAACCACACTACAAATCAGGAGCTCCCAATCTGACTCTGACCAGATTATAACCCTCAGCTGGAGAGTTCAATGTGAGGTGCTGGGGGGGGAGTGGGGGGGGAGTGGAGAGCACTCTCCTTTTCTCAAAATCTCCCCCATTCTCACCAAAAGTTCAGTAGCTGAGTTTGAGCTGAGAAGCCAGAAGGTGACACTAGATTTCTGGTTTTCAAATCTGGATGCACATTAGCAACACCAGGAACTTAAAAAAAAAATTTGTTTTTAAATGTTGAGCTCCACAACCCTAAAATGACATTGGAGGAAACTATGTATGATTTACAAATGCTCCGTTTCACTTTGTAAAAGGTCATATGAAGCATCTTGTATAATAACCTCACTCTAATGTTAAACATAAGAACATATTCTCTTTAACCTCCACTACACTGAAAACAAATATTCTTGAGGATACACACATAACTAGATCAACCACTCCAGTCTGCAGGGACTGCACCTGCATTATCTCTGAAAGTTCCATGTCCTGAGCAACCCCGGGGTCTCTGGAAAACAGGGGCATTTGGTCAATATCTCTCTTTCTCTCTCTCTCTCTCACACACATACACACACTCAGGCACACATGCACACATGCACACATAGGCACACACGCACACAAACATTTAAGTAACCCTCAGTGTGTCAGAACAAAGTATAGATCAACAGTGGCTCTCTCATGAAGCAGCACCACTAAAATGACATTATTCACTCAGGTACATATATGGTCTCACTTACAGACCTCTGATGCTGCTGGGATCCATAAACATGCAAGAGCATGGGTGACATCATCATGCTATCATCCATTTTGTTAGAGTCCACACTACGATAACCAGCATTTAAAAGAGTAACTCCTTGGAAGCCCCTGCCTCCTAACTGCTATTTGTCTAGTCAGGAAATTTTTGAAGAATAACATCTCTACCATTTGACAGACTTTTTAAAATACTTTCATGGTTTTGTATTTTTTGTTACATTTTTCTATAATGATGCCATGGAAAATTAAATAATTTTACTTTATTTAAGATAATATACAATGAAATTAGACAATGGTTGTGTCTGTTTGGAAATTAAAGACTTGGTTATCCTCTTTTCTTTTAAATGAAATATTTTTTAAAAAAATTAACTTGCAATGGCATGTATTCACCAGAACATATACTCCTCTGTATTTCAAAACCAAGCTCGTCACGGAAGTATTTTCTAGAACGACATTATTATACACAAATGCACTCTCTTGTGTTGCCTCATAGGAACATTAGATCCTAAGATCAAGTCATGATCATACAAGCTACTAAAGAATAGCATCGATCTGCATAACATACCCTTGGTAGGTTCCCATGTCTCCTTCCTTGTGACATCGCTGGTTGTCTATGAGAGGAAGAGCTTGGGCCGTGGTTGGCTGTAGTGTGCGAGTGTGAGGGAAGACCTCGTACTGACCTCAGTTCCACCCACTAAAGCATTAGTGCCATGGAGACACTACTAGTGAGTTAGGAGCAAAGGCCCTGGAAACCCTTTCCCTTTGAGAAAAGCAGAATCTTAGAGTGACTGCCACCAATCTTGTGCGTTCTTCACTCTGCAGAGAACTAGCAAAATGAGGAAGCCCGTGAAAGCACAGGAGGACTGTGGCTGCCATCCCTAAAGTGAATAAGAGTCATGCTGGTAACACACCTTCTCCTGTTCTGCTTCTGACATTCAATACTACATGCACTATCTAAGGACCCTGGGAATAAAACCAAATAAAGAGGGTGTGCAAAATTGTTTAGACCGTCGAAAACACTTGAAATGATTTAAATGCCCTAGTCTTTCTACCACTGGCTTTCCAAGCAGACAATCAAGGGAGACCTCAAAATGTGACATCATTAAGCAGGAATGTCATACATTTCCAAAGGTCTGTTTTATGGCCTTAGAAGAGAATTCAAAACTCAACTAAAATATATATTTTTAACAAACTCTTGATTTTTATGATATATTCCTTTTAGTATGATTTTGAGTGGTTTTGCCACAACTTTTTTTCAGCAAACTTGAGACTGAATAAGACTTACTGATTGCTCATTTAAGTCCTGGGAGTCTTCCATGTGGTTTTCTCACTTCTCCAGCCACCTCCAAACAGAAGCAACTTCCTTCAATTAAAAGTGGACAATCTAAAACAAAAAGATGGAAACAAAGAGGAAAAATGAAAAAGTTATTTTTTTTATTTATTTGCAAATTACCAAAGCACAATATGATTTATGTGATAGTGGATAATCCATGAGAGCATTATTTTCAAAGAACAAAACTTATTAATGTTATCTCCATATCTTATAGACCTAATGATCTTGAAAATCACATCATGGTAAAATTGGAATATGTGAACAGCTACTCAGGAATACCATAAACAAAAACATCTGAGGACAATTTTGGAGACACGGTCTATAATAAACACTTAGTATACTATTTTGCTGAAAGAGATCTGTCATTAAGCAATGACAGATTAAAAATTAAGAGTCTGTATTAATTGATCACTTTCTGAAGCACATGAATTGAGAAAATACAGTGTGTACCTTAATATGACAGCTTGCTATAAGGGACAATTTGCCTGAATTACCAGATGACCATTATTCAGTTTTAAAGAATAGAAGGTCATAAAATACATGGTCAATTTTAATTAGCAATAATCACGCCTCAGATAAACCTCATTGGCTACGATACAGCCATGGTCAATTTTAAATAGAGAATAAAAATAACACTATTACAATAAAAAAGGTATTACAAACATATATGGGAAGGACAATTCATTAATAAACCATAGTGAGACAATCAGTTAATTATTCAAAAAAAGTTCATCTTTACTCCATACCATATATTTAAAACCTTCCAGGCAAACTGAAGTATAAAAAAGCTCCAAGAAAAATAGGCATAATTTCTTTTAATTCCCAGATGGAGAAAGATTTTGTAACAGAAACAATGGAATACAAAACAAAAAAGCCAAATAACCTCCTGAATCCCCTCACACCTACAACAACAACAACAAAAATGATAAAAATTAAAAGATATGTGAAAATATAAAAAGAAATATCTGCACAAATATCAAACACAATAGGCTAATGTCGTTAAGATATAAAGAGTTCTTACAATGCAAACAAAAATGCACACACACCTCTACAGAAAAATGGTCCATCACCACAAAATAATGCTCAAACTCATTAATAAATAAAATGCAATTTAAAATAGCAATGATGCATTTGTAGCCCTTCAAATCCTCATTTTAAAAATAAAAAGGAGTTTAAAAAAAGATTTCTCACTGGCATAAATTAGATATAAAGTGCTAAACCCAAGGAATATTTAGTGCCATCGAAATTCTCTGAAGATATAATTTAAGTGAAAGATAAGTATTCCAGTAAGTGTTCTGCAGAAACATTTTCCCCAGTTTATTGAAATTCAGCATAAGCAGGTGTTTTGCTCCATTTTATAAACATCCATTCATACATTCCCTAATACAACCAGGCAGCTGTGGCTTTCTTTTCTTTTCCACATTGCAATATTTTCTACAACAAACCTATTACTTTCCTTATGAGAATACATATTAAAAATTACAAAGGAAATTTAAAATATAGCTTATAAATTGTTTTATTCATATAAGACCCAGAGATACAGATTAAAGATTTTTTCTTCAATCTTAAGAGTTAAAAGTCATAAAATAGGAATGTAACTTGTATGTAGGTAATGTGACAGTCTCCGCAAGACACGGATGAAGTATACTCCAAACCCAGGGAAGTGTCCCTTTAAAGAACGACACAATTTTACAGCATATATGACATGAAGGAGGAAGGGCAAGTATGAAGCACACTGAAAGTTGGGGCAGCATGTATTTGGATTCAGAAAGATAAGCAGGCAGGGAGTTCAAGATGTACAGATGTGATTTTTTGTGTGTTGGCGGTGGGCGTGGAAAATGGTGACTGGAAAACCTGGGCTTTCTCCCTCTTTTTCTCCCTCTCCCCTTCTCCTTAAGGACTGGTTCACTGCCTCTAATCTGGGTCATTCATCTTCATTCTTACTGATCTCTTGCTTGCTCCTCCTATCCTTGAAGACCTCCATCCCAACCCTCAGCCCTGTGTACTGCTCCCTCCCCTCGTGACCGTAGATACATCATTCCAACTCTGCTTCCATACTCAACAGTATTCTCCCCGCCCATCTCTTGACCTGGACTTGTGTGTGTGTGTGTGTGCCTCTGTGTCCAAATTTTCCTATTCCCAAAAGTACACCAGTCACTGGATTAGAACCTACCCTAATCCAGTAAAACCTCATCTTAACTTGATTCCTTCTGCAAAGACCTTCCATGTAAGGTCACATCCACAGGTAATGGGGTTAGAATTTGAACATATCTTTTAGGGGATCCAATTCAACCCACAACATACATATGGTTACCACACGAAAATGATTTTTAAGATGTCATCAAGGTTTAAATGTATTATTTCCAGAAAGGATACCTAGCAATTAAAATAAGGATATGGATCATTAGGAAAGAAGCAATCATTTTCTAGAAGGAGCACCATCTCAGGACAAAGTAATAACTCAAGTGAAATTAAAAATTAAGACTTCAGAAAAGATGTTGGAACAGAAGAGAATTAAGCAAAAACCAGCCTTTTTTTTTTTGTTAACCGCCCATTGAGAATCTATTTAAGGTTCCAGTTGGGGAGCTATTTGCATTAATGTTCCATGTTACAACATAATACTTTGCTTTATGTTTCCTTAAAATTGAGATTGTTACTTAGTTTAACTTCTTTATGGTAACATGAATTTCTTTTTTTGCCAAACACGCTAAGGTACTAAAACATTATGAGCCCAGTGATTTTATATTATTGAAGCAAGTAAAACTACCTAGGCTAATTGCAGACACAGTATTATTTTACATCATAATTTAGCAGTGGTTGTTATGCTAAATCTTTTAACATTTCATTTTCACAAATATATGAGAAAAAGGAACACTCTTCAAATCAAGTAAGAGAAGTATTACTTCACAATAAAGATATAAAATTAAAGAATAAATATAACCTCTTGCTGTTTTATGAGGCAATAATCTAGTTTCCAGCTCTCTTTCAAGGCCATTCCCCCAGAAAAGGTGAATTTAAAAAGGAATAATAGCAACCTCACTCATTCCATGTTAGATTTTTTTTCTCCTGCAGTCAGGTTCTCAATACATAGTAAATGAATGATATCCTTTTCTTCAACTTTGCTTTAGAAAAAGTGAGCTATCAACTCTTGTGTCTTAGAAAATTAGAATTTAAAAGAACCAACAATCCTTCTAGTTTAAATATATAAAGAGATTCTGATACAAAGTTACAAAACAATTCTCAGAAATGGAACATGGTACTGAGGCCTGGTCCAGGCGGTGGAGACAGCAAAGAGAAAAAGATGCTGAGAGATGTTTGAGAAATTTGTAGAGTCTGCGTGATGCAGCCCTCAGCCTCTGGACTGATCTTTCTAATCAAACCTTCAGTGAAAACGAGATTGTCCAAGCAGGCTTCGCTCTGGCTGAACAAACATGAACGTGGAGGGGGGCAGCTCTCCGTGCCAGGGCTGGCACGGGACAGGGACAGAAGCTGCACATGGGAATACTACACCTCTGGATGATGCACACCCATGGCACAGCCTTCTACCAGCCATTAAAGCCAGGCACCTGGGCTTTGTCACTGACTCCTTGCCCAATTCCGGAAGCTACCAAGTGCTATCAGTACGTCATAGTGCTCATTCAAATCTCTCCATGCTTCTCTCCTCACTGCTGCGATGGTAGTTCAAGCCATCAGGGGCCCTCGCCCAGACGGGGAGCAAGAGCTTCGTGAGGGGCGCCTTTCCTCCAGAGCAGCTCCCTGGACTTGAATTTTCACAGAGCAGCCAGAGTGATACTTTTAAGTAGAGATCTAGCTGGATTCTCTTAAAGCAAATCAGAGCTTTACCCCACCTTTAGGATGAGCCAGAAATTCTTTAGGCTGCCCTGGAAGCTGGGGCAGTGCCTAGCGGAATCCCCGGAAGGATAACCACAAGTCCACCGCCTTTGCTCCCTGAGGCCATGGCCTGTCCCCAGTGGGAGTTCTGAGGGAGAGCTCCACCTTCCTTCTCCCCCTGGCTGTGTTCCACTGTGCTCACCATCCCCTCATCCTATCACCCCCCAACACACTCACCACAGTGCCCTGCAGCCAAGGTTGGGACTGCAGCAGAGCTTCCTGGGAGGATGTGTGCACAGTCCAGGCTCTGCCACAGTACAAAGGAAGAAGGAGTGGGGAAAAGACTACAACCCCCACCCACGTGACAAATGCCTACTGTATCCTGAGGGAAAGGTGGAAGACGACCTGTCCAAACTGGTCCCAGTCCCTGTGCAGACCCCGAGATGTGGAGGGCGGCACACGGATAGTCCTGTCCATAACCACCATCAAGGCCCCCTTTAAACTTAGGTGGGGGCTTTGAAGAATCTATGCACATGTGCAGAACTTCCTGGGCCAGGGGATGGTGTCCTTCCATTACATTCTATCATTCAGAACAGCTAATCTGTTGTTTGATTTTCAGATTTTCAAAGGGCAGGTACATTTTTGGAGACATATTATGGACAAAATGACACTTTGCCAACATGGGGCTATGTTATAAATATACTGATCCATATCCAGCATTCGGCTCCTAACCTGTTAGATTGCACAGTTCTTCCCCAGTTACACCAAACTTCTTCTATCTAATGATGCATCACAATCCCTTCCTATTGCTTAGGATGGGTCTGTGGGAAGGTATCAGGCTAGTCCTCTTTCAGTGGCAAAATCTCTGGGATATAAAACTTGGGCATGCTTGGGGTGCCTGGGTGGCTCAGTTGGTTAAGCCTCTGACTCTTGGTTTCGGTTCCTGTCATGATCTCGGGGTCGTGGAATCGAGCCCTCCGTGCTCAGTGTAGAGTCTGCTTGAGACTGTCCCTTGACCTCTCCCTCTGTCCCTCCACCTTCTTTTGCGCTAAATAAATAAATAAATAAATAAATAAATAAATAAATAATAAAATCTTTAAAAAAAAAAATCTTGAGCTCTCTTTACAGACATGTGGACAAACCTGGGTCTGCTAGGGAGAGACAGAAGAGAGGTGACCCAGAAACAGTCGCAAAAGAGAGGATGGCAAGAAAGTGCTGGCAGAATTTAAGGACCTGGATCTTATTACTCCTGAAGTCTCCACTGTTTCCGTGCCCTTCCTGCTGCTTGGCTGTTCAATTCTTCCTTGGATTCCATGAACTATCCTCAGAGCCTTCAACTAAATTCCCTCCCTTATTAAGCATACTGCCTAACATAAAACTGCAGTTGTAGAGAAAGTCTAACAACTTATATTTGGATATTATAGCTGGACTCCAACTGTCAAGAGGGCATTGCTTTCACATCCTGCACATCGAGTCACCTACACTCCCCTCCAAATTTCACGAATGGGTCTGTGAAGCTGGGACAGGCACTGGGCTGGTTCCAACAGCTCAGGCAGCATGCCAGAGACGGAAGCCAACAGCACAAAGAACATCTAGCTCTAGTTCTATGGCCAACTATTCAGAGGTGGACATGGGCATTCTTTGACCATGCACGTGATGCTCTTCCCTACCTGTGCAAAAGGAAAACAGCAAGTGTCCAAGAAACAGATCTGGGTGAGCAGTAATGAGCACTCCGCTTCGCTTCACTCTCCTTAAGTGAAACCAAACTAAAAACTAGATGCCAAGCTATTCTGAACTGTTCTGTAGAGCATGAACTTTGCAAAATAGTCCATGTAACACAAAATGTTTCCTAAGAATGGCATTAATTTCTCATGCTAAAATTGTAACAGCTCAATTTCATGATAATCACCTGGATCATTAGTGATAGGTTCATTTTTTGGCAATCATCTTCCTGGAATTATAAATTATGACCCCTTGATTTTTGACAAGCAAGGCCAGCCAAGTTTTTTCTATGTTGTTTGTGTTTGTTAATTGTTGCTGCTTGGCTAGTTATCCTAGAAAATGCAGACCCAGTTATATAACTGGAAGATCCCAGAGAAACTTCTGAAGGAATTCTGAGCCCGGGCAACTTCTGTTACCCTACAGATACTCAGGCAGACTCTGTAGGCTCATGTGCTGCCTCTGTCTCTCCTCCCAACCTAGATTTCACAATTACTCTGCTGAGCTGTGTACCCTGGAATGGTTCATCTAGCTCTGCTTGTCCTGTAGCTTGGCAGGAAAACTATTTGAGCCCTTTCTCCTAAATAGTCTATTTTCTCAGCCATAAACCTCTCTTCCATACCTGAGAAATTTTTTTGATGAAGAACATACTGACCCTATGTATTACTTAACACACATCTGATGACTTTATGCCCCTCCTGAGGAAAATTTGTTGCACTTTGAGAGAATTTAAAAATACATCTCCTAAATTTAGTATTCCCCTCTTGAAACCCTAGAGGTATAAAAGATAGTTTTGCTAGAGGGAATATAAATTTAGTGATTCCGAATAAAGACTTCTGAATAAAGCAGTTCTGTATGTGAGTCCTTGCTTTACCACTGGATAATGGTACAGCCTTCTGATAGTTCATGATTGCCTCTAAATATCATTCTCTTCATATATAAGATAGGAACAGTAATGATACCTGTATTGTATTATGTTGAGATTAAATGAAATCATGTATTTCAAAAATGCAAGCCATTTGATTACTTGTGACAGAGTGGACGAAGATCTCTGCTTTTTTATTTCGCTTTCTATATGATGAATTAAAACATTTTAAGATTTTTACTGTACAGTGAAGTATTATCTATACAATTTCTTTTGGAAATGTAAGGATTTTTAATTCTGCTCTACTAAGAATATTATATTAATCAGTGATCTCTAGAAGGTGCATTAACTACCTATGTTTAGATAGTAGCCAAAGTCACCAGTCTTTGACCAATTCCCTGAACTTCCATAAAGTTTGTAAAAATGAACAATATCTTAATTACATTATTACCATTTACCCCTTTTTAGTTTGCCATTCTACATAACATCAAAGTTGTGGCTGGCTTCTTTAGCATTGAGAGATTGATGCTGTCAGCAACAGAATTATAGATAGGTGTGTGAAAGAGAAGGGAAAATATTTTCAGAAAAGAAGTTTTAAATTGGTAAAAGCAGGAGTGAGGAGCTAGATATTAGTAAATAAATACAATTGGTTATTACTATATTTTGATACCACTAAAATGCGAACAAAGGATGACGTGTCATAAAATTGCAACAACAACTACATCTACTCTGGATTTCTGAAAAACAAGATGAACAGTAACCAAAATTAAGGGACAACTTGAAGACTGTTGCAGTGATCTAGGTAAAAAAATCAAGGGAATCTGAACTGATGTGATGGCTGAAAGACACTCAGAAAAAAGGTAGATATGCAGTATGACATTAAAGACAAATCAATAGGACATAGAAAATATGTGAATATAACTCCCAAGGCAAATACGACTTGCGGGTGTCACGCCATGGCTCCTGAAAAATGTGTCATATGGAAAAGTTGAAAGGAAAAGATATTTTTTGTTTGTATGTTATTGTTTTAGTTGTCATTAATTTCATTTATGGGCATGGGCAGGAAACAAAAGCAAGAGGCAATGTATAAAAAGAAAGTCTGAGAATTCTGTCTCTTTTATTGAAGGAGGGCTAGAAAACTCAGCCCACCATCTGACTCAGCAAGGAAGCTTGTCATATGATGGAGCCGTTGGGAAGAGAGTAAAAGAAAATAATTACTTGAGATAAATCAAAACCTCAGTCTTGCTCAAATGTAAATTCTAAATTGTTACTGCATCTCTGGTATGGAAACCTCAAACCAAAAAACTAAAATCGGGACTGATCCAGAGGCTTGAAATCCCTAGACTCCAGGGGAAGTAAATGCAAAATTATCCCACAGGGCAGAAAGAATTCTGAGAGAGAAATTCATCAAAAATGATAAGCTACATAAGGAAACAAAATGCCATAGAGACAGCAGCTGCAACAACAGGGAAACTAGGATCCAAAATCTGAGATTATAGGACAATCTGAAAAATATAAGTACGCTTAAAACAAAGAGACAGAGGGAATAGAAACAATATTGAAGGAAACCCCCCCACTATGAAAAATAAATACACAAATTTGGGGGAGAACCATAAAAATGGTTTTTTTTACACTATATGCACTGAAATCTTAAAAAAGAAATGAATTAATTAATAGAAAATTAGATTTAGCTAAAGAAACAATTTACGAAGTAGAAGATAGAAACAAATAAATTAACAAAAATACTAAGTATCCAGCCCCCTGAGTGAAATTAATGCAAATTTAAAACAAATAAATTTAATTTAAAACAAATAAATTAACAAAAAACAATAACAACACAAACATGTATTCTTCTCTCAAATTTTTCATATCACCAATTTCTCAGGAATCAAGGTGTGACAACTGAGAGTTATCTTTTTTGGGGGGGAGGGTGCAGAATCCAATATATAACAAAGTAAACATGAGAGACATAAAATATAACAATAAATTTGACTTACCTAAAGCCAAGTTACTTGCTTAAATTCTGTCTACAGTGAATATTAGTTAGGGATTTAATTATATATGATGCTTTTGCCTTCCTAAAATTTCAGACACTTGAAATTTTTTTATCCAGAGTTTTAATTAAGGCTGGATCCAAAGTTTGAATACCTTCTTCCCTCTCAATAAATCCCCCTCTAGCATCAGAGAATAAAAGCATTCCACTGACTTTATAACTGCATTCAAAGTAGAATCATATTAACAAAAAACTGTCACTGTTGCTTCTAAAAACCCCAGGACTTTTTAAGGGCTAAAGATATAAGAATTCAGAAAATAATATCTCAAATAAATTTGGTGTTGTTCAATTCTATATTGTGCTTCCTTGTTGTATGTTCTGACTTCAAGAGAAAACTTAGAAAGAGAATGAATATAAGTGGAATCTACAGAGTCTTATTTCTTTGTCTCGGGATCATGAGGAATATAGAAATAAGTGGGGTTTATTTACAGAGTGATCACATGAGTCTGTAGATAGAATATTTGAAGCTTCTCAGCTCCAGGGAATTGAACCACACCTCTTTCTCCACTTTCCCTCTTTCATTTTTTCCTTACATATTAGTTTATAAATCTACATTTCAGAATTTCCACTCTAGTCTACCCACCAGAGCCACAAAGTATAAGCTGAATCCTGCTTTAATATGTATGGCAGGCTGTTAGATATTAAGAGAGTGCTATCATTCACGTCACCCCTATATCTTTTTTCCTCAAGTTAAGTACCCCTAGTTAATAAGACCACGTCTTTAATAAAAAAAAAAAAAAAAAGTCCTTGTTTCCTAACAGGGATTATGGGAGAATTCACTCAGCCACAATTGCTGGGAATGCATAATTGCCTATGAAATGCATTAAATGGAAGATAGATATGAACTAGGTCATAGTGCATCATTATTTTTAAACCATTCAATTATAAATTGACATTAAATTATTACAGATCAGCATTAATGTATACCAAATATCACATTCATACCCAATCAAAAATGAAAAGGAAACCCAATGAGCTGAAATGGAAATTAATGGCAATAAATTTTCAAAGAAGTGAGAATGAACAACCTCAGGATTCTGTTTGTTTGCTGGTTTGTTGAAGACTGAATTATTCTCCAGGAAAATTAAAGAAGAGAAAAGACTAATGTTTTAAGCTGCTGGAAGGTCTGGTTTGCCCAGGACTTGGATGTGCCTGAGCTTGTTTGTAGAATCTATGGGTTAGGCTCCCAGGGCTCCAAGTGCTCTTGGGCCTGAGGAGCCTCCTGGGAAAGAACTCTTCCAAGGAAAGAGCTGGTGAGCCATAAAGCTGGAGAAAAGTCTGAGTCCTAAGTCTCAGGGCTGCGAGCAAAGAACAAGAAAACAAACCAACCAAAAAAACTGTCCACTAAACTCTGTAGAAGAGGTTGAGGGCAGATGGCAACCCTGTATTATCTGGATTCTCTCTTACAGGGTACTGTGCTGGGGGAAGTGACTGGATACTTTCCTCCTTTGAAGTTACTTGTGGCACCAGCTGTTCAATCAAGGAGAAGTGAGGTCTGACCCAGAGAAATACTATTTTCTTTAAATAGGACTCTTAGAGTTTGGAGAAAAAAAGGGTGAAGAAAGCTTGGGAAAAAACTGGTTAAACCATTAAGAAAAAGATCACAATAAATAAGAATTAAAAATGTGAGATGTGAAACTCCAGAAAATGAGAGATAAGTAGAATAATTTGCCCCCTCCTTATCAAACCAAATGTGAGAGATCACAGAGATGTGGACACCAGTCCTTCCCACACTCTTGAGGGGTAGTGTGGTTTCTTTTGGCCAGCACTCGGCACTCCAGGCCCAACTAGGGCTGTAGCCAAGTTCTTGTTCAAGCCCTGAACAAACTATATCAGCTCCTAAAGAAGCTTCAGTGCTTCTCGTAGATACTTCTGTGGTACGCACCTGGATGATCCAACTTATTGTTTAATGCCTTACTTTCTCTTTCATGGTCATGAAAAAATACAATAAGTTTCTTTAAAGAAAACATCTAAGATGCATAAATTCAAATATTATTCACACTCCCTACGTCAAGACTGTATCTTGCAAAAACATGGATTCCCATATAATGTATAAATTAATGAGTGAATGAATGGACAAACAAATGAACAAATAAGTAAATAAGGAAACACCCTAAGGCACATGTCAGGAAATAGATAACTTCAATTTCATCAAATTGCAGGTTGAATCAGGCAAACAGAATCGTAGATTTCCATGCCTGCCATGACTCAATGTATGGCTTTGGGAAAACCTTGTAATTTCTCCATACTTCAGTTTCTCACCCTATAAAAGGAGTATATTGCTTGAAATTCAATTCCCTCACTGCAGTGAAGGTTTTGATTCAACATTTATAAAATGCTTTTTAGCTTCCCTGATTAATAGGCAAAATACTGCAGTAGTTGCATAATATGCTTTCCAAAAAGTATAAAGGTAACTAGTCAAATCTAATGTAAAATGATACTTGAGAAATAAATACCAGTCATATTTATTACTTCTCCATTCCATTTTCTAAGTCATAAAAATTACTTCTAACAGAAAAAGTACCAAATTAATATTCAAGCCAGTTGAAGTGTTATCATCACAGGTTTACCTATATTTGGGGGGTGGGGAGTTGTTTTGTTTTTCCAGGCTGCCCCACATGTTTATATGGTACAGTCAGGAATGTTGGGCATGGTTTTGAAGGCCTCTAGCGTATTCATTGGTTTCTGGCATTCTAATGCACTCTACTCTTATAACCATAAAAGTACTCTTGAGTGCTTCTGGAAATATATAACAAATCCTTAATCAATTTAAGAGTGTTTTAACTGCATACATGAAATTTCTTGGGAGGAAAATGTTAGCTATTCTACATATAGTACTTAAGTTAGCAAGAGAGTTCCTTCTCAAGGGCACAAAGCAGTTTCCCCATAGTAATATAATTTTCAGTTTTATGTGCGTAAGTCCTATTGAATCCCTTAGAATAACAGGAAATTCTGCAGGAAAAAAACCCACAAAAATTGATAGCCATATTTATCCAATGTGAGAGGAATAAGTTAGCTATTTTGAGTTGGATTACTCTTAAGGCAATAGATAACCACTAAAGGTTAACCAGAATCTTCATTAACCAGAAATCGTAAGACCTTAATAGTCTAGAGACAAAATTTTCTACATAGAAGACTCTAACAATAAAGTCAACTGATTAATACATTTCATTTTAACATTACTTTAGCCAGGACTTGAGTAGCTGTTCTCTGGATTTTGATACATTAAATTTCACATTAAACAGATTATAAGATTTCACAGATTTACAAATTAGTACATTGATAAGACAGCCAATATTTTGATCTATAGGAATAATTATCAACATATATTCAAAATGGAGTAATCTCTTTTATAATAACAATACAATGTCTATACCTTTCACCTACATGTTTAAAAAACTATGGTAATATAAGTAAGGTGCTTAGAATTGTGCCTGACACATAGTTGGCTCCTAACAGAATAAAAATACATAATTCCTCATAAATTTTCATCAACAACATCTGAGTTAGAGCCATCTCTCCTAATAATTCCTATAAATATTTTATGGCACTAAGCGAAAACATGTCACAAATATGACATATACTGTTTTTATACTTCCTACCAATTAGTTTAAGAACTATGAACATATATAACAATTATTCTTATAACTCAGTTCTAACAACTCTTAAATGAGATATTAACCATATATAACATAGATTTGATATATATGGGGTTAATAAATTATTTGCTTTCATCAGTGAACTCTTCCAATTAATGTATGAGTCTCAAGGAATTTTACTATAAGCCTTCTTATGAATCAGAGCACAAATAATTATCATGTTCAATTGAGCATAAAATTTTGCACTTGGCTTTTATGAGAAACATGCAAACATCATCACAGGGATGCAAGGTGTTATAACTTTTCTGAAAAATATTTTGGCACCATCTATGCAATATACACATATTCTTTCACCTATTAATCCTATGTCTAAAGTATTACATACAGGAATTTTGGATGAACATAGAGAGTTTTATCAAAATCATCACTGCAACACTCCTTATAATAGTAAAAAACTGCAAGCAACCTAAATATACACCAAGAAGGGAACAGTTAAATTATAAAACATAGGCATAAATTAAATAGCACTATTCAAAATTATATGTACTCATGTGGGAAAGTATTTAAGATACAGCATATCAAAATAAAAACAAATGTAAAATAAAAATAAATTACAACCTCACGTAGTTCTTACATTTACACATGTACAAAAACAAGAGTCTGAAAAGAAGCGCACTAAAGTATAATGATTAACTCTGATTTGTGGAATATGGACGAAATGAATAAAGTGAGGGACATCCACTTTTTACTAAAAATAAATCTGTGTTTTTTATCTTTTTATTACTGTAAAACATACACACATACACAAATCAAAAGTAGACAGCTGACAAATATTAAATAAGCACCCCCATGTCACCAATCAGACCAAGATAAAGGCTATTATCAGCATTCCAGAAGCCTCTCTCCTTCCCTCTTCCAGTCATTCCCCTCAGGTTAATTTCTATCATATCTGTTTTAATATGTTACACAACGTATGGATTACTTTTTCTTTAAAAAAATTGATTAAAAAAATCTTGCTTCAGCAGCATGAAGGCTTCTTTTTTGAATATTAAATACACTCAGCAGGTTATTCAAAGAAATCCATTTAAAATATACTCTGAGCATTTTCAGTGTCTTTCCTGCACGAAGTGAGTTATTCCTTACAACTCCACAAGGCAAGAGGCAAGCATAATTACTACTCCCCGTGTCCACACCCTGGAGCTGTGGCCTATGACAGTTCAGTCAATAAGTGCCCCAAGGTTACACTGCGGAGGAACGAGGAACGTCAGCAGGGCAGGCACGCACGCAGAGGTAGTCTGATTCCGGTATTTGCCACTCCTTGTCAGACACATACAAAGGAAAGTAAAGGCAACAAGACAGAGAGTTGGGAGCGCTAGGGTGTCTCCAGAATGAGGTCCTCTTTTACGCTTCCTTTTGAATGCATCACTTAACGTCTCTAATCCAGCCCCCAGCTGCAAAATGAAGACTTAAGGTAAATTCCACTTCTGATCTGATTCTCTGATAAACAATGTGACCTACTAAACTACAGAGCAAATACGTTTCCTCATGATGTAGTGCAATAACATACTGCATTCAGAAGTGACTCATACAAGGAAATAAAACCACAATTTTTGAAACTATTGGAAACAATAATTTTAATTTAATGTTATTTTTGGACACCGGAGGGTTTTTTTTTCCCCCTAAACAAGCAAGTTGGTGGTTTTGAAGGGTCTTGCTCATCTTTTTGTGGAAAATGCCTAAAAACAAACCACTAAAAACTAAACAAAAAATTTTCCTTCCTCAATTGTGCCTGAAAAAAGACCTAATTTCTCTCACCAAAAGGCCACACATACTTTAACAGACACATCTGGGATTTCTGGCCCCCATATTTTGAAACATTGACATAAACAAATACAGAACATGCTTCCTCTCAGATGAAATCCATAATTCTGAGGGTTAAAAATTCTTCTAAATAACATGAAGTGTATCTCCGCAGAAAGCAACCAGAGCGGCCAAAGTTTGTTTCGGGAGAAAAGTAGAAGTACAAAGACTATAAACCTCGACTAGAATCTTTTTAATTTGGTTATTCAAAATGCCAGTTCATGCTGGAAGTATCTTTTCTTCTTCTAGAAAATCAAGAATATCTTAGTACAAATGAACCTTTAAATAAGTTAGAATAAAAAATAATCAATAAACTTGCTTCCATGACCATAAGGAAAAGAGAATCAGTCTCCAAACTGTAAACAGGATTTTCTTTGTAGTTATCTGGCTTTGGATGTGTGTCCTTTGAAGACATGCATGGAATAGAGCAGTTAGTGAATTTCCATCAATATGCCCAAGCACTGGACTACAGAGGGGGAAAGATAGGATCTCTACCCTCAGTGAGTTCAAGTCTCTCTAGAAGACAGATTCACATATAATTAGCCTCAGCACAATGTGCTTTTATATTAATAGCCCCAAAAAAGGTGCTATGGTATTACAGAGAGAAAAGAATGAATTCTGCCTGAGCCTTAGGGAAGGCTTCCCAGAGGAGGTGACATCTGAGCTAAGCCTTGAAAGGTAAGTAGATTTTTTGTCCAGTTAAGCAGCAAAAGAGTAAGAAGCAAATAGGTTAAGGGAGCTGGAGCAGTGGAAGACAAAGGTGGTGAGGGTATCCCAGGGAGAAAAAAAGGAAGTGCCTAATTGTGTTTTATAACACAAAGCATTCATAAAAATAGCTAAGTCTTACATTAAGACCCACTATACAAAGAATCAACCTGAGAGAGTAGATATGTGACCTGAATTCTTAGAGGAGGGCAATTTGCTAATTTATGAACCCAAGAAGTGTTCCTTTGGGAAAACCCCAGGACCCCTGGTTTGCTGGCTATTCTCCAATGAACAGGCTTCCTGTTCAACATCAGGCATAAATTGTCTGGATGGACTTGAGTTTTACTATGTCTTCTTTGGACTTCTTGTCAATGCACGGAGCAGAACTCTCCTGCATGGTCTGAAAACTCATGATGTAAGCTCCTGACTTGCAACCCCCCCCACCTACTCCCCTGGAATGGCCCCCATCTGTCACAGGGTTGCCCAGAACCTTCATCTCTCTGCTAACATGTAGCTGTGCAAGGTTCTTCTCCTCTTAGAACACAGAAAGACATTTTGATCACATACAATAGGCTACATTTGTAGCCACTTTCCCCTCTTAAAAGTACATTTCCAAAAATAAAGCATAAACCAAAGGGGAGGCATGAGAGAAAGAGACAGACACATAGAGTATGTTTTTAAGTACCTCTGCCCTGCTTGCTTGAGCATCAATCAGTAAATGATATGAAATCTCTAGGTCAGCTGACTGCTTCCGGGTAACATGACTGCCTGCCTAATATAACTAAAGTAAAACCACTAAATCGGACAATGTGTAGGAGTGGAGTTTCAAGTATCTCTGCAATTCCTAATGAGATGAAAAAATTACATACTGTTTAGACCTCACGAGTACTAGTACAAGCATATATTTATAATACTAATTGTTTAATACTTCAAAATAACTTTCACATTCAACCCAAAACTCATGTAGGTAAAGTTACCCTCTCTCACTGTATGTTAACGTTATGTGTTCCCATTTTGTTCCTACAGGTAATCTTCAAACATCTTTCATATAGGCCTAAACTAGGCAGAGGTCAGGGGGTGGTGCTCAGACAAGTCACATTTACTTACAGTCAACTAGAGATCAAGTCGTAGATAAAATGGCTGTTAAAATTAAACCTCAAGAATTAGAACCTAACTTTGGACTTGGTAATTCATCACAGGAGTGCTTTCATGCAATATTCTCATTTTTATTTTCTTCAGATTGTACCACTGTTATTGGACTCAAGATCCTGAAATTGTGGTACAGACTGAAAGCTAAGACATATTTCATCTGAAAATTTTTATCATGAATGAACAAAAGATTTTATTAAGTATTTTAATCTTAGGCAGTTGTGATTATAGGTAACTTTACTTTTTCTGACACTACAGACTATAAATAAAAGTTTCTTATTACTGAATTATTTGTCTATGGAAAAATAAGTAACTGTCATTATTAAAAGTGAATCAAAAGTATCTACTAATAAATAATAGTAAAAAAATAGAAAAAATAGATACTAAGGTGAGTCAAACAAATATCTACTTGCTATATACTTTCCTAGGTATTCTGCTCTCCCTTGGAGAAAAAAACATGCTGAGAATAGTCAGTCTGTGTGAAGCTTATCTGTAAATCCGCTCTATGTAAAGTTTATCTATCAACAGAGACCGATGAGAGTTGTTTGATTTTGTATTTAAACTTAGGAGGAAGGTAAGAAGATTCTCAACACTTGACTGAAAATAGAACAATTCTCTCATGCATATGCCTGGGAATCTTTTGACTATATCAAGTGATCTTAAGATCTACTTTGGTCATGGGTTCTCAACTGGGGGCAATTTTGCTTCCAGAGGATGTCTGGCAATGTCTGGAGACAGTCATTACTCGCGGGAGGGTGCTACTGGCATCTAGTGGGTGCAGACTAGGGATGCTACCTCACACTCTACAATATACCAGACAGCCACACACACCCCCACACACACACACAGAATTACTGAACCCGGGGCACCTGGGTGGTTCAGTCAGTTAAGTATCCGCTTTCTGCTCAGGTCATGATCTGCGGTCTTGGGATCTAGTGGAGCCCCACACAGGGCTCCCTGCTCAGTGGGGAGTCTGCTTGTCCCTCTCCCTCGGCCCCTCCCCCCCACTCTCATGCCCTCTCTCAAATAGATAAAATCTTTAAAAAAAAGAAATACTGAGCCCAAAATATCAATAATAAGAGCTTGAAAACACCTAAAACTAATACAACACTGTGTATCACCTATTGGGAAACACTGGTCTATATATACTGCGGGATTCAAGCACAGCATCAATATTGGTATAATATTTTTTACTACAGGTGCATCTGGCAGTTCCAGGTAAGTCATAAAAACAGGACCTTAACAATTATATTAACTTCCTTTCCTCCCTCAGCCCCACTCTGCTATACAGTCATTACATCTGAATCCAAGGACTGAGTGATAAATTCTAGAAACAGAGGAGCTTATAACCCCCTATTGTCTCTGCAGAAATAAGAATCATAGCAATATTTAAAGTTATCTTATTAAGTTTACATTAAGTTCATCAAGCCCACTGTCAGTTGAAAAGTATACAAATTCTTATAATTGGTACCTTCAGGCTGAGAAAAGCAACCGAGGATTATAAAATAAGAGTACCATTATAGGGTGCCTGGGTGGCTCAGTCGGTTAAGCGACTGCCTTCGGCTCGGGTCATGATCCTGGAGTCCCGGGATCGAGTCCCACATCGGGCTCCCTGCTCAGCGGGGAGTCTGCTTCTCCCTCTGACCCTCTTCCCTCTCGTGCTATCTCTCATTCTCTCTCTCTCAAATAAATAAATAAAATCTTTAAAAAAAAAAAAAAGAGTACCATTATAGAATGTGCTTAAAATTGCTGAGGGAAGTTGAGGAACCCCGTAAATCAAAGCCTTAAAAAAATTCTAGATTATTGCATGTGGAAGTATTTGTTAAAAGAAATTCTGTGCAACATAAATGGCCAAAGCTCAGTTTAGAGCACCTCTAATGTCTTCACTTAGGGTTCCAAATACAGCCTCAGATTTGCCAAGATCACCCAAGAAAGCCAAATTTGTACTTGGATCACTGGAGACTCAGTTTATAGTCTCCAGTCTATGGCCTCAAAAAATGACTTCCAGCTCTAAAAATCTGTGAACATTTTCGGTAAACTAATAGAGACTATCAATTATAATCATACTAGTTCATACTCATATCAGACACTCTTCTAAATACTTCACATATATTTACTTATTGAATTCTAAAAAGAGCCTCATAAAGCATGTTCTATTACATATGAGAAAACTGAAACAAAATCAGCTTAAGTAACATGCTTATCACTACAGAGTCTAGTGTCAGAGCTGGGGTTTGAACATGAGCAGCCTGGCTCCATATTCTTTGTACTTAACCACTATGCTATAATAAAAAGAATCGGGTCCCTTAGATTTCAAGTGCTGTGAAATATTCGTATCTTCAGAGATCTTCAGGATAACTAGCTTATCCACTGGATCACCGACTTCTCAATGGTCATATGGGAAATAAATACATTTCTACATACATATACACATACATGTAAGCTGGGCCTAGATTCAGAGCTGTAATTCTACTGAGTTAATACAAAAATCCCCGAGGCTGTTCTCAAGGCTGTCCTGCAGTCTAATGGTCACAGCTATCCCCGCTGTTCCCAGTCTCATGGCAGAGGATGTCCAGGGCCACCATCAGTGCCCTCGTCCCCATTTTCTTTATTCATTCACTCAACAGAAACTTACTCACCCCGACTTACTGGAGATACGGGGATGACAAAGGCCAGTAATCATGTCAGTCGATTCTCAGTCTAGAGCAGGATGTAAATTCACATAATCTATTACGCGTCAATGTGGCAAGTACTGTGCTGAAGGTAGAAACTGGGTGCTTTCGCAGCAAAAAGGAAAGAAACATCCAACTCAGCCTCTGGAGGACAGATGAACTTACTAATAGAGGTAACATTTTACGACTGCAGTCTTGTGAAAGAAGTCAAAAAGAAAGTTTCAGGGGCAGAAGAGATGTCTTCCAGGTAGAAAGAATCCCATGCACAGAGAAATGTGGTGGAAATGATGAGGGTGTATTTATTTGAGAACTGCAGTTCTCCATATGGCTAGAGATTCTTGTGACCCAGTGGTGACAGATGAGAATGGCAACCTGGGCAAGGTTCTCAGCACAGAAGGCCCTGTGCTCCCTGCTAAAAATTCTGGAATTGTCCTAGAGGCAAGAGAACATTTTTTGAAGAATTTTAAGTCAAGGAGGGACCTGATAAAAATTGTGAATAAATGTGATTGAAGATTCCTGGGATGGGGAGGAGAGTTTTGGAGACAGTTCCAGCATAGTCCAGGGTGGTCCCTCAGAACTAAACCAAAGACAATATGACCTAGTATGTATAGGACACGCGTCCACCCAAAGCTTATGTGATAATCTGAGAATTAAACCTGTGATCTTGGTTATCACGGTTAATTCACTTACTATTGTTAACCATTCCTTGTGAATGGTATATGCCAAGAAAAAGTAAACTTATAAGAGACTAAGAGCCCCAAAGTCTTCAAAATTAACACAGAGAAGTGAAAACCTATTCATCTCACTCTAAATTTTGCACATCTTTAGCAACACTGAATATGAAAAAGCACTTAAAAAGCATGTATGTGTACCCAGAATTTTGCTAGGTCTTTTCACAAATGAAGCCTGGAAAATCTAAAGACAATGATTAAGTAGACAAAACGGACCTACGTTAAACTTTTTTTTTAAAGATTTTATTCATTTATTAATGAGAGACAGACAGAGAGAGAGAGGCAGAGGGAGAAGCAGGCTCCCAAGGAGCAGGGAGCCCGATGCGGAACTCGATCCCAGGACCCTGGGATCATGACCTGAGCTGAAGGCAGATGCTTAACCATCTCAGCCACCCAGGCGCCCTACATTAACCTTCTTCTTGGGTCAGCTAAGAAAAATAAAACAGTAGCCTCATCTGAACACCTGAAAGTTCATGTAAAAAATTTAATAGTGTTGCTGTTCTTAGAATTTTTGAGGTCTGCATTCTTAAGTTACCTACTAGAAGCAAAGTTTGAGATTACCGAAAACCTGCCAAAGGGAATCTGAAAATGACTCAGCCACTTATGATTAAATTTGGCTAGTATTACCTAAGTCATAATCATACATGAATATACATCTGCATGTAGATATAAACCTATAAGTGAAAAGCATCAGCCAATTCAGAGACCTGTTGACTCGCCAAGTCATCACCACTTTTCAACACATTAGGTTAGAAGTATTCAGTCTCTGAGTCAGAACATTTAGGTCTTTTCAAATCCTTGAACATTGGGGAGTTCAGAGCCAAAGGTAAACTGTAATGAATAGATCAGTCCACGGGGTATATGCAGGGTCTGTGAATTGTGTACATGACCTTCTGGAGAATAAGCTCTCCCAGTATGTGGTACACCTATTGATTAAGGACAGAATTTCAAATCGAATGTTATTGCTTTTGTGAGTAGAATTAAACTTAATGGCATATGAATGTAAATTTTTATGATTTAATTGTAGTCTTCACTAGAAATGCCCCTTTCATTTTAGAAAGAAAAGAGGAAAGAATCATAGAAACAGCAGGAAAAAAAATTATATAAAAATTCCAAGGTCATGTCCATTTAGGCCACTGCTGAAGTTCCTTCATAAAGTCTTTAAAGGGAAAAAGATACTTTCCTAAAACAAATCTTTACATGTAAAAAATATGGTGGGCCTCATTCAGGCCTATACCTCTATGTAGGAAACATACTGATTACTTTTATTTTCTAAGTACTAAATTGAACTAAGTTGTAGATTGGTTAATAAGAATATTCAAGTAATACTAGGGTGAGCAGATATACCTTTGGCCCACATATTACTCTGGAGATAGTTTATGGTAGTTGAGAGTTGTTTTGTTTTGTTTTTTTAGTGGAGGGCAGGCTAACATACTATAGCAGGTACTGTGAATGGACCCCCTTCTCCAAGGACCCTTTTGCAGTAATTTTTGCACACCAGAAGACCCTTCCAGAGACTTTGGGAGCCAGCAATGGCCGGAGGACAGTGTTGGAGAGTGATTCACGGGCCACCCATGTCCTGCTTCACTCAGAACAGTGAATATTTCCCCAGTGGGCACAGTGTCAGTTTTCACTTGGATAAAGGGGTCTGTGGCTCAATACATAAATAAATTAAAAATGAAAACCCCTGTTTCAGTGAAAAAAAAAATACATACAAGTTATAAAACAGATGATCGGCAGCAAAAAAAAGTGTTCACCTAGAGAAAACCTTAAAGATGTAAAGTCTGAAAGGATATCCAAGCAAACTGAAAGTGTTTCCAAAATATGGGTGACCCCCGTTATAATTTAAACTTGCCTCTAGAAATGCAGTATGCAGTCCTTATTAGTTGGTTCAACATAAATGCGTAGATTTGAGAGCCATACCCAGCATTCAGGCTTAAAACAACAGCAAAAGTAACAACAGCAACCAAAACCCTGTAAAATCCATATCATCTAACCAATGGATAAGGCCTGAAAAACAAAGAAAAATTCTATATATATGTTAAATATTAAAAAGACCTAGTCATAAGTTCCTGACATTTGGGAGGCATTCTAAAGTAACAGTTTCTCTAAATTCAGTCATTTGCCACCAACCTTCATGATTTTGGCTATTTTAGCCAAGCATTTACTACTGTTACTTCATCTGCTTCTTTAAATGGGCGCTTTCTAAAATTTAATTTGTTTTACTTCAATACTTCTTTTTGGACTTTTCTTAAACAATATTATCTGTGAAATTATAGGTTTAATGTGAAATTTAACGTATCTTTCTAATATCCTTAGAAATAAATACATAACCAATAATAGAAAAAGAAAATGTTGTTTAGAGAGCACCTACAATGAACTCATCTGGCTGGTGGGAGCAACTGCCTAGTGCAACCGTTAAGGATAAGGACTCTGAGGTCAGACCACAGCCTGGCTCTACTCCACTGCATTAACTGGTCTCAGTTTCCTCACCTGTAAAATGGAAATGCTAAAAGTAACGCATTTATGGCATAGTTGAAAAGATAAAATTAGCTAATCCACATAAACACCTTCAGGTGTTTTGCATAAAGTAAAGCCTCAGGAAATGTCAGCTGGGATGCTCTGTTGATGCTAATGATTGATGATGGCAATGACTGATGACAAGAATGGTGATGACTTACACAGACATCAAAATTACAACTGTATAAAAACAGATCTGACAATTTCTATTTAAAAATATACTTTGAGATATGAACATACTTAAGAAAATATGCTTTCGGTGTAAAATCTCAAGATGGCTACTCAATATTGGGGGGTCTTGGTGGGGGTTGTTTTTTTTTTTAAAGATTTGACCGAGAGAGAACATAAGCAGGGGGGAGGGACAGGCAGAGAGAGAGGGAGAAGCAGGCTCCTCCCTGAGCAGGGAACCCAATGTTGGGCTCCATCCCAGGACCCTGGGATCATGACCTGACCCAGGCACCCCTTCAATATTGGTTTAATGAAACTTCACTTTGGAAAGTATTCCAATGTGATGACAGCAATCAAACTTTTAATATAAAAATATCTACCTGTGAAAAAATAATATTTAAAAAAATCCATGGGGCACCTGGATGGCTCAGTCAGTTAAGCATCTGCCTTTGGCTCAGGTCATGAATCCCAGGGTCCTGGGATCAAGCCCTAAATGGGGCTCTCTGCTCAGCGGGGAGCCTGCTTCTCCCTCTCCCTCTGCCTGCTGCTCTGCCTACTTGTGCATGCTCTCTCTCTCTCCCTCTCTGTGTGTCAAATAAATAAATAAAATCTTAAAAAAAAAACCCTAACATGATAATATAGGTCTTTATCCCATGGCCCAAAAGTACACCAAAATAAATGTACTTATTGTATATAAATAAAAGTTTTAAAAATATGAGCATGTCCTATTAAAATGTTTCATATGAAGAAAAAAATTAGAATTCCTGACATTTTAATATGGTGTTATTCATCAGCCATGGACTGAAATCTCAGGGTGAGAAAAGGGCCAGGCCAATGCTGAAAGGTTTCAAATATCAAACCATACTATTATGTCAGTGACCTAAGATCAATTAGCACCTTTCAATGACAGAAAAGGTTACCGTGAGACTCAGAGGTCCACTCTCTGAAACTATTTTAAACCACCATAAAAA
This sequence comes from Callorhinus ursinus, assembly GCF_003265705.2. Taxonomy (NCBI): domain Eukaryota; kingdom Metazoa; phylum Chordata; class Mammalia; order Carnivora; family Otariidae; genus Callorhinus; species Callorhinus ursinus. The sequence goes on along the minus strand of NW_027397068.1, from coordinate 49,740,842 downwards.
TGTGGTATTGATAACTCAAAATGGTTTCTATTTTTAAAATAATCCATTTCATCTCTTTTTCTGAAAGACAGAAAAGGAGTTAGGGCCGTAAGGGTAGTGGTATTCATTTTCAGTACCTCTCTACTAGTAGAAACATAGCTGGATACACGAAAGAATCACAAAGTTCAAGAGTAAAATGGCGTATCACCAAGGCATATACTTATGTGCAGTGCCAGGAGCAATATTAGGTGACAGTAATGTTTACAAAGTCTTCAAACCTCTTAAAAGCAATCAAAATTGCTTGTACTGTGCTTGAATATGTGATTCTTGTTTATTTTCTTCCACTCAAGTTCAAACTAAATGATGCCAAGTTTGGCTCCATGTACAATTTAATGAATATTCAGTGCCCCCCATGTTAAAACACATCTAACTAAATGCAGTATTACACATACTGCAATTAAATACATTGCTGCATCTCATCCATCTCTACAACAAATGCCTGAAAGATCATGTCATTTCTTAGTTCACTGGGAAAAATTCACCAGAGAAGCAGGTACATTGCAATGTCATCCATTCGTTCTCATGTTTTCATGCACCTAGTAACCATTGTAATAAAATCCCCCAACTACATTTCTGAATACAATTAGTTTAAGATACTCTATAGGAAGACACATTGTAAGAGCTTAGAATGTGTAAAAATATTTAAAAAAGAAACTGTCGTGATTATATTCTCACTGAAAAAATAAGGTGTTTGATAGAGGTTTGTTCAGTTCTTCAATGAAAAGATTCAAAACAACTTCTGCTTTTGATACTACGCTTTTCTGTTTGTTTCTAAATGAGTGATCTGAAATATTTACAACCAGACAGTACCTAATTTTAGGTTTTAAGTGCTTTAACAGCTCCGTGAAATATGATCAGCAGCTGCAATACAGAACTATGGTGAATAAAGTCCTTATAAAGGGGGCCTGTTTTTACTGAATGTTCAGTGTTCCTGCATTTACCTAATGGGAAAAAAAAAGATAATGAAAAAACATAATAAATACCCATGCTCTTAAATTACTTAACACTTCAGTAAGTCTTGAAAAGGATTATCTCCCCTCTTCTTGAATTCTCTATAAAAATGTGAGGTTTCATTGGGTAAATTTAATTTTATTATTTGAAAGTTAGAATGTGAACTTTCCAACATCCTAAATCTTCATAACAATAGTTATGGCTTTTCTACCATTCTACTTTTCTAAAAGTCCTGGATAAATTAATTTCAGTGCATAGACTTTTTTAAATGAAATACCAAGCCACATAAATATATTTTTAGACATGGCATCAGTCATTTAGAGCTTGCAACAGAGATTGAAAACATGAAACTGGACACTCTATTTCCCGTGGGTATGTAAAATTTATTTACACCCCAAATCACAACATAAATAAAAAGGAAGCTCTTAGAAATGGAAAACTGAGCTTTCTCTTTTTTCTAATTCAAAGAGATTTTTTAGAAGAAAAAATAAATTACAGCAAAATGACAAACTACTCATCTTCCAGCCTCCATTCTAAAAAGAAACTTTTATGCAAAGGCAATTCTTTTTTTCAGCTAGCTTCTACAAATCCTCTAGAATGCAGCATCTGTATTTCCTAATAAGAATAATGATTGTTCCTGAACCAATTTCTTCTAATACAAATCTTAGGGTTTACTTCTTCATTTTTAAATTTGAACACATGACTTCAATATTATCTATAAATATATACATAAAGCTTTCCATTTTGTATAAGAGAAATTAAGTCTCTAATATCCAATGAATTAAATACTTCCTAATAAAAAAAAGTAAATCTTTTTATTTCCGTTATACTTGTGAAACAACCTCTATGATGGCCTTAAAATGTTGAAGGGTACTCTTGTCAGGTAATAGACAAAGGAAAACAGGCTTTTGAAAACCACATTGATTTTAAACCTTCACTTGTTATGAAAGACAAAGATATGTCCCTAGCAATTAAAAAAAGACAGTTTACAAATAATCTAATTATATTAGTTTCAAAGTTGTAACTGTCAAAAGGTTTAATTTTCTTTCTTGTACCGTCATTTCTAAAAATTGGTTTAACTCTGAATGACTTACAACTTTTAATCGGGTGGAACAAACTATTTTTATGGTTTATAATAATAAAAATGGATGCAGTTATATCTGTCTTTGGTATTGTTGCCATAAAAATCAGATTCTGGCAGTCTAGCTCCACACAAAACAGTCTGTCTCTTGTTACTACTGCTACTTATTTCTTGGGATAATGTTATTTAAAAACACACACACACAAATGCCTTTGAGTGCAGTCTCCTAAAACGCACCACACCACGTATCAAATATTTTGTTTTAGGATTCTCTCCCCGCCCCCCTTCCTCGTTCTTGGTTCTTCAGCTACAAGCTGGCCAGAAACATTATAATAAAGAAGAAGGAAAGAAAACATTTCTGCTTAAAACCAAGTTCTACCCAAGAAAGGTTATCAAGTACGATCCTTGTCCTGACGGGGTTTTAAAAATAAAAACAAAAACAACCCAACCAGCAAAAAACCATCATTGACTTTCAATACTGCCAGTCACCTATGTGTAAATGAAACTTCAGAAGCTGCTAAAGGGGAGCCCGCGGTTGTTAAACACTCCTAAGACTCCCACCTAAGTCCCGAAGGAGCCCGCACAGAAACTGACAAACGCAGGAGGGTGCAAAACGTGGCCGCTTAGGAGAAGAGCAACAAAATGCCATATTCGAGAAGGTATGTTTCGCTACATCAGTTACGTTGATCCCAGGGTGCCAAGCCAAAAGGGGTAAGGGAGAAAGAAAACTGTTAAGTATGAGCTCTTAATGTGAAACCTAACCTGTTGGTTCTCTTAGGTATCAGATTTTGGAAGTGTCTGTAATGACAGCCAGGAAAGCAAATTAATGGCCAAAGGCCCACTGGGTTTGAACACGAGACTCCTGTTACCTCCTTACAGGTCAAGTACACAACACACACACACGCACACGGAGATGCTCCACGTGGAACTGCTCTGAAACCAAAACACACGCCCCGTCGCTATTCTGCACCTTGGCAGAAAGGGCCCAGGGACCTGCACTTTCCTCCACTGCCCTCAGGTTAAGGATTCATGAATGACTGCCCGCTCTGGAGTGCTGGGGAGAGAGGCGCGGGGAGCGCGGGGAGCGAAGACTGTCTCCAAACACTACCCACCCACCCACACACCCGGAGAACAAACCCCACTAGCCTTCAAGGGAAGGGAGCGAGAGAGGTGGCGGGGAGGACAGACACTGCCACCCCAAGAGGGACTGACTGCTCTTGGGTTTTGCTACCGCCCTGCCACGGGACGCGGTCCGCAAATTTCCTTAGAGTTCCAAGCTATTCAAATCATGCTTACAAAGAAAGAGAAATCTTTAAATTGTTACTAAACGAAAAGTTCTGGCTGCTGTGTGGCGCAAAATAAAACACGCACACACTCGGTCTTCTTCCGAATCCCGCTTAACCACGCGAAAACAGCCGTTTCCAGCGCCTCAACCAGCCCAGACCCAGCAAGCTTTGAAACGAGAGAAAACCTGCTCTCCGCAGCCAGGTCCCTTCGTTTGGAGAAGTTATAATCCCTCCATGGCATCCGCGTCCCGAGCCAATGAACGCGACTCCTCTGACAAGGCGCCTCTAATTTCACGGACCCTGGCAAGCCGCAGGAAACATTCGGTCCACGCCGCATAAAAACTATTAAAGTGGGATGGCCGCAGTTTAACAGGCCGGTTCGTGCCTCGAGATTAGAGCACATGCAGTGAACGTACACACGCATGCAGCATCGTGAAAATGCCAGGAGCCTGGGTCGTCCACCCGACCGGGTCAGCATCCCTGTGTCAGGCTTATCTAGGGGGTAGTCAAAGTAATAAATAGCACTGGAAGGATGTACGGGAGACTCCTGGCGCGCGCCCCCCGGGCGGGTACAGGTAGGGAGCGGCGCTCCGCGTCCCGCCGCGGCCCTGCAGCAGCCCCGCAGACTTGGAGAAGACCCTCGGGGCACGGGGTGGCCTCCCAGGCAGAAGGCACCGCTGCAGCCCCGGCGGCCTGGGCCTCGGGCGGGCGTGCTGCACTCCGCCTCCGCGCGCCTGCTGGGAATCGGCGCCCACACCCCGTCCCGCCTTGCTTCCCCAGTCCCCCGGGCTCCGCGTCCCGGGCAGAGCCGCGCGCACTTCCCCGGAGAGAGTTCACAGGCTCCCGGCAATCCGGACCCCGCGGGCGGGGACGAGGAGAAGGGGTACTCACCTCCCCGCAGCCCGGACTGCCTCGGGATCTGAAGTTCAAGCGTCTGTCCCAGCCGCGGACCCGTGCTTCTGTATTTAGGTATTTACTCTCGTTCCTTCCAGTGTCGGAGTTTCCCCTTCGCGTTGTGCCTCTGGTGAAAACAGGACATCCCCTTCGGCCACCCCCCCCCCCAACAAATAGCGTACACTAGTGGGGGAGAAACGGGGCGGGGGGAGAAGCCGGCTCCGAGGGGGAGGAGGAAAGGAGAGAAGCCAAAACTCTGGACTAAGACAGGGGTGGGGAAAAAGTGGAAGAAAAGAAAAAGAGAGCGCGCGCACCGCCACCGCTGTCGCCTCTGCCCCGCTTTTCCAAACTAAACTCTTAAACCCCTCTGAACGGGAGCGACAACTTCACGTGGACAGGCTCGAAGTTTTGCGCGGAAGCCGGGAGCGGCCGAGCGTGCGCCGCGCCGCGGGCAGCCTTGCACTTGCGCGCGGGGTTGGGGGCGGGGGACGTCGCCGCCGGCGCCCGCGGCCACTGGAAGCTGCCGGGGGGCCCCGGGGCGGGCGGCGCGCAGGGACCAACTCCTTTTTATTCGACCTCGCTGACTGCCTGTGTTCATCGTTCGCGGTCCCTCGTGGGGACCGCTCGGGACCCTCGGAGTCCCTGGTGGCGCCGCAGTAATCTCCGCGCCCTCCGCGCCGCCCCCACCCCGCCCCCCACGGGCCTGGCGCCGGCCGCTGCCACCCGCGATTGAGGGGAGGGACCCGCGACCGCACTCCTCTCCCAGGACGAGGGAACCGCTGTCTGTCTCCCACCTGCTTCTGCGGGGCAGCTCAGGAGTTGCCTCCCACTCCGCCGCTACCCAGTCCCCGGGTGTAGGCCACTTCGGGCCCCCTGCCGGATTCCTTTCCACTTACCCCAAGGGAGAAGACAGAAGGGACTTCGCCTACTTGCAACGACGTAAAAGAAAAACCAACTCACGCCAGTCGGAAGGGACAAAATACCCTTTTGCGTGAAGATGTATGCTAGGAACGAGTAAGCAGTCTGGGGGTAGGCTTTGCTGGGAAGGGCCTGGGCCCCTTCCAGCGCTGGGCACAGGTATAGGCATCCCTTCCAGACGCCCAAAGGTCAGGCAGCGTCAGAGCTTCCCCGGGCACATTGCTGAAGTGACATTTCATGCCTAAGCCTTCTGCGCATGCATTATGCACCCACATAGAATTTAATATTCTATACGAACATATGTGTATATCACAACCAGAGGCTGCGGCAAAGTAGACAATAAACAACACATGAATTTTGCATCCGTTTAATCACCTCTCCCTGAAACCTATTGTCTATTTTAGGAGCATCTTTAATTGTCACATTGATTTCAAGTGTTTTAATTTATTGAGAATTTACTGTCAGTCATTATAATGGTCCCTTCTGGTAGGTGTTATGTTCATTTAATTTTCACAACTCTAGGGTGGTTATTGTGTGGTGGTTATTTAAGCCCGTGCAAGAGATAAGGAGACTAGGCCCAAAGAAACCTAAGTAACTTCACCAAAGACAACCCAGTGGTCTGTAACCACAAACCCAATGATTCAACAAGCAGCTCCCCACATCACCTTAGATGTGGTGGGAGAGATTACAAGGTACAAGAATTTACTCCTATTCAAAGAAAATTTAGTTTTCATGTTTTGTCAACTTATTTTCTCTAAAAATTTCGGAAAAATATTTCCCCTTTTATTTCAGCTTGGTCTTTTGCAACTGACATCAAGACTATCGGGTTCAAAAGCAAAAACCAGTTGAATTCTTGTAATTACAGCTTATTTTTTAAGTAGTGGGGCATTGTCCACAATTATGAACAGGCAATGGAAAAGGTGAGGTTGTAAATTTAACCTGATAAAGGCACTCGCCGCTACTCTCACCACTCACTGGGTGTCGATCTTGCCTGCAGATTTATTTTGAAGGCCTAGACCTGCCAGGTACCATGTTCCTTTTTCTGCTTCTCCAGGTGGAAAGAGTTCTGGTGGTGGATTTGGTGCAAAAAGGATTTGGAGCATGATCTGAAGCATATCGTGGCTTGAAGAGGATGTCAGTTAATATACACGTAAGACAGAAATATCAATGGGAAGACTTAATTAACTTTGCAGATCTTATTTTCCCCCATTTTACAGGTGAGAAAATTAAGGGCTCAGAATTTTTAGCAGCCTCCTAGTAAACGGCAGACCTAAAATTCAAAACAGCCTCTGTGCAACCCCAAAGACCACTGTTAGTCACTGTGATGCTATTATTATTAATAGAGTAGTCAGAAAAATAGCAAATATTTTTAGTACAGTGTATGCATTTCAATGACTATAGCAAATATGTAAAAAGTAAGTGCAAATGCTGAATTTAATACTCTCCTCATAAGACCACAATTTTTGAATTTCATTTTGGCATGAAACATTATGTTAGTGTAACCTCTAAATAAAGGTGGGAAGATGCACAATTTGGATACAGCAGAATTTCATACTCTGGCATACTGTTCATACAAATAAATTTTTAGCATGGTTTTTTACACCCTTCTAAAATCAGATTTTCAGCATTGACCTTGCTTTCAATTTACTTTGCTCAAATGTGATATTTTTATACATTTTCATAAGAAGGTATTTATAGAAGTCATTTTAAAAAAACAATTAATTATATCACAGTATTCAGCTTTTTATTACTATCTTTGAGTCCATCTAGTCTTAACTGTACATAGATTACATGGACACTAACAAGAGTGATATAAAATGTCATATTTCAGTCCAAGTTTGAAATAAGGAATTGAGCATAGGAAACAAAGAATTTTGAGGTTCCATAGGCAAAATATATTGCTTGTTTAAATAAGCATTATTTGCAGCATATCTATTGAATACCGCTTTTATAATTATTGCTAGATCATCAGTAGTATTTTAACTTAATATTTTCCTTTAAACTATTTGTATTCTAAGCTTATCTGACAAAAGAAACTTATCATCATCATAAAGGGAAAATCAATATAATTTACCATAAATAGAAAATAACCTTGTAAATGAATATTATGTAAAATTATTTATTCTATGCCACCTAAAATTATTTCACACACCAGTCTGAGAAACACTGGTTTAAAGAATTATATTCCTTATGTCCCTCAGGCTCTCCAAAACATATTTTCAAGCCTTTCCTTTCCTTTACTGTAGAGAAATGATGTTAAGTCCAAGATGCTTTGAGGTGTTACCTTTAAAATTCTGTTTTTATTCAATTATTGATTTCCTTGCCTAAAATATACTTGAAGTATCTGAAGTTGAAGTATCTTTTTTTAAAATTAATTTATTGTTTATTGTTTTTCTTAGTATCTTACTTGTAAAATTCGAAGAATTCATAAGCACACAATTAAAAACCAAATTACTCTCTAGAGAGACTATACCAGTTACCCATTACCCTCTCCTTCTGTCTGCCCCCTCAACACCTCATTTTAGGCCTTAACCTCTGAGAAAGAAATATTCCAACTGTTAACCTCGTGAAGTGGCAGCATCTATTGGCCCAGTCTGGTACTGCAACAAAGTTCTACAAGGCAATGAAGGGGAGAGGAAAAAGTAAAACAATGAGAGGGGGTCAAAGAGCTTGAAAAGACAGGTGGGGAAATTCTGCAATCTGCTGGAAAATTCTGGAAGTGATTCAGAAACAGTAACAAACCCTACATGACACGAATAAGGTCATCAGAATATCGATAAATGTCCAACTTAATTGGAGAAAAACATGTTTGGGGGAGCAAAAAATAATGTGACTTTATACTGAAAATCAGTGGAAATCAAAGATTCCCTTATTAGCAATTCCTTTAGCCAACTCCTCCAGGGCCGGATGCTTCTGCAGTTGTCATCTACTTACTATTTGTTTATTTTTCAAATATGCATGGAACTGTTGGGCATTGGGTTTTATAGAAGACAAATTAAACAAAGCCCTCTAGGAGCTCATAATCCAAAAGGTCATTTTTATTTTAATTTCATTTAAAAGCAACCTTAAAGGAAGACCATTCCACCACTTTAGTAAGAACAAATTTCAGGCTAAAAAATTTTAATAAGACACTACATTCACCAACAAAAGAAAACAGAAGACTGGATGGTCATAGAAATAATCCCAAAATAGATCTTTTGAGTTACTCCATTGGTGGACCTTTGAACTCCAGCTGGAAGTATACACAGTTCTTTAAAACAAACAAACAAAAAAAAAGTCATTCAATTGTTTCTTAGCAAATTCTAAACAAACCCTTTGAGCTTTGGGAGAATGGCCTTTCAGAAGCCAGCACCCATGTGAACTAAGTTTAATGCTGTTTTTACTCAACTACTCTACCAATGACAGATTACGGAACCAATGAGGATAAGACATGATTGCCCAGGAATCTAAAGGGCTATGCTGCTGGTTTACTAAAATCTGCAAATAAACACATATTCTGAGTAATTTTGTGCAAACAGATCAAGCTTAAAAAGGTTTCTACTGGTTTATGAAAGTGAGGAAATCGGATCTGCGGGGGACCTGTTGGGTCATTCTTTTCTGCTGGGCTCTCTACTAAACTTCCTCATTCTTGGCAGAGTCTCTAAAGAAAAAGAAATAAATGCACACTCTCTGGGAGACAGCTTCATTATATTTACTTTTAAATTCTCTCTTGAAATTTTTTCTCAAGTTAAATCCTTTTAGTACCATATTATGCAATTCTACTCTATCTTTCATGTTTACACCCAACCTTCAGATGTTTATAAACAGATATCATGCCCACTTTTAGTCATCTGTGAGCCACGTTAAACAAATGTAAGGCCTTTTAATCTTGTTTCAGCTCAGTCTCTCCAAGCCCTTAATCATTCTTATTGCTTGTCTCTGAACTATTTCCAGTTTCCTAGATGTTCATTTTTTGTGAGACAGATCCCACATTGAGCGCATTGTTCCAGGTGTGGTCTCATTAGCATACTAGAATGAGTCTTTTTTTTTTTCCTTTTTCTTCTGTGGCCTTATGTTTTGGCTTCATTGCAAACTCCCACCAACTCATGCTACTTTACCTACTCTCACAAACTTACATGTAACTTTTTTCTCTATTTTCGCTTCAGCAGAGTTTCTTCTGGCATACTGCAACAGTCTGGAAGTACTCCAAATGCATAGTTCTAAGTGATAATAGGAGACAATATATGAACAATATCACTTGGTTGTCCTTTTGATTTCAGGGGCTTATAACTACATTTCAAATAAGGAAAGATCTGGGTGCCTCAGTTGTTAAGCATCTGCCTTTGGCTCAGGTCATGATCCCAGGATCCTGGGATCGAGCCCCGCATCAGGCTCCCTTTTCGGCGGGAAGCCTGCTTCTTCCTTTCCCACTCCCCCTGCTTGTGTTCCTGTTCTGTCTCTGTCAAATAAGTAAATAAAATCTTAAAAAAAAAATAAAGATCTAACTAATCTCCTTCTTAATACAACTCTTTATTATATATACTTATGATGTTCATCTACTTATAAAAGAAATCCACTGATTACAATTCCAAAGTCCCCAAAGTCCACTGATGATAATTCTGAAGTGCCCAAATAATGAAGGGCAAATAAATCAATTTGACAATTTTAAGGTAATGTATTTGGCATGGTTAACTCCATTACCTATTTATTTTATAAAATCTCAAAGTTAGGAAGACTGCTATATTGCAGATATCCATTTAGACTGAATATTTTTTAATGAAAACATTTTAATATAACTGAAAATTTAAAGGAAGCTTTCTAATGTCCATTCTTTTCACTATGTCCTAGAGCACAAAGGTTTAGAAACCATGGCTTTATACATTTTTTTTAATTTTAGCTGTATATTCTCACCCCCACCCCTAACACACATTAAAATGACTTTCCTATTCACTTGATTCTTTTATTCTGACACCAACCATCTCAAAATAAGTGGTCAGCCCTCACTTCTGCACCCTGTTAAATCCTAGAAACCTGACTTCGTTTTCTTTTCTTTACAGAGACTGCTCTCTTTAAAATCATCAGTGGTCGTTCAAATGGTCATTTCTTCATCACCCTTGACTTCCGGGAAGCATTAGGTATTATTGACAGCCTTCTGCTAACTTCCAGTGGCCTTCTCCTCTTTCAACTTCCATGATTCTGTGTTTATCCCTCGATTGTACTTCTCTGGTTTCTATGGCACCACCTTCATGGAGGCTCAACACTTAGAATTCGTCCCCACTCTTTCTTACCTTTCGTATACAACAAGTCAACAGGACAAGTTTATTTTGCCTTGGCAAAATAAACTCCTTATCTGTCCTTCCATTTCCTTCTCACTGCTGCCTCCCCAGGCAAGATTCTGCATAACTGTCGTCTTCCTCCCCAGGCTCTCTTCGGCTAATCCATTACACAGAGATAGGAGTTTGTCTTTCTCTAAGTACAGCTCTTGCCTCAGTGAAAATACACGGTAGGTTTCAAATGTCAATTTAATAAAGTGCAAACATCTAAGCCAGCAGTGAACTGCCCAGAGCAGATGTGGCAAACCAGAACCTTTCATCTTCCTTTCCCTCTCATGCACAGTCTCTTGTATATAGCGGGCGACTGATATTTACTTACATAAATTAATTAATCAATTGAAATTAGGTACTTAAATGAAAGCTGACCAAATACTTCAGTTGTTAACCTGCTTGCAAGAGACAGAGAATAGTCAGTATGATGGGAATCCTCCTCCTTTAATTCATTTGTAGGTAATGCCAACACATGGGGGATCCCCTTTGGGCAATTTGATACCCTTTAAGCCCAAAACAACTTCCCTCTTTTGTATTCTACTTTTTACTATTTCCCATTGGCAGAGATGAAGTGTTCTGTATGTGTCCTACAATTCAGGATCTGTGATGAATCATCCCAGCTTCCTGACCATTTCCAAAGTGGTCTATGAGTTCAAGAAAACAGAGATTGGGATACATGGCTCGGGAGGGGAATTTGAGGACTACTCACCCAGACAGGAGGCCTGGGGCAGAAACAAGCAGGAGGTGAGGGACTCAGGATGACTGCCTTCTTTTCCCTCTATTAGTAGACCTCGTGTAGTGCTGGGGACCTAAGATGTACTCATTGTTATTGTATTCATTAAAAGAACTTCCCTGGGGCGCCTGGGTGGCTCAGTCAGTTAAGCATCTGCCCTAGGTTTGGGTCGAGATCTCAGGGTCCTGGCATCAAGCCCCACATCAGGCTCCCTGCTCAGCGGCGAGCCTGCTTCTCCTTCTCCCTCTGCCCCTTCCCCTCATTCATGCCCCCCCAATAGATAAATGAATTTTTTTAAAAAACTAAAAATAAAAGAACTTACTTGGCTTCAGACTCCTGCTAACTTGATATTACCTGAAAGTGCACCATAGTTACCCTATCTGAAATAAAAGGATGAGCCCACACTCCTTTGTTTCAGGATGAAATGAGCCAGTGCAAGTGAAAAAACTTTGTGATTTCTAAAGGGCTATATACTCCTGTAAGACAAAGCCTTGAGGAGGTCTTCAAGTTGTTCCTCCTCATCTCTGCCTCTTTGAAACAGTTGAGTGCTTAAAAATGCTGTAGCATTTTTCTCTTTAACCTTCAGATAAGAGGCAATCTAAACAATAGCAATGGATCTTTTACCCCCATTGAGCCAATGAAGTTTTTTAAAAGAAAGAAACCCGTAAACATTTATAATTTCTCCCCCAAACTGGCTCACTGCTAAAAAATTATTCCTAACAGCCAGGACTGAAGCCACCTAGGACATCAGTCTTAAGGATCTCAAGAGCCTGGTGGTATGGCCTGGTTTTCTTTCAACCTGGGTTTTAGGATATCAAATTCCTAAGCCCCTCTTCTTTCACTGTCAGATCCTTTCCCAGCCCTCCTATTCACAGACCTGTTCTTTGGTGAGTGGCCAAAGAGAGTTCTTTGGTGAGTGACACTGGCAAGCTCCTCACTGGAACTTTCTTCTCCTCGGCTTCCGTGATTCAGCTTGGTCACCTCCAGCCCTCTGACCCCTCCTTTATCCTTGCCTTGAATCCATTCTGGCCATTTAAATGTTGATGTCCCTTAACATCTGCCTTAGCATTCAAATGTGCTTAATGTAAGGAGGTACAGAGATGAACCACAGTCACTGTCCTCCAGAAAATTTCAGTCTAGAGCAGAAAATAGGTCATTTAAAAATCGTTATTACGTGAGAGAGAAAGTGTCAAGCTTAAGAGAAACATTGACAAGCCTCCTGCTTTAGTTCAGAGCAGAGAGTTTGCTTCCATCTGAGGGAATAAAGGAGGTGGCATTTGGACCTGGCCTTTAGATCATGAAGAGTGTTTATGCCTAGGAATATGTATAATTCAAAACAAGAAAAACAGAAGCCATTGTCTCTCCATTCCAGCCTCCTCCAGAACAAGATACTCTTCTCCCGTGTTCCCTTACCTATTAATGGCACCAAGAACCCCCCAGCCACCTGGAGGTACAAATGAGTCCTTTCATTCCTTAGCCCTGGTCATCCAATCAGTTGCTGAATCCTAGAGGTCTCACTTCTGTGATAAGCTTTGCTTTATCCCTTCCTCCGTATTTTTTAATGTTAACTTAATCTCTGTTTCATTTACTCGCACATAGAGTATTTAAATAGCCATACAATTGTTTTTCCCATTTCTAATGTCTTTCCCCACTTCTATCAGATTACTCATTTTACAACACAATTCTGTTCATGCTACTACTTTATTGGGAGGGGGGAGGGGAATCAGCATTTAAACTCACTTTCCAGAGCTTCCACTCTCTCCTCCCATCCTGTCTTTCCACCACTATTTTCTTTGCTCTCAGAGCGCCTCAGCCACGCTACCACAGATGATCATCACTCTTTTATGAACTCCTCCATAGTTGTGTGTTAGGTGTGGATAATCTACCTAGGATGATGGTTACTTATAATATTTTATTCACCTTTGTATTCTCTGGAGCGAGATTTATTAATTCTTTAATAAATGTACTACATACATACTGTCTGAGCCTCCATGTATTGCCTGGGTCTCAATGAAATATACCTTTGTATTAATTGGTAGAGGTATAATTAAAAAAGAAAGAGAGAGAGAGAAAAAAGAAATCCTGAAAGTGATAATAGGTCAGTGGAAGGAAGTATTCCAGCTACCTCATAGATTGTTGTTGAGAATTAATTCATGACATCACACGTTGGTTTTGTGTATGTGTGTGTGCCTGTGCGTGTGTGTGCGTGTGTGCGTGTGTAGACAAAGTCTTAGTATCATCAGAATTATAAGCTGTTTATATCTTGAAGGCACTGAGAATTGTGTAACTAACCAGGTTTCTCTTTGATTTCCTTACAAAAAGTTTAACGCCCCCTTTGGACTGCATCTGCAGCAAGGGTATAGTTTGCTATAGTACGTCTTTTTGTATTAGTCTTGTCCCCTATACCATTTAAGGCCCCATCTTATCTTTCTTCCTTCTTGCCTGATTTTAATTTGCTTTTAATCATATTTTATCCATATAAGTCTCCTATATATAAAGAGCTATTAAAAGTGTTCATACTATTTTGAATGATCATGTAACAAAAAATAGGGCAAAAGTATCTTCAGGGCCAGAATTTTAGAAATCTTGCATTTTTTTAAAAAATGCATCATTCATTTTTATGAATTCCTTCCACTGTTTCTCTAACTTGCTTACTCCACCTTTGTCAGCAACCCGCCAAAAAAGTTCCAGGTAATAGATTACTTTTTTCAGTAACAGTGTGATAATACTCATCATAGAATAACTGCTTTTATAAAACTATAAGTAAGTTTGGTCATAATGTGGCCCAATCTTCTCATTCTCTAGCTCTGAAACTCTGGTTGCAGAGAGGTTAAGTGATTTGTTTGCCCATTATATGTGGGGAAATGGAAATAGAATAGAGGTCTCTCAACTCTTCCCACACTGATTGAAGTCACTGAGCATAACATGTGTGTATTATTGTGCCTGTGGATGACACATTTTTAACAGGAACGCTAAATATAATATTAGTTTTATAAAATATACAACTAATGGAGAAGTAGCATAATTGACAAGACTCACTTTTTTGTCTCCCCCACCCCCACATTCTTTCCAACTCTTTTTTCAGATCGATTCTTTGCAGTACCCTATATTCTCTGGATAAAATTGGAAACTCGTAAAACAATTTTTGGTATAGGTTTCCCATAGTATATAATTCGAAATATTACTAGAAAGATGGAATAATTAGATCCATTTACCATGGTTATCAAATTTCAGGAATCAAGAGACTGTGGCCTACCCTTTTTATTAATAATGCTACATGTAGAAGTTGGATATTAATTCAGCAGCAAGTTGCAACCAGCAAACAAGAACAAACCAGAAGTGTTATGTGTGTATATAACAGTGTTTTTTAATTTAAAATTTATATTATTTTTGAGGTCAAGCATAACTTGAATTTACAGCTTTATTTTTAGTATCAAAACAAAACTCAAAGATGTTTATGTTTGACAATGTGACTTCTTTATCAATGTTATATAAATATTAACAATATTTACATTGTTTATATGTATATCAAATTTATTTGATATATTATTGAATTATAGTTTATTATTTAATGATATTTTATAATATATTTTAATTATGATTTAATACTATTACTTATCAATATATTTATATTAAATAGCAAAACAATTCTAATACATTTTGGACACATCGCTGTGATACTTAAAAAACTATCAAACTGAAAATAAAACATGATACATATACAGCATACAAGGACTGGTAATGTAAATTGAAGATACAATTTTGCATGGCTTTAGGAACCCATTGCCAACAACTGAAAATATTTAATTTGTACCTTTGATATCAAAGCATTTAAAAATATTAAGTGTTTTTTCATAAAACTTCATAACATATAACATATAACCTTTAATCACTCTTTGTGCTATCATTTAAATTCTCACTGAGAAAAATATCAAACTTCAAGCTAATTTGGGGAGCCTCCATATTTTATGTTTGTGTCAATCCTCAGATGAATATGTAAAATTAAAAGTAGTTTTCTATTTCCAAATAGCAAACATCACAGCTCATCAAGACTTACATTCGTTTCACAAATTAAACCCACAACGCATTGTTTATGCATTTAGTTCAATGTGCAAACAATGCCTCATTGAGGGTTGTATTTCAAAACAAGTAAAAACTTGCTTTAGTTCCTTTTACATATCATTGTAACTTTGAAGTGTATGCTTATATGCAATGGCTTCTCATGGCCATCAGTGGTCTGTATACTATGGGGTAACTAGCTAGATTAACTCCTAGCCTAACTTTACCGCTTGTTAGGGAGTCTGCAAACTGTACCTTGGTGCCATTCTTGATCAAACATAAAAGAAAATGTTTTGTTTTTTCAGTTTTGCAATCTGTATTTCATTTAGATCCCTCAAATAATTAAACAACAAATCTGTTATTTTAATGTCATTAGCATTTATTTTAAAGTAGTGGTGATGAATGATTTTTCATATGAAAACTCATAAAGGATTACTCATCTACTCAGTACCTATGGAATTATACTTTCAAATATGGTACACCAGTTTAAAAATGAATGTCTGTGGCTCTTTTCTTGTTTTTAAAATTTATGTAATGACCTAAGATTTGAGATCGCTTACAAAAAAAAGTCATTTTTGCCTAGTAAGATGACCCAAAAATTCCAGTTATTAATAACTCATCATATATGAGTTAGTCCACACTTTAATTTAAAAAACCCTTTCTTGCAAAGACTCTTCCCTTTTTTAGAATATTCTTAAATGCTTTTTCATAACTTCATGACTTGATGAGGTCCTATTAAGAGGCCTCTAGAATTTTCTTGTGAAGAAACTGAAGAGCCCAATCATCTTATAAAATAAAGAAAAGAATACAGAACTCAACCAGAACTGCTTTTTCTTTAGTCTTTCCTGAGTCACATCAGATTTTTCAGGGAGTATAGGCACCAAAACTGCAATCTCATTCCCAATGCAGATGGACCATAATTCTGGGCAAAGGTAGAACAACCATTTCTCTTACATTTCTAATATATTTCTAAACAATATCAAGAATGTAACAAAATACTTTGTGATAAGCTCACAGCATATTGGCCCGTATTTTCAGAAATAATCTAATTATAACAGTTACCCTCTGGGACTGTAACCTATAATTTAGAAGTCATCATCTCCAAGTATTGTTAATGGTACTTTCTGCTAAGACAATTGCCTTGCAGTTGACATCCTGAAATTCATCTCCATAAAGCTCTTCATGCACTCAGCCTTAAAACATCCATCTGAATGTTTACTTGACATTTTACAAACAGGAATGGCTTAATATCATCTAAAAGATGAGATATTTAACTGAAAATTTCTCCCTCTAGATCATCTTCAAAAATATTATATGTCTATTCTCTATTTAGTACCCTGTTTGATACTACACCTCAAAAGTGCCCTTTATCCTATTCTGTTTTCTAGCTGAAAGTCAGTTTTTCTCTATGTCAAAATAAAACCTTTTATTTGTAATGAAATCTTTGATATACAAATAATTTAGTTTCTAAAATAAAACACAGAAACAATGGCAAAAAAAGTATGCTTCTTTCTCCAAAATAATTCATATTTCAACATGTATTAATCCTACCAGTAATTTTATATGCTATTTATGTTATTTTTGCTTATGTAATAAGAAATTAAGATTCATCAATCTACTACAGATTAGAGTGTCCCTTCTGGAAGCTTGAAAAATTGTGAATCCTATTGGAAATCTGGATATCCAGAGCCTTATCTCTTTTTATTGATAGATCATGTGTTGTGCCCAACAAATTGTACAATTTCATTCTTAAGTTCCTTTAAATCTCTCTCATCAGTTTGATGTGGTTCTGATAACTTATTCTTAAGGGTGAACATCAAGGGAAGAATGAGTTAGACAAGAGGTTGCCTAACTGGTAAGAAGTAGAGGAGAAGGAGGTAGGGTTAGATAAAAGAGTTCTGTATTGATTCAAGTTGCAGTCATAGTTAAAAGAGTGTTTGTTTCCCACTCTCAGCAAGAATTCCTTTGACGTCATCCATAACCCACAGTCTCATAGCATCATTTTAGGACCTGGCAAATAGTAGGTACCTAATAAATGTTTGTTGAATAAATAAATTAATCCGATCTCAAATTTAAAGCTTAATACTAATTATATATATATGTGTGTGTGTGTGTGTGTGTATGTATTTTTTGTTTTGTTTTGTTTTGTTTCCCTAAAACCACCTTTCCTGAGATTTCGGGCAGTCATGGCTGCATGAGTTTTGAGACTTCTACATCACAGAACAAGAACATTGCTTTGTTATACCTCAATCTGGATGGGAATGTATCTTGTTCTTCTCTCTCTGTCTCTCTCTCTCGATCTTCTGCTACTAAATTTAAGTAATATCCCTTAATTGATCTCACACAGATAATGAAAGAACAAGGGCCAGGATGATTATGGAATACACAAAAGTAGTCAAAGTCTTAATGATACTTTCAGTTTTTCATTAAAACATACTATTTTGAATGTGTTGATTTGGCAAAGAATGACATTTTGGCTCTGAAAATTATTTTTCCTGTAACGTTAAATGAGTGTCAAGAAATTAATCCTCCCACCACACTTATAGAAACAATAATAGTACGAGTTGGTTATGAGCTGCTTTCATAGGGTACTGTAAAGCCCTTTAGTCTTTAAAGAGTCCTGGCATTAGGTAACTTTAATTGTTGGTTTCAGATGTCAGTCTCCATCAGGAACACAGCTGGAGACTGATAGGTGTCACTTGGGAATAAGCATTTTGGATTACTTTGAAGTCAATTGAACTGAACATGAAAATTTTATAGTTAGTGGCAGATTTCTTTTTCAGATATATTTAAGTAAAGTATCACTTAAACCAATTACATTAAAAACTATCCAGAATAAGAAACTTCAAAGGAAAATTCTCCTCAGTGGCAAAGTGTTAATCAAATAAACCAAGAAAACATTTTCCCCAAAACCCATAATTTCCATGCTTTGGGTTGTTCTCGTTTGGATGTAGCCCATTTTAACTCTTTCATTTCATTCCTGAGGATCTTCCATTTTGACATGGTTATTTTTAAAAGTCACAGACATTGTAGCACACACAGGACCAGGGCAAGTGGTGTAATGGTTAGGTACAGAGAACTTTGGGAATTCCATCTGTGCCTGGCTGTGACTGATCCCTCATCTTTTTTATTGCGCCTCCCTAGATGATGTAAGACCAATGCCTCCTGGTCCTCAGAGTTGTCTTTTTTTGTACAGAGAGAGGTTAGGAGTGACTCATACTCTCCAACATGTGCAAGAGGACAAGGGTATTTTCCCTCAATGATTAGAGTGTTTCAATTTTGTTTCTTACTAGAAAGTTTCCATAAATCAGTTTTTAATTGAATTGTGACTTATAACAGAATCTTAATGCCTTTGAAATCAAAATGAAAAGTAACTTAATATTAAAGTCCATGGATTTCAAAGGGAGCAGGTAGGAGTCAATATGTGCCATACTAACTGTTGTGTACTGGCGTTAGCCGATGAATCCCTACTTTACAAAAAAGCAGAATAGACAAAACTTTTTAAAAAGAAATGATATGTACTATATAAATTGGTGGGTGTTTATCCAGATGTTTATCCAAATTTTTATGGTCGTTTATCCAAAGTTATATCCACTGTGCTCTCCAGTTTTCCAGCTTTTAACTCTTATTTCAGTACAAATAACCTCATATCAAACCCAGACTAATCACTTCATGCTTTATTCCCCCAATTTTCTCATTCTTGGCATCCCCTATAACACTATTAGACAGCATCTTCTCTTCTTTACTTGAATCGCTGGAGAAACTTGTTCTGGACACTTCGTGTATTGTATTGTTACTGGCATACATAGCAAGCAGAACGACTGAAGGTGATGACCCTTTAATAGAAATCTCTGCCATCACAGGACATTTAGGTTTATCTCGTCGCCCAGTTGTTGAGCCAGCTGCAAACAAATGAATTTGTGATTCTTTCTAGAACTAGAGATATGATTAAATACATCCATGAGAACTCTGCAAGAGTGAAAGCTATCATAAACACAGAGTCACAGAGTCAGAGAATGAAATGTATATTAAGGTGTATATCGACAAATGGGATATGCTCTTCCTAACGATAGGTGATCAGACTTTACAGCTTCTGCATCATGCTGTGTTTCATGCCTTAGGTTTTCCTTTGGATGCCTAGACCAGAGATCATAATGGAAGAAACACTATATAGGAATCCAGAGTCCTGGGTACCAGGTCCACATCTGCCACCATTTGTTGACATTTAACCTCTCTGTTCATTTTCCTAATCTGCATAAAAAGGGGATCCAGCTCAGTGGTTATTCCTTAAGGCCTGCTCCAGCTTGAGCATTGATTCTGCTTCTCCCCCTGCCTTGTTTGCCAGCCAATGAATAAGCACTTAATTGTTGCCTAATATGTACCTAGGTTGGATGAATTTCTTAGTGACTAAATAAATCTGTTTCCCAACTGAGGCCAGGTCTATAAATGGTAAGTAAATTAAACCAATAGCACAAGGACTGCTCTACTCATATTTCTGCAGATTTTCTGTGAAGAGTAACTGAGGGTCAGGGAGCAACTGCATGCATGAGTCTGGCTGCTAATTTAGCATCAGAGGACCTGCGCTAATCCAGGATAATTACTTTTCAGGTCCAGCTTATCATGGGTGTGTGAATATGGCCGTTACTCAGATGGTGTCCTGTAACAACTTTCAAGTGATGGGTGGAGGGGAAGAAGTGAGTCATGTTAGTAGACATAATTACATGTAGTGAAAAAAAGTACTGGGAAAATTCAGTTAAACCCACACAAATACATACACATAAGTGGATGTGTTTAATTAGGATTGGGATTGCCCATGGAGCTATATAGTCATTAATAGTCTTGATTGATGTTATCTATTAAGCACATTTGTTTTCTCCCAGAATGTCTCACCCACAACTCTGTAAGGGATTCCTAACGTTCCACTATTAAGAACTGGTTTCTTTGAGTTAAGTCAAGGTTCACCTGTTCACATGGATATATTTTTGGATAGGTGGTCCCATATGTTTTTAAGTTATCTTAGTGGGACTTTCTTTTTCCAATATGATAGCAAAGTGGGTCACACTTTAATTGTGTCACACAGTAAAAATGTTTTGATACGGGTTAGGGAGATAACAGTATTTGAATGGCTGGGGAAGTATAGGTCTAGGAGAAGTGTCACAGTGGAGATAAATTGGAACCAGAATGGGTCAAGAGGGGAGCCTCAGGCCCCAAGGGAAGTAAGTCAACAAAAGGAGAGACAGGAGAATAACAAAAGATATGCTTAGTCAACTTCTTGCTCTACTTAGAGCCTGTTGCTGATTTATGTTTACCTCTTGGTTATTTTTGATAATATGATGCTTCTGATTCTTAGTACTTAAAACATTATCTTTACATTTTTACCACTGTGGAACTTCTGTGAGGCCAAGTTTTCTTGTTAATTCTGTGCACTTACAAAATAGAATAGCCACAGGTAAATTGATTGATTTCTCCAAATCTAGTGTACATTTTCTGAATTTATGTAGAGATAAAAAGTCGCTTTTCCTAATCTCTGATTCTAGAAAGCTCAATGGCTAAAGGGCAGGTAGGGGAGAGAAGAATCACTACCAAAATACTAGCAAGGTTAAAAATACTACAGAGAAATACACATTAAAGATGTATATAGTAATCTTCATGTAGTAAAGTATGCAGTAACATTTAACCAACTTTATTTTGCGCTCACCAGATGTTTTATATGTATAATCTCCCTTAATCCTGACAACTCTAAAAGGTAGCTACTATTTTTAACCCATTTTACAGATAGAAAATGAAGGCTTAGAGAGAACAAGTCACCTGGTCAAGCTCACTCTGCTACGCAAGGAACATAGCATTGATTCAAATCCAGATTAATGAGGCTATGGAGGTGGATCTTCAAACAGCTCTGGCAGATAGCTCACTATAGTCGAAGGGTGTTGGTTGGCACATACCACTGGTGAAAAGAAAACAAACAGACCGAAATGAAAACAAAAGATAGTTACCCGCTGTGGCCTTTATGGAATCATAGAAAAATATATTCAGGCTGAACTGCAATCGTCAGTAGCCAGCATTTGTGTGTAACTTTCCAAGCAGCCTGATTGGCTAAGCGTTATACAAGTTGAATTAAGACGTTATTGCCAAACCTGGGAACTTAGACGTGTGACTAAGTAACAAATTTCAGAGAAAATGGAAAATACAACTGACAGCATTAGTAATTCAGCATTATTGTTATTCTCTGCATTGCTGCTTGTGTTCTCTTAGGAGGAGCACTGATGGGAAAATTCTTCAGGCTGGTTCAAACACTGTGGGCTAGTTAATTCTGGGTGTTTTTCAGTGATGCTGTCCTTTTGGTTACTGTGACCACATGTGTGGGATAACACTACCACAGTGGCATCCGTGGCCGAGAGATACACAGCTAAGGCTAGGATATTTATTCCATCCCACCCTCACTTGTTCTCATTCTCTGCATTTTTTCCCCCCACTGGGGTTTTGATATTTGATGTCAACTCAGCAGAATATTGACTTCGACCTGGGTTTTTCTCAGCCCTAATTTAAGATGAAAAATAACATAAATTGTAACTTGGATGGTAAATCTCATCCATTTTCTAAGGCAGGGTATTGTTTCAAATGGTTATGTGGCTAAAGACAAGAGTTGTATTCCTGTGTTACCTAGAAAGTTACACTCAAGGGCTGAGACAAATAGAAACAATGCTATGTATAGGCATCTTGCCCAAGCTTTCTACACTTCCCTTATATCCACGCTCCAATGATTAGAACTCCTTTCTCAAATATAATTATTTCTATAGATCAGCAAGAAAAAGACAATCATTGAAAACCAGGTGAAAGTCCTTAATATCCTTTGCAAAGGATGACATATAGATGACCAATAAATACCTGAGAAGTTGCTCAATTTCATTGTCACAAATATAATGCAAATTAAAATAATGGTGAGACATTATTACAGACACACAAGAATAATGAAAAGGAAAAGGCAAACAATAACAAGTGTTGGGGAAGATTTGGAAAAAAAAACAAATTCTTAGACTCTGCTACAGGGAGTATTATCTTGGGTAACCATTTTGGTAAACTTTTTGTGAGTCTCTACCAAAGCTGTACACATGTGTACTCTATGACCCAGCAATTCTACTCCTAGTTTATAGCCACAAGAAACACGAACTTATGTTCACCGAAAAAAACAAAACAAAAACGATAAAAAACATGTGAAGAATAGTCATAGCACTATTCATAATATCCAAACTGGAAACTACCCAAATGCCATCAACCATCAACAGTAGAATGAGTAAATTGTGACACCTTCACACAATAGGATTATACATACAATGAAAATGATTCACAAACATATGCAACAGTATGCAGGAATTTCAGAGGCATAATGTTGAGTGAAAGAAGCCAGACACAAAAGAGTACGTATGGTATGATTCGATTCAAGTAGAGTATAAAGTGGACAATATTTATGCCAGTATTTATTGGAAGTGAGAATAATGCAGACTCGGGGATATAGTGCTTGGTAAAAGGGTTTGGGGCTGTTGGTAATGTTCTATTTCTTGATCTGGGTGCTAGTTATGTGTGCGTTAGCTTTCATTGAGTTGCACCCTTATGACTAGTGTACATTTTCTGAATTTATGTTATTTCTTCAGTAAAATTTTTCAAAAGAGATGAAGGAAGACCTCTTCTACAATACATTAACCTAAGTATCACATCAGTGAGGTTGTATTTATCAGATTAGTTAGCAATCTCCTTGAAAAGCAGACAGTAGAGATTTAACAGGATGAAACCGAGGTCAAGAAAGTTTTGATATGGATGGGAAGGTAGCAGAGAATCTGAAAGAGTTATGAGCACAGTAGGCCCAGATGGAGAGCTAGTGTGGGTCCAGCTGCATTTAGGAGGCAGCTGTGGATACCTCAAAGGGCCTGGATCAAGGCAGGTGTGAGCAGGCAATGAAAGAGAGAAAGAGATTCTGGGATATAAAATGGAAAGCTGGGGGGTAGGACCTGAAAATAAACTTCTCGTATTTCACAATTTGCCTGGGGCTAGATCTAATCAAAAATAATGTTGATGTTATTCCAAGTGACATAGAATTTAATTAAACTTTCCCTAATAATTCAGAACAGTATACCTTTCTCCCTGCAAGCCTTGGTGATCTTATATGGTATTTCTTTCTTAGTTCTTCATTTACAATTCACTAGAAGAAGGCTGAAAATGGTGGGAAGGAAGTGGGCTTAAACCCACATAGAACGTTCATTCTGCGTGGGTTTCAGACGGTAAAGGTTTACCAATAAGACCATGTGATATTATACATGAATTACCACTCAGAATAGTCCCAACACTAAATACAGGGGTTTCAATTAATAACATTATGTCAGAGATAAATTTTATTTAGGGAAAATAATTTTCTGTGTTCATTCATTCACTTATTCCATAAATACCTGATGGATTCCCATCATATGCCATTATTTGGTACTTCTCTTCAAATCTATAAGAACGTGAACTATAAAAACAGTCCCAAGCATAAATGCCTCGAAGAGTTTGAAATTATGACCAAAGTATAAATCATAAAAATTGGAAATAAGAGAGATGGCATGCACCCCAAATAGAATGTGTTCTTTAGAAATCTTGCCGATGAGTTAAAAAACATGGTAGAGAATTGAGAAATAAATAAAATAGTATAAAATATCCTTCACTTGAAATTCTATTGAATGTTTCTAATACCAGTTTAAAACGTTGACTTTTCCCTGTGTGTTTAACAGTATTACCATGCGAATATTGAGTCCTTGTAATGGAACCCTTGTGGTGTTTATTTTTGTCTACATGTTGAAATGGCACTATTTCTACAGGGAGGACATGTAGTAGAGAAGCCACTTGTTTTCATCTCATTTTCTGGGACCTGTTACTCTCTTGGGTTGCAATAAAGACCACAGTTCCTGCAGTAGTTTTCAGTCTAGGGGGATTCCTTTCTTTCTTTTGGTCAAGGATAGCAAAGATGGCCTCAAACCAAGATCTACAAAGTCAACAGGCCATATTCAACTTCTTTCCTTTCTGAATGATTGGTTCCTCTTGGCAGTAAAAACTTTACTTTTGTCTTTCAACAAAAATGTTGCTTAATCTCCATTGGGTTTCAATCCTGTGATCCCTTTTACCTTCCTACAGCCAATTTCCCCATTTTTAAAAGAAGATACCTGGCTCCTCATAGTTTGAAATACAACACATATCCTTAAATCAATAGGCTGTTTTAAATTTAGGAAGTGAAGCCTGATCAACTGATGTTTGCTTATGGACTTTTTATTACTTAGGAAAGTGCTGGTCCACCTTTCCTAGGCTAACCTGGCCCTGAGTCTTAGAAGCATTCTTCTGGAACACCTCTTACCCCAGAAAACTCTATAGGTATCTGCAATTGCAATTAACAGAGCTCTGGAACAGAATTCTAAGTGAGATATAAAATTATTCTTTGAAAGTCATACTTTTTTTGGTTCTAGTTTTCAAGTCATTTTTCCTTTTGAGGCTTGTCATAATCTTCCTCTTGAGGTAACTCTCATCTTCTCCATCACAAATCACAGAGGGCTTATAGATTAATAATTCCAGTGTTAATTGAATGTGGTAATTCTGCCTCATGACACCTTGTGTGATGTTACATGAATACCATGGGGGAATAATGCTGTGTAAATCTAGATTCACAAAGAGAACTTGGTGTCACTTATATCTATATCCAGTGCCTTCAGAAGGTTACTTAACCCTCATTTTTTCTTTATCAATGAAATTAAAACAATTCTTCATTATGTTATTTGGACAGTGCTTCAGATGATTGAAATATTAATGGGAAAATCATTCAAAATTAACATTTTCCAAGAATTTTGCTTCCCTGAAAATTGATAATACAAAAGTTTTTTTTAAGAATTATAGCATTGATAAGGAGCTTAAAATTTCCCTAATTTACAGATAGACAAAACAGATTTGAGGAAATCTGCCACTTTCGATGTCACCAAGAACTCAATCAGGTACTTAATCATTGTTCCCTCAAAGGAGATATTCCTCACATAGTCTAGAATGAACAACAATTCTGTATTTCTAAAATGGCACAACTGAACACAGAAATTGCTAAACATGCAGGTTAGCCTAGATCAGAGTTCTAGTAAATTACAGCCTCTTCCTCTTATTATTAAAGAACAAAATGAAAGCGATTAAGAAATATATTAAAGACTACTTACCAGCTCAAATAGAATGGAACACAACATGAAAGTAATATATCATTCAGGAAATATTTGCAATAATCAGGCTCTGACTTCGGTGTACTGGGGGTGGGGGGGTGGGGGGTGAAATATGAGCCTTATGGGGTTGCCTGTTAACATCTCTAAAGCCTTGGTTATCTCATCTAAAAAATGGAGTTGGAGCTCCTGGGTGGCTCAGTTGGTTAAGCATCTGTCTTTGGCTCAGGTCATGATCCTGGGGTTCTGGAAAAGAGACCCCCCCCCCACCCCCCGCTACCTGCCACTGGGCTCCCTGCTCAGCAGGGAGTCTGCTTCTCCCTCCCTGTCTGCCATCTCCCCCTTCCCCCACTCCTCCTCTCTCTTGCTTGAATAAATAAATTAAAATCTTTAAAAAAAATAAAAAATGGAGTCAATATGATACCTACCTCATGAATTACATGAGATAATGGGGATTAAACAAGTTAATTCTTGTAAATTATTTAGCACAATACCTGGAACATAGTTGACACTCAGTAAATACTAGCTATTTTTTTATAACTGTCATTATTATTTTACATACAGAGGATTGTTGTTATTCATGGTAGTTATGTTCTAAAAAGTCCCTTCAAACATTTAATTAACAAATACTGAATCATTACCCCTAGAGAAAATACAGGGTTAGGCTCTCACAAACCTGGTCAAAATATTTTCATCTGCTGAACAATATATACCACTGTTTTACGTGTGCTTCCTTTTAAAAACACCTTCTTCAATATGTATTATTGATTCATTAACATTGAACTCATCCAACAATCATGCCTCCATACAGCTTATCTAACACACATATCTTCTCCATAAGCCCCATCACAGCTTTCTTGCACTGAGAAACACTAGCAATACTTTTGCACTACAATTGGCAACCATTTTATATTGCAAAGTCATCACCACAAAGCACAAAATGTGGAAAAAACATCAAAAGAAATAGACCGTGGAAAGAGCAATTGTTCAACTTCAACTGAGAGTGTGCACTTCCGGTGACTCAAATATTTTGCTGCTGTGTGCACATGCATGTCTGCAGATCACTGTGAGAACACCGTGAGGGTTGATTTTGGAGTTACAAATAAATGTCAGCCAGTAGGTGAATTCACAAAGAATCCACAAAGAATGAGGATCAACCGTATTGAGCGTTTGAAAAACTAAAATAAATTCCATTTGCCTAGATATAAGAGTTTCAGGAGGGAAGCGGCAGGACAAGAAGTTTGGAGACTTATACTCGTGCCAGAAAAGGCAGGATCTGGTAAGCCCTGTTAAGAAGTTACTCATTTTTCTAATAATGAGGCCGCATCACTAAAACTTTTAAATGGAAGAATGTCATAATTAGATTTGTATTTTATAGAGAGCACTGGCTTATAAAGAACACTAGAATAGAAACAACCCCTAGAATGGTGTCTTGTACATGGTGCACACTCAATATTTACTGAATGCAATATAGAGATCAGTTTTGCTGGGGCTGGAGGCAAGACTGGAGGTAGGGAAACTTTAAGATGCTATTGCTATTCAATATTGTAGTTGAGGTTCTGGCCAGGGCAGTTAGGGAAAAAAAATGAAATAAAAGGCATTCAGATTGCAAAAGAAGTAAAACTATGTCTATTTGAAGATGACATGATATTATACATAGAAATTCCTAAAGATTGCAGTAAAAACTATCAGAATAATCAATTTCAGCAAGGCTTTAGAATACAAGATCGGTATACAAAAACCAGTTGTTTTTCTATATAGGAACAATGAGCAAACCAAAAATAAAATTAAGAAAACAACTCTATTTACAGTAGAATAAAAAATCAAATACTTAGGCGTAAACTTAACCAAAAAAGCACAATATGTATATGCTGAAAACTATAAAACTGTTGAAAAAAATTGAAGACCTAAATAAATCAAAAGACATCATATTCATAGATTAAAAGACAATATTAAGATTGCAATCATCCCCAAATTGATCTGCAGATTCAACATAATCCCTATGAAAATTGCTACTCTTTGTTATTGTTGAGAAATTGAGCCTGATGCTATAATTCATATGAAAATTATTTGACCCAGAATAGTCCAAACAATCTCGAGAAAGATCAAATTTGGAGGGTACACAGTTCCTGGTTTGAAAACTTACTGTCAAGCTACAATAACCAAGAGAGTATGGTACTGGCATAAATACAGACATAAAGACCAAAGGAATAGAATTGGGAGTCCAGAAATAGACCCTCACATTTTTGGCTGGTTAATTTTCAACAAGGGTGCCAGGACAAGTTGTTTTTTTTTGGGGGGGGGGTGCTGAAAATGCTTTGGGCTTAAGTAGTGGTTATGGTTGCATAACTTTGTGAAAATACTAAAAACCTCTGCAATGTACACTTTAAAAGGGTAGATTTTATGACATGTGAATTTTATCTAAAACTATTTTTTTAAGAATTCTATAGGATTTCCAATTCTGATCGTGATACAGTAACTGCTAAGAGAATCATCCTCCCACTGTTAATCAATACAAGCATGGATAAAACTTATGATAGAGATTTTTAAAGCCTCAGGTAGCAGGTGGTAAACAACTGTCACTTTTGAGAGAATGGAAAAGCATGAGATGAGCCTTATCTTTTCTGAACTTGAGCACATAAAATTGGAGCCCAAGTAGAAATAGTAACTTGGTGTAGCTGAGGAGGCAATTGCCTGATTTCAGAAGTGTAGAAGAAGGTAAAATTTGAGGGGCAGCTTCCCAGTATTGAGGGAGTTACTCAGATGAGTGGGGATAAGTAAGCATGGGGGTTCCATTGCTTCCTAGGCCATGGCATGGACTTGGCAAGCAGCAGAGAACAGCTCCTGAGGCAGAGCAGTGATGAAGATTTCAAAGTTTTCTCTGTGTTCAGAGAGTGGGAGGGAACGAGGAAGAGAAGAAGGAAAATGAGATGAAGAATAGAACATACAAATGGATGTATTACATAGCCAAAGTGACCATAACCATGGCAAGCTTTGATTTTTCAAGCGATTAAACAAAATCAAGAATGTCTTCAATAATTATTAAGTGTTACTGACAATGTCAATCCATAAAAATTTAAGAAGAGTAAAAATAGAACCTGTTAAATAAGTATCTACTAAGTTTCATATCCAAAAGACCTATTAATTGCAAAGAACACCACCGTAGAGTGACGATAATAAGGAAGGTAAAGTCTAAGAATTTAGTGGAATTTATTTAATTTGACGGATTCTTTTTTTGGTGGGATGATGGATTGCGAGAGGAAGACTAATAGGGAGAAGGGAGAGAAATTCTAAGATAATTTATACACAATAAATTATTCTCTAAAACAAAACTCTTCCAGAAATATGTTTTTACAACAAGATCACTCCCGTTAGTCCATGCAGGTAGGTGGAATCCTTGGTTTAGAGTCAAAGTAGGTACAATTATACTAAAAGCAGTATTCAATTTTAAAATAAGGGATTAATGTCCACAAAGGTGTGAATCAATCTTTTCCAGTTAATATCTGGCCCTTGTGTCCTTTTCATTTGAGGAAAGAATACATCTGTCAGTTGCAAACATTTATCCACCTATTGGCTGGGCTGGACAAAAAAGTCAATTGAAAATGAGGCTAAGAAAAACATGAGCCTAGTCTTATCACATTAACAAGTGATTTTAAAAATTGTTTTAACCTTGTAGTACGTGGTTAGTCATCACCATGTGCACCACTAACTCAAGCTAGATACTTGTTCTTTTGCCAAATAATGTCACTTTAAATGTGTGCACATATCAATATCACAGTGAAATTTAGGACCTAACTTCTGACAAGGTGTGACCACATGCATGGTAATGAAATTTCATCTGTTCTCTTAAAATTTCTCTTCTAAAGATGCTTTATTTTAGGAGAAATGGAACCCATTTAAGTTTAAAATATCCATTCAAGACAGCTATGAAAAAATAAACTGTACTGAAAAAAATCCTAGCTCTAAGTATATATATGGATTTGTTATTCACTGTAACTCATTGGTAATGTTTTCTAAGGGACTAAATTTTTTAATACATTATGTATGAGAAAGCAAAGTTTCACTGTGTTGTATATTAGGTTAAACCCTTTAAAATAAATACTAGACAGTGAAATTCATCACAATATGCCTTTATTTAACATTTTCCTGCAGCTAATGTTCATTTTTTAAAGGGCTGGCTAAGGGCCCAAAGAGGATCATGTAACACTGAAAAAAATCCCAGGCCCCTGGAAGACATTATAGAGACATTCCAGTGTATTTAATTTTTTAAAAATGATATTTGTCAAATTGTTAGCCATCTATTAGACTGTGCACTCTATGAATATACCACCATTTTAGAGTGTTGATAATACATCTTATTGGACTTCCCACTAGCCAAGAGTTCCTGGTAAAATATTTTCCTACCACGTAAGCCACTAGTCATCAACCATGTCAAACAACATTTTCAATTTGGATAATGAAATTCTAAGTTGACTGTACTCAATAAATAACAGAGATACATAATGTTAACCATATAAAAATTTAAGCATATTTAAATTAAGCTATATAACATACAAGAATTTAAGGCAAAACATTTATATTGATCTCATGTACATAAATCTATTAACTACTATGTTTTACAAATGCATAATTTTTAATCCAGCCTTCTCCAGTATGGAGTTTAATGGCATATATGGAGTAGATATATTTTCAAACTAGGAGCAGAAATCTGTTTTTAAAATATCAAATAAATTAACATAAGCTCTGTTCTCTTTGATAGATAAATGGAGAAAATATACAAAATATAAAATTAACCATTTTCATCATTTTAAGTGAACAGTTCATTGGCATGAAGCACATTCACATTGTTGTATAACCATGGCCACCATCCATCTTCAAAATCTTTATCTTCCTGAACTGAAACTCTGTACCCATCAAAAAATAAGTCCTCATTACCCACCCCTGCCAGTACCAGTAAGTACATTGCATGCTTTCTGTCTCTATGATCTTGATGAATCTAGATACCTCCTATAAGGGGAATCA
This sequence comes from Callorhinus ursinus, assembly GCF_003265705.2. NCBI lineage: Eukaryota > Metazoa > Chordata > Mammalia > Carnivora > Otariidae > Callorhinus > Callorhinus ursinus. The sequence goes on along the minus strand of NW_027397068.1, from coordinate 49,710,345 downwards.
TATGCTATTGGTCCTTTAGTGACTGGTTTATTTGACTTAGCATGATGTCTTCAGGGTTCACGCATGTTGTACCTGTGTAGGAATTTTCTTCCTTTTTAAGCTTGAATAATGTCCCATTAGATGCATCTACCATCAATGCACACTTTATTCAGCCATCCATCAGTGGATGCTTGGGATGCTTCTACGTTTTAGCACTTGTGAATAATGCTGCTATGAATATGGGTGAACAAATATCTATTCAACTCCCTGCTTGCAATTCTTTTGGGTATATACCCAGAAGTGGAATTTCTGGGTTCTTTGCATATATTTTTAGTAAGTTCTCAGATATACCCATGGGCTTGTTTCATATTTTAAAGGTGATTGTTGCTCTTTTGAGGGAGTCAGTATCACTATATCCCTCCCCTTAACGTCTTCACAGTGAACACAATCTCCTTGCCGGGGAAGCGTTGATAAGATCTCTTATGAAACAATGGAAGGAGGTTTTCTTAAGATGGTCTACCATTCTTGACCTATTTATAAATTCTGAATATTCGTTTTGCTTAGGGACACTGAAGTTTTTGCTTTTGAAGTACCAAAGCTGGAAGAAACTTAGGGAAAAAACCCCACAAAACTGGTGTCAATTCCCCAGCCTTCACGTGCAGCCTCATCCTGATTCAATGTAACTCTTTTATTGAAGGTCTCTACAAGACAAAATTTCAAAGCCTTCCTTATCAGTCTCTTCCTATGTTCAAATCCCTTTCAAAAGAAGTTTCTTCATATCTAAATGAAATCTAACTTCGCTGTTACTCTCCCTACTCTGTTCCTTTGTCAGCCCCCTCTACTCACTCCTTTCCATTCTGAACTCCACATCACTCCCAAAACGTATACACGGATCTTTGGAAATTCAGTGTTAAATGTCACCTCTTCTTGGAAGTCCTTCCTGATCTTCCAGGATGATTATAATTTCCTTGTCTGAAAAAATGGAGGGAAAAATGTCCTCCTTTCATTGATCTGTTGTGAGAACTTGATGTAAAAAAAAAAAAAAAAGATGCTTAAGCAGTATCTAACGCACATGGTAAGTTTTCAATAAACATTGGCTGTCGTTACCAATGAAAACAACATTTAATAGAGGATGAAGAACAGTTGCTTCATATCATTATATTACATTTTTCTACATGTAAAAATCGATATTACTTTACCATTTAGCCAAACCATCTTTTTGTTGTCGTTTCTACTAAATCTTATTTTCTTACCTTTTGCCTATCCTAAGCTTTCTTCCCTAAATCTTCACTAAGTTATTCTCATCTACTTCAGCTTCACAGTCCTAAACTGAAATTAATTTCCAAGTCTGGGAATGAAAAATGTCAAATACAACTGGAGATGGGAAGAAGAGAGATGCTAATTTAATATTAGTTAATTGTTTGCCATCTTTATAGTGCTTGTTCTCTGACAATGTGTTGACACGATATTATGCTCTTAGCCTCTTTGGCTCACAGGCCTGCCTTGAAAATACGATGGAAACTATGGATCGTTACGTGCCTCCTAAAACACACACACACAATTTTACATTAAAATTCTGGAGATGTATGAAGCCCCCTGAATGTTCCAGGAGTGTCCATAAATCCAAGATCAACACTGAGTATTGTATAATATAAACATAAAAATCTCAGTTGTTCCAGTTTCCTCTGAAATACATCTCAGATTTCTTGCCCCAATATTTTATCCCATTCTACCACTTGCTGTCTATACCTCTTTGCTGATTTCCAGTGGTTAAATCAAGGCTGATGTAGCCAAATGCTCCAGGTACTACAGAGAGGGATTGAGGGAACAAGATAAGGGATTATGTTTATGTATAGGATATATCACTACCTCTTTTCTTTGCACTTGCATAACCAGTGTTAGGAAACTCCTCTTCAGGCAAAAAGGTAACATAGTAAAGAAAGATTAAATTCTTTAGTGTATTTGAAAATCCTAAACGCAAAAACACTAAAGTTTCTGAATTCACATAGTTGCTCCGAAAATGTACTTCAATCCAGTTTCCTTCTAAAAATGGTTTTCACTAGACTACACAAAACTTTGAACTATCCTGGTAGATTTTGTAATGTTTTGTGAGGTATTAAAATAAATTGGATAACAGTCTAATTAAGGTAGACTAAACTTGATTCATCCAAGGGCTTTTACACCAGGGAATAAGATCTCTTTCTAGTCTGTAATATTCTTATACATATATTTGTGGGTAACCTGTCTCATGTGATAGCACAAACTATTACTACTAAGAACAGAAGAAACACATAGGTCAAAATTTCCCTCCATGATGAGCAGAGCAATTTAATTCTAAGCCCAATACATTGAGTGCCAAAAAAGGTCTTAACAATGTCTTCTTCCTGTACTTTAATTTTAAACTTGGTCTATACTAAATACAACTCTAACTTCATTTTGGTCGTAATTTACCTTATTACATGATGTTTGATTGGCTATGACTTATTCCTTGATACTCAGAAAGTGTTCCAGAGAATTACATGCAAATGGTCAACTATCCCTGTTTGTCTAATTGCATAGACTGAGTAGTTGTAAGTTCTGCGGTGTTGTATATCAGCAGCAACCAGTCAGATGACACTGCTACCCCTGAGTAATAGCCATAGAGAGTGGCTAGGGACCCAAGGTATCAGTGAGGAGGAGTTTGACGATATGAGTGAGAATTTAAAGCAATTGCTTCCCGTCAAGTTGTGGAGTAATTGATGAGCAGAAGGGAAGGAAGAAAAAGAGTGATTGAACAGCAAATGCTGAGAGATCATCTAATTTCACCTGCATTTTCTATAAATGAAACATAAAGTAACTGATTACTCTTAGATTAGTACTGGGGACATGGTTTAGGGGAAAATTAGTCATTTGAGATTCAAGAAACCTGGATTCCAGACTTAAATTTGCCATTAATATTAGGCAAGATAGTTTTTCTGTGTCCCAGTTGCCACAAATGTTAAATGAGAGGATTGGGTTAGAATTCCATGATGCTAATCTTTAACGAGGCTGTTTTCATTCCCAGGCTAATACTATTTCATTTGAACACTTACATTCTAAATATGAGCACAGTAAATGATGGTGTTTACCATCAACTTAGCATCAGGAAGTCCTCATTATAATAATAGTTATAATCATTACTCAATATTAGCTATTACAAGATGGATAATATGATATATTTTAAAATATGTTAAAGTTATACTTTTTAAAGTTATTAAGCAAATTTTATTTTTTTCATTTTTTAACAATAGATAAATTATTCATTTTTAAAAATATATGTAGCTCTTAGTGAGTTATCACCCACATTTCTAGGTCCTGGAGATAGATCAGTAAGCTATATAGAAAAGGACCCTGTCCTCAAAGATAGAAAATTGAGAATATTTAAATACAAAATCAAGATAATCTCCAGAGTGTGATTAATTTCTTTTAAGGAAGTAAGACAGTGATTTTTATGGGGACTATTGGGTAAATGTGACTGGGGGAGGTGGGAAGATGTTGCTATCGATTGGATGGTCACTTCTAAAAGGGAGAAGTTTGGGCTAAGGCATTCATCATGAGAATAAACCATTTCTGCTGAGAGGCACAGAGATAGGAAGGTACAAAAGTCATGTAGAAGGAATGATGTTGCCCTTCAAGGAACAGCAAGAAGGCCTGTGTGGCCTAGTATGGGATAAAGTCTGAGGCACAGGCAAAGGCCAGCTTGGAGAACAAGTTAAAAGTTTCCACTGAAATATTATATATCTACAACAACTAAGAGCTTTTAAATGATTTTTGCTTAAAACCCAAGCTGACTATAGGTAATGCTGCCTTCTGTGGAATGGGAATGTGGGGAGAGTGGTGTGTACTCAGGTGTGTGAGTGTGTGTGTGCATGCATGTGTGTGATTTGGACATGAATATTTCTTAAGAGAGTAGAATAAAACTTTTCTATGCATCTCACTTCCTTGTACAGAGACTGGCCAAGGACAGAGAATGGGTAGAACCTGATGTAGAAGTTTAGAAGCACACTTAGTGAGTCCTCATACATGACTGGGAAACTTAGAGCTGAGTTTGGGGTTGGTTAGAGAAAGTGGAATTCTCCTAAAAAGGAGAAGAGGGTGTCTGGTCCAGGTGATCTATGGCTACAGGCCAACATATTTTTAAGTAGAGAAATCACCAATATTCAAAATTTTGTGTCATCGCTAAGTAAACGGCTTTAGTCTTGCCAAACTTTCAGTCAAGTCAGGGACATGGACAGATACTTTTTGTTAGAATTGCTTTTTTTGAGGGAATCAAGGAAGAGAGCCGAGTTCCATGTTTGAACTGATGCAGAGCAGTAGCGATGAAAGTGATGTAGGAATGAGACTCGGAATCCTGTGGACTCTGGCACTTGAGGCCGGAAGAAACCATGAAAACACAAGTCCCCCAGAAATCTCAGGGAGAACATCAGCTGCATGGCTTGAGCTGGCTGTAAGTTATAGAAGTGTTCACTTGTGCATTCATTTTCAGTATCTCACCGCTATGGAGTCTCTTGAAGGAAAAGAAAGTAATTGGAAGAGGCAGAGAAAGAAAGAGCATGCAACTTTTTTCTTAGAAACTGTAAGCATCCACAATGCCAAAACATCAGTTTGGTGAGGAAAAACAAGTCAAGTTAGTTGTTCAATACGGAGAGTACTTAAAATAATTGGCTGGTTGACTAAGTTTTCACTTCCCAGCAGCTTGCTTTGTCATAAAAGAGACAGAGCTCAAACATAAATATTTAAGAGTAGAAATACATTCATTTTATTCCCAATTCTGAGACATTCATAAACATGTTTCAGTTTTATCAGCAAGAATCCATGTGAATGACTTGTCCCATTTGCTCTGGGATTCTGGAGTTTTAAGTGGGCCAGGGTTTTTGAAGTGTTGAAAGATATTATAAAGCACTTACAAGTATTCAGCTAGTCAGACCGCTCAATTAGCTGAACATTTATAACCTCAGAATTTTGACAGAGCATGATTCATGTAGGAATGACCCCTTGGACAACAGATGGCTTTATAGTAGGTATGCTTGAGAGAAAGCACACAAAGCAATGTGATCTGAAGGAATAAAAACAGAACGTATAGAGAAAGTAAAATTGAACTTAGAAGCATGGATTGTACTCTTAAATAAAGGAAATTGTTGAAAAATTTAACTGATATATTTTTAATGATAGGGGTTTTTTTTAATGTTTTATTTGAGAATGTTTAAGACAATCATTTATGGGACATGCCACAAAAACAAAATAGACCAAAATTAATATCTAGTTAGTATCTAAGCAACCCACCCTAACTCAGATTATAAATCTAAATTAAGTATTTAGAAAACAATAAAAGTAACAGGGTTTGGGGAGTAAGAACCACCATGTCAACCAAAAACCTAAATCCACAGCATTTTAATTTCTTGGTTTATTTTCTTTTTTTCCTGTAGTTGTTGGATGCTTATATTCTGGAAAGTATTCTGGAGAAGCATTAATTCAAAGGCGTATTTTAGGATGTTATTTTTACCACCAAAATATATCAAGTTTTGATTATGAGGGTTTTATCAGTTTTTAAAGGAGAATCAAAGGTGATGTAAATAAAAACATATACTTTCAAGTATCTGCAGTATGCCTTAAAACTGAAGTTAATACTACATAGAAATTCACTTTGGAGAAAGAAACATCACATCCCCAAAAATGCTTGATATGAATCCATGGAACAAATGCAAAATGTCCCTCTCATTTGGAGCCTATTATGGTACACATTATACTGGTATAACTCTTCTTTCCTTTCCTTTCCCTTTCTTTCCTTTCCTTTCCTTTCTTTTTTTTAACTTCCTAGGAGCACAAAACTAGTCACCATAAAAAAAAAAAATTCATGGAACAAGAAGCAATAAACAATTTCTCCCAAAGTTCCAAAAAAAAAAGAATCTCCAATGAGAAAAAAACAGAAAACAGAAAAACCATCAGGGACCAAGGAGGAGAACAGGACGCAGGACACCAGTGCTCCTGCCAGTGCTCATTGCAGACGTGTCCTGACCCCTCAGAAGAGTGTGCCTATCTGTGGTTCAGGAGAGCCAGGAGCAGTCATATGTGGGTGATTAGATTTTCCACACTTACTGCTCCATTTTATAGATGGACCACCAGTGTTCCTATAGGGCACTATGAGGACTGCTCTCTGACTCTACCAAGTTAACAATAGTTAAAAACAGCACGGTCCTTAAATTCAGCACTCCTTACCTCTTCACAACTGCTGCATAGTTATTAAAGTCATAATAAAGTAGTATTCCTACTTATCAAGTTTTCTAAAATAAATATAAAAAATTAACAATGAAAATCAGTAAAGACAAAAAATGCATTAGCTTATACCCTTTTGCCTTTACTTAGTCATTTCCCCCCTTAACACTATTAAGTAAGGAACATTTATCGACTGGAATGCTCATTCTCAACTAATTGTTTATACAAACTGTAAATGTACACTTTAATATTCTCATGCTTCTTTGGTCCTCGTTAACAACTCTTTAGACCAGGTTATTATTTTTCCTATCCTCATTTTATAGATGAACTTGAAGTTTAAAGAAAATAACTTATCAAAAATCAAACAGCTGTTACAGATGACAGTCAATATTAAATAAAGAACTTCTGCCTATAAATTACATTCCACCTCCTTTAATCATGCACCTATAAACATAATGACTCCAAATAAATATTCTTCTAAAAAATAATTTGTTACAAGACCTATTATCCACCCAACAGGGGCACATACTAAGAATATAATTCTTGCATAATTTTCAGGGTGATCTTGTAAAAAATATATCAGCACTCTGAAGATCATTTTTTATACATGAAAAATATTTGTTCAATGTTCCTAATTTGAATGACCCAACAAATCAGAAAAAGATCATACTTCAGCATCTTAGACATTCACTATTAATTCCTCAAACCTTTTCTTTATATATTCTTTTTCTAGTTTGAAGAATAAGAAAACCTATTAGGAAATTTAGCTGTTACAAGTAAAACTGAATTAAAAGAAGAAATCAGGAGCAAGAGAGAGAGAGAAAGAGAGATCTAACAATGATACTAGGTTTGGGGGGTGTTTTAATCGTAGTATTAGTTGAGGAAAAAAATAAGTTTGTGCTCTGTGGGCACACATAGCATTTCTATATACAAGAATGATAGAAAATTGGCATTGGCTTTAAATATTGCCCAAGAATGAACTCTTAGAATTAAAAACAAAAAAAAATGCAACACACATAATTACTTATAGAAAATACAATTTAAATGCAGAACGGTTAATTAGCAAGCACGGAATATTCCACAAATTACTTACAAGGACAAGCTAAGCCCTATCAAGGCTTCTGTGGTCTGCTTCTATATGAGATATTCGTTGTCACTGTATAGATTTTTTTTGCCCTTCTGCTAAACATTCCATGACTTTCTTGGCAAGACTGAATGTAAGTTATTCTTATAAAATACCAGAACTGTCATAATTATGATTTTTTAGTATTATCCGAATTAATTGCAACTTCCAGGAGTGACATGGACTAAAATAGCAAGAGCTGCGGGTGATCTCAAACTACTCTCAGCATGTCCCAGCGAGTACTTGGCCAGGAGCGCATGTTACTTAAAAAAAGCCTGTAACCCTTTAGGCCCAACAGTCAATTAAGGCCTTGGTAGAAATGTCAGCCATAAGAATGAAAAGACCTTTCAATTATTTACATACAATTTTCCTCTAATTAGTGAGAACTGATTTTAATTTTTTCCCTCTCTTTCCTCAAACAGGACCATATGGGATCAAGTTTAGAAGGGCAGCTGCTTCATTAAAGACAGAGAGAAAGAAAATGAGAGCAAGAGCAAGAGCCAGGAGGGGGAGAGAGAGAGAGAGAGAGAGAGGTAGTTTTTCTTGTCAATCAGACCTCATGATTCTTATAGAGACGGGGTCAGCAAATGCCTCAGATTCACAGTCTTTAAAGATTTGTAAGGATCTTTGCTAGGGGCCATGCTGATGATGTAAAACAGTAAGACATTTTCAAAAATGCCTGACAAAGAAAGTACAAAGCTAATCAGCAGAGTGTAGTGTCCCAAGCTCCATCTACTCTACTTTGATTTGGTAGTTACATGGTTTTCCAAATAACTGTACATGTACATAAAAAATATATAATGATTTAAATATAGTATAGTCAAAATCATATCGTAAAATTACCTTTGTAAAGCAATTTTGAAAAGACTTTTTGAAATATTTGAGTAGAATTGACTCTGGAATAATTGTAAGTACTATCCAATCTCTAATATCAGTCTGGAGTTGACATATCTTTGGGGGCACGGTTTGGAAAAACCTTCACAAAAGTACATGCATTTCATTTTTTATTCTATGGAATGGACAATAATGTAATAAAATTTCCTTTTGTTGATGTTTTCACTTTATTTCTAGGTATCTACCTCTGGAGGAAAGAATGTTCTGGGTCTTTCTAATTACATTACCTCTTTAATATAACTTTTTAAAGTGTTTTTAGGTCATCGGCTTATGAGAGATTTAGACATATTTACACTTTTAAAAGTAGAATTTGAAAACACATTACCTTTCAGAGCTTGATTTATTTGTATTTATTTGTTTCCAAATGTTAACTTGGAATTGCCATGTGGGAATTTCCAAATGAGGTAGCAGGCATATGATATTTCTCTAGCAGTTTTTACAGGATGCTGACAGTAAGAAAGATTGACATAAAAGAAAACATTAAGCATTCATAGTTTTGTTTCCATTTATCCTGACATTGTTATTTAAGACAAACTACCTAAACTTTCTTAAAATCCAAACCTATGCCCAGGAGCCCGGCAGTGATTCTAAGTCTTCCACACGTGGCTTTAATTCAAATAAGAAGCAATTTCACCATCTGACTACAGGTTAACTATCCCCAGAAAATCCTCCTGCATTCCCTGTACCACTGTATGAAGATAGGCCCAAACCAAAAACCAGAACATTCAAAACCGAACCAAAAACACCCAGGTAAAGTCAGAAGTTACATGGAACAACTTCTGCCAACCAATAAGACTCCTTTCTGTGCTAATAGGATGTTCAGTTGATTCAGTTTTCTGGGCAGGGAAGTAGGCTCTGAAGAAACTAGGAGTATGTGCAGATTTTGTAGAGGATAGGAATGGCTTTCTCTTTCTACTTTCTCCCATCTTTAGTCTGAGCCATTATGGAGAAAGATGAAAGCATCGTAGAAGAACTCAATCTGGAGTTTTGGGGCAGAGAGGGGCTGGCCTTGGAAAACGTCTATCCTAAGGGATCCCCAATATTTTATAATTCAACAGGCTCCAATGCCACCCCCAAGCTTGTGTAACTCATGAAGGGCCATAGCTGCCCGCTGACTTTGTGAAGATCAAGTCCGTTGGCCCAAACATTCTCTTCTCTCAAGCTCCTGGAAGAGTTACCTGCCTTCTGTCAAATGCCTTCTGTCCCCTTTCTGCCATCAGTCACTTCTAGTTGGGAGAAAGTTCCCCTTAGTCCTGAAGCTGTTGACTAATGAATTCTTGACTCTCCTTTCCCTCACATATCAGTAAAATCAAAGAATTATAGTGTTATTCAAAACTAGAGTCTTGGGCAACTGTCATTTTATAATGGGCTGTGTGAGAGTGGCTTCCTTTAAACTAGTCCCCATGATTTATTCCAGATTCCTCCATTTTAAGTCTATGTTATATGCCAGAAAGATTTCTCTAAAATTCCAATTTTTTAAATTTTCTTTCCTAGTTTAAGACTTCTGTGGCTCCTCACTACCTGTATTTATAACAGTGATTTCAAACACAGCGTATGTGTCAAAAACATCGTAATATACCCTTCACCTTCAACATGTTAGATTTGCTATTTCTAAAACACCTCCTGAAGAAGGTCTGCTAGAGTGGGGATCTCTCTCAAACCACTCCAATCCATTTTTGCAGGTAGAGATGGACTAAAAGATTCTGGGGTGAAGAACAGAAATTAAAAAAAAATAAAATAAAATAAAAGGAAATGAGGAAGAAACGAGAAGGCAGGATTTTTTTGCCAGTTCTGAGGAGATGGACTAGTAGGTGTCAGTAGCAGGGAGGGCTAACTGGGAGGTCAGAGGAAGAGGGATTAACAGAATGGTCACTGTACAACACTGGCTTCCTGGGCATGTCATCTGTGCTGTTGCACACCCAGAAGGGCCTCATACTTGGTTCACGTTCTATTTTCACCATCTTGAAAGTCTTAATTTTATTTTTGAACTTGTGTTTTACAACTGAAATCTAACGAGACACCTGAGCATTCAAGAGTAGAGATATGCTCAGTATGTGTGTCCACTCTTCCTTGCCTCCCCATAAGCACAAAATTCTGAGAGACTCACAGTGTGGGAGTTCGTTGACATTGTGAGTATAAGCTAAATGTGTTATGTCTACAACTGAGTGAGCAGGGTGCTGACAGCTCCACGAGGCCATGCTTTCCCTGAGAACGAGAACATACTTCAAATACAGAAAAACACAATGATGTTCTAAGAAACACAATGACCGAAGAACCCTCTCACACCCTCTCTTTCTTATGTTACTTCCCTGAATTAGCCAACCACTTCAACTAAAAATAATGACATAGATGGGAAGAGAGAAACAGAACAACCCATAAGTCCTTTTCCTTTCAGTCTCTCCTTATCCATCAATAAGCCAAAGGCAAAGGCTGTTGGTAACTATGTGTGCATATAGACAAATGACACAGTTGTGTTTTGTGCAGCACCCCTGCTGTTCTAGTAAGAATGAAATACATATGCACATACAGGCTCTGAAATGTGAATTGTGCAACTTTAGTCATTTCACAAATACAAGTCAAATGATATTAGGTTTGCATTTAAAACTGGCACTGTAGCATATAAAGATGAATGGCAAAACTCATGTTAATTTAAAGTGTTAATGTTTCTTTACTTAGAACATTAAAAGCAAATAACAAAACACCATGGCAAACAGAGAGAGACCATAGAAGAAGGAAAAAGCTTTATATTTTAGGAAACTCCTTACTCTCAAACAAGGGGCCCTGCATTTTCATTTTGCGCTGGGCCCTACAAATGATGTACTTGGCCCTGCGACTTCATAACCTCCAATTCTTATTTTGGGTTCCATAGTTGGATTGAGTTTATTATTCAAATCACAAGTAAAAGGCTACTTGATAGATTCTTCTCTATCTTGTGGCTTGACAAATTAGTTCTAGGGCCAGTTGAGGTATGGAATAAATGCTCCCTTTTTGCCATGATTGGGACATAGTCAGAATTGTGGCTGGGGTGGGAGGGAGCAGAAAGAGTGGTTCATCCCTGGAGAAAAATTCTAATATATCGTGTTTTCAACAATTTTTAAAGGTAATATAGTCACATGGTGGTTGTTAGAACCATGGGGTTGTTAGAACCACCTAAGGACCCCCTGTGAAACACTCAATTAAAATATCAGTTTTGAGAATATGGGGTCTATGGATGTTGGGCTGGGTTTCTGTCCTTTACGGGCACTTTCTTGAGTGCAAAGATGCCAGCACCCAACACAGTGACCAATGTGGAATAAACACACCAAGGAACATGTGAAAAATAAATCCTGGGTTACTCTTGGTCCCACAGTTTATGGCAGATGTAACTATGAAAAAAATGCCCTCCTCACTTAGTTTGATCTAGTTTTTTTTATTCACTGATAACAAAAATGAAGGAAAAATAGTTAAAATGACGGTTATACAGATAAATAATAAGAGAAAAATTATCGTCTTTTAAATTTGGGACCTCTTGCCTTGCTAAGAACCCGGAGTGATTGTGGAGAATTTCTCTGCAGGATTGAAGAAATGGGGCTGTGGCGGGGGGTGGGGGGGAGGAGTGGGGGGTGGGGAAACTGAGCAGCTGCAGTAGGCAAGGGGAGAGGGGGAGACCTCCCAGGCAGCTCAGGAGGTAGTGACATTGTAGAAATGTCTAAAGGGGATATTTCAATGATAAAATTCTCTCCTGCTTCATCTTAAAATGAAATCTACAATTTCTTGCTAATGTTTTGATGGAAGTGGATTGCATATGTGAAGAAGGCTGGGGCTCTGGTAAGGATTGAAATGGGGGTTGGGTTGGAAGGAAGCTCCAAGAAGAGGATTGAGGAAGGGGTGACACTGGTTTGAGTTATACAGATTTCAAAAGCTTGTCTTTAGCATTTAAGAGGAGAAAATTTGTTCATTTCCCATTTAACATTCTCAGCCTTCCTGATAACTTTTGGCTGTTCACATTGACTTATTTCTGGGCACATATTCAATTTCCCTCATTCCTTTGCCCTCTCCAAAGGAAAGAACTAATTCCAGTGCCTCCAGTTTTACCATCTAGCATTTTGTCCAGCAAGTGGACTCCTTGGAATCATGATGAAGGAGAAATGTCAGTAGAGATTTGTGGCAAAAGGCAGAGAATATTTTCATCATAAAGGGAAAGCCTGTTTCCCTGGCCACCTTCAATGGCCTATTTCCTGGGCTCTAAATATAGAGCACCAGGGCTTTCCTCACACCTGCCCCTGATGCTGCCAGCTGGGAGATTGGGTCTCTATTCCAATATAAACTCTACCATGTAAACAATATGTCTCAGCCACTTTTTCAATATAGGCATTTTTTTTTTTCTTAAAGCGTATGCTAATGATATATCGTTAAAGTGAAATATTTGCTGCTCCTTGTAAGTTTCTAGGTTTAAGCTACAATTTCTATTATTAATAAGTGAAAAATAAAAGGTATTCTTGGGCTGCTTCTGTATTTTGAACACCAGCATAGAGTGTCTCAGGTTTGAGAACCTTATTATCTGGATTGAGCAACTACTCGCAGTCACAAAGAGATGAATCACTGTGACTCTAAATGGAAATCATAGGCAATCACTCATAATACTTGCCTTAGGTTGATTCATGGTACATCGGCCCTCAAGCCCCAGGGGCCTCACCTGTCCCTGTGGCCTGAAGAAATCATTTGTGGTTTTGACCACATGTGATTTTCTTCTGCCTCTAGCTTCCTCTTTCTGGTCAATCCATCATATACAAAGTCAGCTTTCTACAACACAAATTATATTGTGTTATTCCCTGCTCAAAAGCCTTCCAAGACTCCCCACTGATTTCAGAAGAATCCAAACCTCTTAGTGTAGCAGTCAAAACCCTTCACAATCAGAACTCAATCTTCCCATCTAGTACTTTCTCTCTCTGTCCCTCCCCTTTCCTGTACTTCCCTCTCTTTTTATAAATATATTTTTATATGCCACAGTAACTCTAGTTAGCAGTTACTCATGGGATCAGGGATGTTCATTGACTCTTTCATTTAGCATTAGACATTAAGCCATACTTTTTTTTTTAGGTGTACAATACAGTGATTCAACAATTCCATACATCACCCAGTTAAGACTTATTTCTTTATTCTTATATTGATATAAGGAGAAGAGTTTGGTTGAATAATACCCATACAGTCAAATGTTGTTCATCTAATTTTTATTTGAGACATTTGATAAAAATGTAGATTTTTCAGTACCACCTTAGACCTAAATCAGAATCTTTGGAAATGGGATATGAGATCCGAAGGTTAAGCAAGTTTTTCATATCTATCTAATACCCCAGAGTTTGGATACTCCGTGTATTTAACATTAAAAGCAATAGCATTTGCCTTAATAGTATCATTTTTATCTTAATCACCTCTATGCCACTCAAACATGAATATCCTGCCAATGCCTACTATGTATCCTGCAGGGCATACATTACCCAAAATAGATAGATGTAGTTCTCTGGGGCTCACTATTGATTGAACAAGAAAAAGAAGACTGAAAAATATCATTAAATATTCCAAAAGGTAAAGGAAATGTGCCAGAATGCTAGGATTCAGTGAGTAGAGTTGAAAATGTTTGACTTCTAAGAAAGCCTTCAGGAAGATATATTGTTTTAAGGATACGAAAATCATTCCAACTTTGGAAATGCACAAAAGCAAAGCATGTGGAAGATTCACGAACCCTGATCAAGTTGAGTCCATCTTAGTATGTGATGGGAGAGAAGAAGTTAGACATGGAGAAGAAAGTGAGCTTTCGTAGGTAGAACAGCTAGAAGCACACAATTTGAGGACTTTGATGGGGAATTCATTTAACATTAGACCTGATTGAGCAGCCATATAATTCTAAGAAATATGAAGTCATCCAGTGACAATAACTGATATTCACTCAACAATTATTTATTGAATGGCTTGTATATGTGCTAGTCACTGTTTCAGGCACCAAGAATTCAGCAGTGAAGAAAAGAGAAAAAATAAGCCCATACCATCAGGAAGATAGATAGTAAACATTCAGACTGACTCCCAGCATCTCTTCTGTCCTTTCTGTACTGAGTAGCAGCAATACAGTGTAAAGAATTTTCCTCTACTCAAGTGGTGGGCCAGTCTAGCTAACGGCAACCCTCTCTTGCCAATGGTTGCTTGAGGAAAGGGGCTTATGATCCAATTCTGGGTAATAAGATCAAAATAAATGTTTGCTGGAGTCTAATAAAGGTTCAGGAAACAAATTTCCCTTTCCTATTGGATGAAGAAGAAACATGACCTCAATTTCTGCCATGAGGGGCTCTATCTTTGGGTGACACCAACACTGTTGTTGAAGAAAAAGAGATACAGAAAGAACTTGCTGAATCAACCTTCCAAGAAGCCTGAACCATCTCTGGGCTTTTTCTTTTATGAACTAATTCTTTTTATTTTTACTGATGCAAAATATATCTTAAGTGATACACATATATGACAATTTTTACATACCTCATTTTATCCTCAATAACCTTCTTCAAGATGAATATTCTCTGCTGATAAAAATATAAAAGAAAAAGCTTTTAGAAAATAGCAGAAAATTTTTACCAAATCCCAAGTGGGAGGTTTGGGGATTTAGAAATATATAGTATAGAAGCAAAGTAACAGTCATGGAGGATCACCTGTGTGTGCATTATTATGATAAGCATTTCACAGATTATCTAATTTTAGTTTTTATAAAACTCTAGAAGTTTGTTATTATCATTATTTTACAAATGAGTAAAATGAAGGCCAGAGAGGGTGTAAGGAAATTACCCCAGGTCACAATGTACAGCAAATATTTCAAATTCAGATTTCTGGTCAGCACAGTCTATGCTCTTTCCACTTTGCCATAAATTATTTCTTGTGAGAAAGCATTTCCTGTGAGTAAGTTCTCATAGAGGAGTAGTCATCAGGGCTTGGTAACATGATTTAAATAAAAGAACATTGGAGGAAGATGTGTGAGTCCTTGTGACTGGAACAGCAGTGTGGTAACAGTGAAAACAGTGAGACATTGAGAATAAAGCTGCGATGAAGGGTAACCAAATGGTATTTGTGGGCATTTCAAAGACAGAATTACAGTGAATATTGGGTTATGAGCATTGCACAGGGATCAGAAATGAATGTTTGGGGAAGTCCAGTGAGGGATGTGAGAATAGGAGGACACAGCAAAATAAAAGAGAATAAAAGGAATGAGAAAACCTGGCTCATCTATAGGCAAAATCATATGCTAGATGCCTCAAAGAAGAGTTTAGGAAGAATATGAAGAAAGCCTGTCAAAATGAAAAATGAACTAATTCATCATTACACTTTGGACTCTCAGATTCAAGATGTAGAGTGGTAAATGGTTGAACCAGGTTTATCTGCCTATTAGTTCGAGCAAAAAAAGTGTCTGGGAAAATACACCAAAATTCAGAAGTTAACAGAGGTTAGACCTCCAATTCTTCCACATCCTGATACAATAAGTTTCCTGTTGTTTGGAGGGGAAGAGAACGTGGGAGGGAACTTCTTGGGTGCCTGTTTTGAGGTAGACTCTAATAAGAACTTCACATATAATTTTTGACCCACCCTGTTGCATGGATCTCAGAATAAAGCTTCACCATAAAAGCTGTAGAGATGTGATGGACTGTCAATCCTCACAATAACCATGTGGGATTATTGTGTTAGCTTCTGTTTTACAATCGAAGAAGGGAGGCTCAGAAGGATTAAGTTAGTAGCCATAGGTTATAGGGTGAAATCAGGATTAAGAACATAGGTTTGCACAACTCCAAAGCTGTTTATCCACTTCTTGTCGACCTCTCAACCACATTTTATTTAAAATAGTCCTTCCGTGAGAAAAAAAAAAAAAAGTAAAGTGAATGATTGAGAGGCAACAAATAATACCATGTATTTATTCACAAAAGCAAATTCATTTAGCTTAGTCACTGTGCTCTTTATAGTGCCTTCTAATTAGTGTTCACAAGAACAACAGCATAGGGACTTTATCAGCTTTTGTAGAGTGATCAGATTGAATTTACCTTTCTATCTTAAACAAGTAGAAAATTAGACTACATCTTTAAAACTATGGTTTTTCAGGTGCTAGATAGCAGGCAATACAGGTCAGTGACTCCTAAGAGCAGGGGAACAAATGCAGTGAGCTCTTCTAGGAGAAAGGTGGCAGACCATAGCTGATGGAGAGTGAGCCCAAACAGAGCTTACTGGTCTTGTTGAACTGAGAAAACTGAGGTGGGAATTTGGGGAATCTAAGAAGGCTGGAATTTAAGTAGTGGAATCAGAGAAAATGGATCTGGACAGAAAGAGAACTTCAGGGATCTACAGATGTGCTCCCTTAAATTTCTGGCTGAATAATATGGACATATGAGAAGAAAATACCTGAATTCAGAAGAAGAACTACTGTAAAGAAATATCTAGAAAAATCTACCCAAGTGTCATATAGGACTGGGAATAGGTTGTATTCTCAGCAATAATTCGAACACCAAGTACATGAGGCATAGAATCCTTAGAAGGTATTGCCTCAGTAGTGAATGTAAGAATTACCCTGAGACTAGAGGCTGGTGTGTACCCATCCTAACAAAGCTTAAAAGCAAATGTTGAAACTGATTCCCCCCCAAAATGTATCTGTATGCTATAATAAAGACTAAAGAAAAAAAAATCTGGCACCAGAAAAACAAAATTTACAATGTCTGACATCTAATCAAAACTTACCAACCAGACAAAGAACCTGGGTAAAACAGTCTGTAGTGAAGAGAAAAATCAATCAATAAAAACAGACCCAGCAATGACAAAGATGATAGAATCAGCACATGAGGACATTCAAACAGCTGTTATACAATTAAAGCAACAGAATATCAGTGAATGAGGGACAATGTCACATAGAACAACATATTTGTAATTGGAGGACGATTACAATAATGCAGAACTAAACCCATTTTACAAATTACTAATTGTGTTTGGTACAGTTTCAATTTAAAGTACAATGGATATGTAGATACTGATCACTTACCTTATGTCAAATACCATAATAATTCATGTAAGAAATGAACAGTAAGGTACCTAATACCCAACTCTAAAGAATTTAACAATCCCTTTGGTGCATAAGGCAAGTAGAAGTTTTGCTATTTGTCTGGTACAAGACAATATACGAGACCACATAAAGAAGAATAAAATTTAAGAGCCAACCTTAGAGAAATGCTTTGTATAGGAGGGGACATTTCAGCTCGATATTTGAGAATGAGTAGAAATATAAGTCATAATTCTGAGACACAGAAAATATATTCTAGTTCTAAGAAGTTATTAAGAATAAATGCAAGGATGCAAGAGAATTAGGCATATGGCTTTTTTTCATTTTATTATGTTATGTTAATCACCATACATTACATCATTAGTTTTTGATATAGTGTTCCATGATTCATTGTTTGCATATAACACCCAATGCTCCATTCAATACATGCCCTCCTTAATACCCATCACCAGGCTAACCCATCCCCCCATCCCCCTCCCCTCTAGAACCCTCAGTTTGTTTCTCAGAGTCCATAGTCTCTCATGGTTTGTCTCAAGTCAGGAAACGACAGATGTTGGCGAGGATGCGGAGAAAGGGGAACCCTCCTACACTGTTGGTGGGAATGCAAACTGGTGCAGCCACTCTGGGAAACAGTATGGAGGTTCCTCAAAAAGTTGAAAATAAAGCTACCAAATGACCCAGCAATTGCACTACTGGGTATTTACCCCAAAGATACAAATGTAGGGATTCGAAGGGGTATGTGCACCCCGATGTTTATAGCAACAATGTCCACAATAGCCAAACTGTGGAAAGAGGCAAGATGTCCATCAACAGATGAATAGATAAAGACGATGTGGTATATATATACAATGGAATATTAGGCATGTGTTTTCAGAGTGGTTAAGTGCTATAATGCCTTACATTAATTCAGGAAGGCGGTATTACAGTTCAGAATGTCAGAAAGAGAGCTAGTGTAGGTGCAATCCTGTTACCTCCCTATTCATTTTTACTACCTTTACCAATTATTATAGGAAATTTAGGAAGAATATTAGAAATGTCATCTTTATGTTGTACTGGTGAGTGTATTTGTTTGCTAGAGCTTCCATTACAAAATACTACAACCTGGGTGGCTTAAACAACAGAAATTCATTGCCTCTGTTTTGGAGGC
Organism: Callorhinus ursinus; assembly: GCF_003265705.2. Lineage (NCBI taxonomy): Eukaryota > Metazoa > Chordata > Mammalia > Carnivora > Otariidae > Callorhinus > Callorhinus ursinus. Next base: position 49,691,919 of record NW_027397068.1, on the reverse strand, counting down.
TCGAAGTCAAAGATGTAGATATTGACAGGGTTGTTTCCTTCTGAAGACTGTGAGGGAGAATCTGTTCTAGACCTCTCTTCTCCCAGGTTCTGGTGGTTTTCTTTCTTTCTTTCTTTCTTTCTTTCTTTCTTTCTTTCTTTCTTTCTTTCTTTCTTTCTTTCTTTCTTTTTTTCTTTCTTTCTTTCTTTCTTTCTTTCTTTTTTTAAATATATCACATTGCTTCTTTTTTTTTTAAAGATTTTATTTATTTAATTGACAGAGAGAGAGAGATCACAAGTGGGAGAGGGAGAAGCAGGCTTCCTGCCAAGCGGGGAGCCCGATGCGGGGCTCGATCCCAGGACCCTGGGATCATGACCTGAGCTGAAGGCAGTTGCTTAACCAACTGAGCCACCCAGGTGCCCCGGTTCTGGTGGTTTTCCAGCAATCCTTGTATTTCCTTGGCTTGCATCTTTACATGGTATTCTCCCTGTGTGTGTCTGTCTATGTGTCCACATTTCTCCTTTTTGTAAGCACAGTTATATTGGATTAGGGGCCCGCCTTTTTCTAGTACGACCTCATCTTAACTAATTGTATCTATAACTACTCAATTTCCAAATCAGGTCACATTCTGAGGTACTGGGGGTAAAGGCTTCAATGTAAGAATTTTAGAGGGGCACGATTCAACCTAGAATGGTGGGGAAATGTTGGAGGCTTAGGAGAGGGTCATAGGAGAGGGTTTTGAACAGAACTGCCCTTCAGCAAGAGTGATCTGGCAGCTGTGTGTGAATCAGTCTTTGAAGGTCTAGTCTTTCCTCCCCCCCCTTTGGTCTATATCCAAATACACACATATACTGTAACCAAGTAGCGCCTACATTCACCTCACCTTTTCATCTATCTCTGCCCTTGCCTATATTATTCCCACTCCTGCAATTTCTCTACTGCATTTATGACTAACTTCTACTCTTCCTTCAATACCTATCTCACACGTTTTACTCATGTCCATAATACTAGGTATGTCTACACATTTCAAGAAACCGTCCCTAAACATGCTACTCCCCTTCTGAATGGTGTTCATAATATTGTCATGACCATTAAAAAAAAGTAACATCATGTGTTATCACATGTATAATACTTTTTTATGAAACCATGACACACTTCAGGTTGGATACAGTGTCTAATTCTTCTCAGATCTCTTGCAACTGGCTCAGTGTGTGGTGTTAAATACAAAGAATAGAGGTAAGGATGCAGCTAATTCCACTGTTCTTCAAGGCTTATTCTTAGATTCTTAGTGTGGATTATAAAAAAAAAAGAAAAAACTTCTACATTGTGCTTATTGTATACCTGGCACATTTTTAAGTGCTTAATATACATTAACTCACTTAATCTTCAGGAAAACCTGGTGAGTTGGGTACTACTATTACCCCATTTTATAGATGATGACTCTGAGGCACAGAGACTCAGGACTTGCCTGGAATTACATAGCAACTGAGTGACTGATGTCACAGTCTCCTCCTTAACCACTTTGTCACTCTGCCTCTCAAAAACATTTGCCCTCTTTACCACAGGCCTTCATTGTGAAACCATTTCTAGTCCTGCTTCTAATTAGCTACATGATTTTGAGCAAGTTATTTAACTTCTCGATACTTAAACTTTTTCCATTTTGAAATGGAAATAATGGTAGTACATCCTCATAGAATTAATATGTGAAAAGCATTTTTAAAAAGTGCCCAGCACCGAGTGAGCCCACCACACACGCATGCACACACGCACACACACACACACGCATGCACACGCACGCACGCACGTACACACACACACATTGAATAACTGAGAATTTATTGTACACTATGTAGCTAATTGAAGCCATACTGCCTCCTGCTGATGATTAATAGTGTCTGGCTTCTGAAGAAGGATGGTATTGGCAGATTTTTTTTTCCTTTTTATGAAGGATGGGACTGGGCTGTCACTTTCTATGAAAATGAGAAAGAGGAGGTCAGAGGTGTTTTTGATAGCAACACAATGGACCTTTATAAGGCTGAAAACATTGCAGTGTTGGGAGTCTGAGAATCTGGACTTGCGCTGGCTTATGGCCGGCATCTTGACCTCTCCTCCCTCCTTGTAAGGGGCAATGGAAATGCACCAGGGGAGAAGGGAGAAAATTTTAGAAAATATTTCAGAAAATACAACCTTGAAAGGAAATTAAAAAATCAGAATTCTGCACAATAAGAAAATCCTGTTCACTGAGCCTGTTGAACAGTTATCAACAATTCTTTAGAAAATTCTAGCAGTTTACATGTGGAGTCAGTTGCTTTCTAATTGCTACAGCAGGCTACCACTGGGAAGAACAAAGGAAATATTTAGCACATCGTAAATTCTTCTGCAGCCCTGTGGAGTGGCTGGAGTTCAGATTACACATTTATAACTAGCATTTGAGAGCAATTTCTACTTCACTTTTGAGAAAGTTGTTGGGGAAGCAGTTCAGCACTGTTCTTCCTATGATTCTGGAGAAATACAGACCGAGCGTTTAAATTTAATAATCCAGTTCACTTGTGTCAGGATTTAATGAAGCTTGGAAAGACGTAACAAGGAAATCCATCTTCTCTTCTAGAGTTTGCCTTTTTGTGGGAAGTAGGTTTTTCGGTGAGTGGGAAAGTGTACTTCAGATACACGGGTGGGGTGCTCTGACAACACCCCAACCTGGACAGTGGTCTTCTCATAGGCCAACGCTGAGACATTCTGGAGAATAGGCAGGACCTAAAAATAGATTCAGTTCACACCGCCAAGGAGAGCAGGCAAGCAAGAGGCAGTAAACATGTTTCATGTCACCAAGGATGCAGTGAAGGAGTTGCACCGCATATTTAGGGAGGAAGCCATCACAGTCCAGTAAGGGCACCAAGAAGCCACTTAGATATGAAAAGTCAGAGGTCAGCTTGACTCTTAAGATGGCTCTCTTGAAGCTATTATATTTATATTGCAGTTGATGAATGAGTAGCTCTGCAGTGCCCGATTTATCTTTGGCTTTGGGGAAGATGATTCAATTCTCTACACATTCTCAGGGGCACATTTGCTTAGCAAATAGAAACACATTATGGAATAATTGGCTGATAGTTTTATGATTTATGAGTTGTCTCTGGCTTTAGGTCCTTGCGGGGGACACAGCCATAAGGACTACCTTGTAATTCTTTACCTTGATGATTGATAAAATATGGGAGGCCATTTCTCCCCCACGATATTAAATGAATGTCTTACCCCAAGCCCGAGGGAGAAGAGGCTAAGATTCGAGTCTTTCCAATATATGAAAAAGGAATGCTTTTCTGAAATTATGGTGACTAAATTTCTCATCCTCCTCCTAAAAGAATTGATAATCTTCTCACTAATCGTCCAAACTTTTAATTGTGTATTGGCTAATATTTGGAGAAAATTTCCAAATAAGGTAAAAAAAAAAAAAAAGGAAAGAAAAAAATAATCTAGTTGGGCTTCCTACTTACTGAGACTAGTTCCAACATAAAATCTCTATAGATTTAAGCTACAGAACAAATCTTGTCTATTTTTCTGGATGAATATAAACTGTAACCTCACTATTTTCTCTCTGACCAAATTTAGGATTACAGTGTCTTTTTGTTTTATTTTATTTTATTTTTTTTAAGTTGTCTATTTTTTTTAAATTTTTTTAAAGGATTTTATTTATTCATTTGAGACACAGAGATACAGAGAGAGAGAAGAGAAAGCATGAGCAGGGAGAGAGGCAGAGGGAGAGGGAGAAGCAGGCTCCTTGCTGAGCCAGGAGCCCAATGCGGGGCTCGACCCCAGGACCCTGGGATCATGACCTGAGCCGAAGGCAGACACTTAACCATCCGAGCCACAAGTAAAACAGTTCCCACTTTAGGTTTTGGTTTTGCCACATGAGTAGATAACATGTTTAAATTGAATAAAGCAGTCATTTACTTGTTACATTTGTCAAATTAGTAATTATAGTTTCTCTTTCAACATCACATAATTTTATGCAACTATTGGCTGACAAGACTGAAATTCTCTATTATGTCATATACATAATCTGTCCTCAATAGGGAAAAAATAATCTCTTTGGCTACTCAGCATATATTCTGAGTATAATCTGGTTAGGTAATAAAGTTTTATTTATTTATTTATTTATTTTTTAAACTGGCACAATTTAAAAAAGTGCTAAAGACAAAGGAAAAATGCTTTAAAACCAGAAAACACCTGATTTGTCTTCAGCATCAATCTAATGCCCACATAAACTGCAAGAATTTATATCATATACATTCTGTTGCTCGACAACAAAAGCAAGACTAGCCATACCTAGGTAAAACATATATATTTTAAATGTATTTTTATATATTTAAAAAAAATGAATAGAAAAAGGGTGACATGTGTGAAGCAAGGAATTAAATGAGAATATTAGCTAAAATCTTGTCAAATAATATATTTATGAATGTACACTGTCAATTGATTTTCACAACAAAATAGAATCTCTACAAATCAAAAAGTTTCTAAGCTCCAGTCAATGATTTCCTTATTTCAACCAACATTTGATACAAATAAAATCCAATATAACCATTCCCTTGGATTTTATTTCGATGGGATTTATTCTCTGTTCACGGATATAAATGTTGGTCTAGAATAACCGATGTCTTTGGAAATTTTATTGAATAATTAACTAATTCATTGTTATTTTTAACCACAGATTCTCACTGACATTTTAGTAACTTACACAAAAGCAAGTATTTAAAAAAAAAAAACAAGCAGGAGGTAAGAAGAACCCTAATAAACATAATTCTAAGAGGGAATCTTTTATTGTTGTAAAGCTTATAAAATTGAAGGTCTCATGTTTTAAGAAGATGAAAAAGGAATTCTTTCTCTGCTGTGCAATAAATGGACTATCTCACCCATGAATAATGATTAACGTTCTTTCACTCAGAGAAAAGGCTTGTAGGTAGGTGTTCACACCTGCAGCATTCATGAATTATAGGCCCCATTCCCTTGAAAGAAACTTAATAATCACTATTCACAGGTGAAGTGTGCTTCAGTTGGATATAAAAAGTTGAGATAAAACCAGTCAGCTTTGTTTCCAGCACTGTTACTTTCCCAGCATTCCATCCCCTCCAGTCACTGCAAAAATACTTGAGCAGCTTTAAAATTATCCAAAGGTGGTGTTGTAAATACCTTTTCTTCTCAGCTTAGTTCTGTGTTTATCACAGAGATTCAGAGGTGGTTTTAGAGGTCAGAAAAACAAGCTGCCTGCAAACTTGGATTCAAACCCAAGTAATAAGGCCCACATTTTTACAACTGTCCTCTTCTAGATGCCAACCAGATCTAAACTGACCTCACATTTCTGCATTCTGAGCCCTCACCTGCTGACGCTGCCGTATAAATATAAATACAAATGTCAATGTATGTATCCATTCAAATAAAAGTTTAAATAGAAAGTATAATTTTATGTATAAGACTGAGTGTAAATTTAAATATAAATATAAACAAATGTAAATGAAAAATACATATACATGTAGTTTTCCATGGTAGGAAGGTTTTTTATTATTTTTTATTATTTCCATTGCCATTTTAATTCAATAAAGATCTTTATGGCATTTTTTTTTCTGCTTAGAGGCCGCAGTGATGGCCCACTTGCCATCTATGGCTTGTTCTTGGTTCATGGGGTGTTTTTAAAAAATACTGAACCATAGGGGCACCTGGGTGGCCCAGTCGTTAAGCCTCTGACTCTTGGTTGCAGCTCAGATCATGATCTCAGGGTCCTGAGAACGAGCCCCAGCGTGCTCATCACGGAGTCTGCTTGAGTTTCTTTCTCCCTCTCCCCCTGTCCTTCCCCATCACCCATCTTTCTCCCTCTCTCTTTCTCTAAAGTACACAAATAAATCTTTAAAAAAATCTACTGAACCATAATTTAAAATGTGGCATATTTCACATTAAAAAAATATCTAAATTTGTCAATTATTTGAAAAGTTTCAAGCTCTGGCAACACTGCACTTCCATTCCTTCAGATTACCAACTGGCAGGTGCTGAGCACTGGGTCAGCTTGCAGACCTGATTTGTACGTGACTCAGTTACCGTTTCCTGCCTGCACCTCGACTGCATGATCCTAGAATGACTGGACTGTCCTTCTTTTATCAGCCTTCATGTCTCTTCACGCAGTTAGCTTTTTACTCATCCAACAAACCAACACTGCTCCTGCGTCTGACCTTGCGAGTACTTAGGTCTTTGGGTGGAAAGTGGATTTAGCTGTTCATTCTCTGCCTTTGAATCCTAGGCAAGCCTTTCATGAAACACTGGGGCTGTAAAGATAATGGGCAATGCTACCTTCCAGATTACAATTTAATTGGAGACAAAGAGATACATGTTATTAAACAGATAAATAAAACTTGCCAAGTGTGATGATACAGGTGCTTGTAGAGGAATTAAAGCACACAGAGGAGGGTTCCCTGATCTAGGTGGGATGGGTGGGGAATGTGCGGCCGGGGTAAGGGGGGAAAGGGGAGTGTTCAGATCTGGGCAGAGAAGGCTTCTGTCGTGGACTTTAGAGATTACGAAGCAGTTAGGGCAGCCAAGGGTTGGGTGTGGGACAGTATGGGATAAGCCATTGGTTTAGTCTTTTTCTTATTTTGTCTTGCCTTTATTTATGATGAACTACTCTCAATTTCTACTCTTTGACTTTCTCTAGCTCTGAAATCAGCATCACATCTACTGTTACAATGCTTTTATGAACATTGCTCAAAAACAAACTTTATCACTGTAAGCCATGTATTTTCCAAATATATATTCATCTCCACCTCAAAAATAATCTTTAGATTTTCATCCATGACTAAATCAGAGGATATTTGATAAAACATATGAGAAAAAAACACACTAAGACTGTTCAATAAAATGGGAGCACATTACACACACACACACACACACACACACACACACACACAGAAATCTTACATAGAAACGTAGTATGTTAGGAGCTAATACTATTAGCCACTGTTGAGATTCAACAAAATTATCCTCAGCCACCGAAAAGAAGGGGGACTTTTTTTTCAAGTGTTGAGAAATTGAGTTTTAATATTTGGTCAGATCCAACATTTTGGTTTGAGAGAACCAAATCGTTCATTAGCATTTCAAGTTTTAAAATTCCAATGAATTACATTCATGATTATAAAAAACAAGAATGCATAAAAAATAAAAGCAGGAAAACATTCTAATTTAACTATGGGGCCTAGAATGTTTTCATAAATAGCCATCTGTAAAATGAAACTTTGGTTCCTGATTTCAAACAAAAACATTTCTCTTAATTAAGTAGCATTCTTGTGGGGTTGGCCTTGGCATGTGTTAAAGGATACAGATGATTGTCTCCCATAACAGAAATGTAAATGTTGTAAAGAATGAAAAATGTTATCAGGATGTGTTGTTAGGTGATGCCATCTTTTCTTTGAAAAGAGTCATAATCAAGTCAGGAAGCACAATACAAAGTGTTTCAGTCTCTTCACACGTAGGCTCCCTTTCAGTACAATAACGTCAGTCATCAGAAGACATTTCAAGTGCAATCCATACAGTAATAACTAACCAGATAAGTTCAAGTTGGCAGTTCTCGGAGTGCGCTTAGCCTCCACCATATTACCGGTTCTCGTTGCTTTGTTAGCTGAAGTAGTAGGCCTGCCAGGTTTTTTCTTTCAAAAGCTTATAAAATTCATAGTTAAGAAAGGTCTATGAAAACTTAAAAACAAAGGAGATGAATTCAAAAGCAGCTGCTTATACAGCTTGATCGCAGTATTTCACTGCAAGTCACGATGTCTTCACAGGGGCTTCATACTTAAAAGATTCTGAAAGTTGATTGATTGTTCCCAAACTGCTACATAGTTTTATTTGATTAACCACGTATATTTTTTTGCCAATATGTCTGGCTACCTATTTAAAGTTAGTGCATTGCTGGCAGTATTACAAAAACAGATTTTAAGGATTGGAATCAGATTTGGCAGTAAAGGATTCGGTTCCAAACTCAGAGGTGATCTTAAAATTTCATTTGACATAAAAAGAAAAACCTTTGCAGTCAAAAACAAAAGCCTGTACTTGCATTGAAAAAAGTGTTTTGGTTGCCAAACATGTTTATTTTTCCTTTGTTTTTGCTCTATCACTGATCCCTTTGAAGAATGGCCTTCAAGTGATATTATTTAAAAATAGAAGCACGCACACACATTTAATCAAGATCTTTATTTAGAAGTGAAGTAAAATCTTACTCCTTTCAAGTAAAAAAAAAGACATATTTTCAAAAGTTCATTGCAATAAAAGAATCTTTTGTCCTTCCTCTTGGCATTTTAAGGTTTTAACGAGTTGTTTATATATCTCAATGGCTTGAAAAGACAGATGTATTTTATGTAATCTTCCATGTAAGCTTTTTTCATTTCCCTTATAAATTACTTTTCCATATTTTAAAATGTAGTTATGTTTTCAGGGAAAAATGGCCAAAAAATATGAGCCGTTATTTGTTGGCCACCATCAACCTTTAGATAAAGTAGGTATAAATCACAGTAAGCAATAAAATTCCATCCTAAAAATAAACCACAACTTTATTGAAGAACTATCTATTAAAACTGTGTTGTCTCATTTTCGTTTTACCTGAACATTAACGTATGAGTTTCATTTGAAAGCCAACAGTTAACAACCCATGTTTCATATTCTAATTAACATAAAAGAGATCTGTTTCAATTAAAGAAAGCAAACTTCCTAAAGATTCAGTGATGAACTGCTTTTATAGTCCGTGAGCTATGGTCGTAAATTACATATAACGCACTGAGGAAAAAAAATAATATAGAACAAAGATGCCAACCCCTGAAATATATAATTGAGCAATAATAATTTAAGTACACATGTCAGCTTGTGTGTGTAGCAAATTCAACCCACAGAAGCGCAGACCTAACGAAATGGTTTCTTGCTTTGTAATCTCCATAAACCTTTCCTGCTGCTTTTAACTCTTATAGGTTTGAATACAAATCAAATGTAAACCTTAACTTCATCTGGAGCTGGAGTCCAGAAGACAAACAGAAACAAAACAACTCTGCAATGGCTTACAGGGACTAACAAATGTGTGCTTTGATGGATGATGAAAAAGCTCTCGAAGTTAAAGGGGCACAGCTGAGTGGATTGCTGCAGTGGGTAATGAGATTCCTCTGGTTCAGAAGTACCTGATTGTAATGAAATAATCCATCCCAATGTTTGCAATTAAGGTAATGTAAATTCTAGTATTTGTGGGATACATTAGAAACACAAGGTGAGAGCTCCCCCTATTGACTCACAATAATGCACAATGTACCCTGAAATATACTTCCACTATTTGTCATCAATATAAAATTTCAGACGTTTAAGGAATATCAAGAATCATCAAATTTGACTACCTAATTTTATACATGTAGGTACTGAGGCCTAATGACCTTTACTGTGATGAAATAAATTAGCTGCAGAGCTGGGACTGGAACCCAGAGCCTTTGTCTCCGAGCCCCATTTTCTCTGCACTAAGGCATGACGTCCCACAGGTGATACAATTCAGAAGTGGGAAAGAGCTAGGAGAGACCCAACGGATCTAACTCCAACTTCCTCTGGTCCAGGAGACCCACAGAAGCTACAAGACCTGTGTGGATCACACAGCTTCTTACTAATAGACAGAAAATACTGTGTTCTTTCTAATAGAATGAAATCCTAGTTATATGCTCTATTATTTCTACTTGACGGTGTGTTGTATCTTGTTTTGGGCCCCAAATCTTTTGTTCTTTTGCAATTTAAAAATAATTTTTTTCAAAATATGAGAATTTAGATTTCTGGAAGACATGAGGACATTCACTTTTTGACGATGCATATTTTCTGTGAATTAACTAGAACATGTATATTAATAGGGTTATATTTACTTACATGCCTCCCACTCAAAATATTTATAAGATGACATGTGCAATCGTGCAAAATGGTAAACTACTCTTAAATTGCAAAAAGCAAAAAAAAAGTTATTTCTCTAATTTGCTCTTTGGTGAAAATATTTTTGATTAATTAGCTAACCTTGGTATTATCGCTACTGTTCCTGTAATTCATCATGAAATATTGTTGATTACATTTATGGCATGAGCAGAGTTCCCCCCCAAACCTGAAGGTATGTGGAGATAGATTTATATATTTTTTTTATTTAAAGATTTTTATGTATGTATTCATGAGAGACAGAGAGAGAGAGAGGCAAAGGGAGAAGCAGGCTCCCAAGGAGCAGGGAGCCCGATGTGGGACTTGATCCCAGGACTCTGGAATCATGACCTGAGCAGAAGCAGACGCTTAACCATCTGAGCCACCCAGGCGCCCTGGAGATAGATTTACAAATTGCACTCTGTTAACGCCTAGAAGGCAAGGGTTGGGTTTTATACATCTATTTTTATGCATCTATTTTTTCAGTGAACACAGTTGGAATGAACACAGGGCTTTGAATAAAAGCTTTTGATTTGCTGTTGTTATGCAGCTTCTACTGAGGTTTGCTCACAGGCGCCAGTACTGATTGCTGGACTCTAGGTGGATGCCTTTCAGAATCCCACCACCCACCTGACACTTTCAAAATGCTGAGGTACAGGACCTGTTACCACATTACCCTTCTTTGTCCTAGATGCTTAGCCTCTATGACTGTTGTAGCAGTGCATGTGAAGAGAAGTTGCATGAAATACTCCTTAAACTAGGTCTTGTGCTTGGTGATCCAAAGCAGAATTTTGTGTTCTCAAATAATTAGGGACTAGAAGAGAATCACCCCGTCTCCTTGAAATGTTGACCCTAATCCATGTAGTCTTCATATGTGTATGATTAAAAATGTAAAGGTGACAGAAATGGGGTTATTTGTTTATCAATAGGAAATTTGTACATGGCTTTTTTTTCCTCTGGAGTTTCTTGTGTGTTTTAAATTGTTCAGCTGTCTGTTACCTTTGTGGATTCTCCCCCCAAAACCCCACCCTACCCTGGCCTACTCCCCACCCTACAAGATAGAAACAGTCTCTAGAAGCTCAGTGCAGGCAAAGAAAATTTATATATTTCATCAAGTTTGAGAATCAGATTATTGCATTCCACTCAAATTAGAAATCAGGTAATTAGGGCGCCTGGGTGGCTCAGTCGTTAAGCATCTGCCTTCGACTCAGGTCATGATCCCAGGGTCCTGGGATTGAGCCCTGCGTTGGGCTCCCTGCTCAGCGGGAAGCCTGCTTCTCCCTCTCCCACTCCCCCTGCTTGTGTTCCGTCTCTCGCTGTGTCTCTCTCTGTCAAATAAATAAATAAAATCTTAAAAAAAAAAGAAATCAGGTAATTATATATCAGTTCCCATTTTAATTTTGCCTTTCAAAGAAAGTTAAATAATGATGATTAGAAAGTGTTTTTATTCACTTTCTCATAGACACAAATTTTTTTTTAAGATTTTTATTTATTTATTTGACAGAGAGAGAGAAAGAGAGCACAAGCGGGGGAGTGGCAGGCACAGGCAGAGGGAGAAGCAGGCTTCCCGCTGAGCAGGGAGCCTGATGCGGGGCTCGATCCCAGGGCCCCGGGGATCATGACCTGAGCTGAAAGCAGTTACTCAACCAACTGAATCACCCAGGCGCCCCGACACAAATATTTTTTTTAATAAGTGCATGGAATGGCTTCCAACCTTGATGAACATGATGGAGGTAATAAAATATTACCTTTGTTTGCCACAAATCTAACACCTACTTTAAGTTTGATACTTAATTAGCTATTTATGCTCTGCCTTTTATTTACCTGAACAAACGTTTTTGGAACAAACTTTTTTAGTCCACTATTTTGTGGACTTTGGGTACATTAGTTACTGGCTTCAACTTCTGGCTTTCTGGAACTCGACCTGGAATTTCAACTTGAAAGTTGAAAATATGTCATATTAAGGTAACTTTGATGATGGAACTTTTAGAATTGGGGAAAAAAAGAACTAACGGGTGTTAGTACTTCTTAGTACCATAATATGGTAAGAATGAACAATCTCTCATGTGATCAAGAGGGGCCAGGTCTGATGGCAGTTAGAGATGAAGAAGAAACAAGAAAAAGAAGGCAGGTGCTGGTCAAGAATCTAAGAAATAAAAAGGGAAAGGAGACTTCAATCAGGTATTTCCATAGTTATCTGGTCTTCATGGGGAAAAGCTATTGGCTTCACTGTATTTCTTCCCTATAGCTACAGATATTCTTGTGGGAGTGAGTATATGGGAGGGAGGGCATTGGTGAGGGGTACACATCACAGCCATAATGATAAGAAGTTTGGCCACTGGGAAGTAAGAGCAGTGGGGTTCATATTCACATAACTTGTCCAAGAAGTCTTAGAAATAAATATTAACATCCACTGACCTTATTCTAGGCTCAGTAGTCAGTATCTTGGAGTGAGCCTAGATTTGGGCAGGAGATATTTCTGGGTACCAAGGGTTAGACATGAAGTAAGTTCTTTACTTTCATGGGATCTCCTGTCCTAATTCCCAAACTTAAGATAATTATATTTAACTTTCAGGGTGGTTGTGAGAATTAAATGAGATAAGGCACATAAAATAGCAAGCAGGCATTACATTTTAACTATCATTTTCAGAAAAAAATCAAACTAAGAATGAAGACAAGAAAAAGTTGAAGGGACTGACTAGGTTCTAAAAGAGAGTACAGTACAATCTAACAATGATGGTTTCAATTTAGAATACAGTGATGGTTTCAATTTAGATAACCATTTCTAAAATACCTCAGAGTAGAAACTCAAAGGGAGAAGCTACATAATAGTTTTCATAAATTTTCAAAAACTCATTTGATAACATTTTACATTCATTTTGGATGAAAAATAAACTTTGATAAATTAGGATTAAAAAGATGCTTTCAACACAATTAAAATGTAGAATTTATTGGTGAAACAAAGTATTGTCATTAATTGAGAAATATAACAAGAAGGGTTAATATCTCTGACATTATTTTTCCAGATTTATTGAGCTATAATTAACATTGTGTAAGTATAACATGGTGTAAGTTTAAAGTGCACGTGATGATCTGATACATTTTTTATATTGTGAAATGATTATATAATAGTTAATTAACAAATCTATCATCTCACATAATTCAGTTTTTTCCTGCTATTATTTAATATTGCTCTTGAGGAGTTATTAATCCAGTTATAAACTAATAAATAGAATTTGCATATATATTATAGATATAACATTGTATGTATATACAAAATTATGTATACAGGATATGTATGGTACAAATCTGGAAGATCCAAAATATTCTACTGAAAAATTAGTTATGATTTAAAAAAACACATTGCCATTTTTTAAAAAATGAAGCATAGTTGATGTACACTATTATATTAATTTCAGATGTACAACATAGGGATTCCACAATTATATATATCATGAAATGCTCACCATAAGTGTAGCTATTGGTGACCAAATTTATTACATATTATATTGACTATATTCCTTATGCTGTACTTTTCATCCCTGAGACCTCTTTATTTTATAACTGGAAGTTTGTACCTCTTACTCCCCTTCCTCTATTTTCCCACTCTCCTACCCCCCCTCTTCTGGTGAGCACCACTTGTTCTCTATATTTGAGTCTGTTTCTGTTTTCTGTTTGTTTGTTCATTTGTTTTGGCTTTTTAGATCCCACATATAAGTGAAATCATATGGTATTTGTCTTTCTCTGCCTGACTTATTTCACTTAGCATAATACCCTCTAGATCTATCCATGTTGTCATGAATGACAAGATTTCATTCTTTTTATGGCTCAGTAATACATTGTATACATGTACCACATCTTCCTTTTTCGTTTATCTATCAATGGACACTTAAGTTGTTTCCATATCTTGGCTATTGTAAATAATGTTGCAATAAACATAGAGGTGCACATATCTTATCAAATTAGTGTTTTCATTTTCTTTGGGTAAATATCCAGAAGTGGAATTACTGGGTTGTATGGTATTTCTTTTTTTAATTTTTTGAGGAAACTCGATACTTTTTTCATGATGGCTGCACCACCAGATTATTAGTAATGTGGATTATCTTTTCATCTGTCTGTGGCCATCTATGTGTTTTCTTTGGGAAAATGTCTATTTAGGTCCTCTCCCATTTTCAAATTAGATTATTTGGTTTTTGATGTTGAGTTGTAGGAGTTCTTTATATATTTTGAACATTAACCCTTTATTGGATGTATCATTTGAAAATATCTTTGCCCATCTAGCAGGTTGCCTTTTTGTTTTGTTGATGGTTTCCTTTACTGTGCAAAAGCTTTATAATTTGATGTAGTTCCAGTTGTTTATTTTTGGTTTTGGTTCCCTTGCCTAAGGAAACAGATCTGGAAAAATATTTATAAGGCTGATGTCCAAGAGTTTACTACCTATGTTATCTTTTAGGAGTTTCATAGTTTCAAGCCTTATATTTAGGTCTTTAATCCATTTTGAGTTTATTTTGTGTATAGTGTAAGAAAGTGGTCCAGTTTCATTCTTGTGCATGTAGCTGCACATTTATTGAAGAGACTGTCTTTTCCCTGCTGTATATTCTTGTCTGCTTCATCATGAATTAACTGATCATTTAAGTGTGGGTTTACTTCTGGGCTCTCGATTCTATTCCACCAATGTGTCTACTTTTGTGCCAGTACCATATTGTTTTGATTACTATAGCTTTATAGTATAATTTCAAATCTGGGATTGCAATACCTCCAGCTTTGTTCTTCTTTTTTTAAGACTGCTTTGGCTATTCAGGGTCTTTGGAGGTTCCATACAAATTTTAGGTTTATTTGTTGTAGTTATGTGAAAAATACAATTGGTATTTTGGTAGGGATTGCACTGAATATGTAGATTGCTTTGTGTAGTATAGACATTTTGACAATATTAATTCTTCTAATCCATGAGTATGGTATATCTTTCCACTTATTTGTGACATCTTCAATTTCTTTCAACAATGTCTTATAGTTTTCAGAGTAAAGGTCTTTCCAGCCAAAATCATAAAAATGAAATATTACAATATGTATATTTCCATCTTTGGAAGATTAAATTAACATTTAGGTAGCTTTCTGATGAAAAAACAAGACCTAGTGGGCGCCAGGGTGGCTCAGTCGGTTAAGCGACTGCCTTCAGCTCAGGTCATGATCCCGGGGTCCCTGGATCGAGTCCCGCATCAGGCTCCCTGCTTGGCAGGGAGTCTGCTTCTCCCTCTGACCCTCCCCCCTCTCATGTGCTCTCTCTCTCATTCTCTCTCTCTCAAATAAATAAAATCTTTGAAAAAAAACTTCTCTTTAAAAAAAAAAAAGAAAGAAAAAACAAGACCTAGTAGAAAAGATTCTAACTTAGTAGGTAAAAGTAACTATGAAGTATACTTGATCACCTTAGATCAATTCAACTGGCAAAATAGATTTATTATAAAAATGGAAAAAATAAAATGTAGGTAAAAAAAGGTATTCTTTACTACCCTATCCTTTCAACTATTGCGCTATTCTTGATCCTAAACTTTGGGAAATATTTAATTTTCATTTCAGATATCCTCATTGTTTTTGGCTAAAGACTGTTTTTTTCTTAAAAAAATCAGTCAATCCTGATTTTCATTGTATAGAATTGGGGTATACAATAGTAATACATGAATAGCTTGATGTTGGAAATTCCTCTGAAAAACAATTATAAGGTAGAGTTGCAATGGAAGTTATAATTTATGCCAAAATATAGTGAATGTTTTATTCCTACTCAAAAGTTTAGGAATAATGGCCTTAGGGAGATTTGAAATATGTAGTTTTGAATAGATATTGATTATTAGCTCCTGCAATCACCCCCAACCCTGCCACCCTTCCATCAAATTTCCCACTACCTACACACAAAATTTAGACTGAAAGATAAAAATTCTCCAGAGTAGATGGAAAGATGTCTTGGTTTTTGTGATAAGGTGATATGTTCTTATAAAAAAATGTGGGAATCATAACATGTAATAGACTTCATTTTGAGTTCCAGATACACTTCTAAAAAAGCAAATTTATAGTGGAACATGAGAAAAAACTATTTACAGTAAAATAAACTTTAGACATGGAGAGAGTACACCTTCATATTTATGATTTAAGTAACATAGCACAAGTGAAAACTTGAGTTAGCAATCTTTTTCTTATCTCTTGAAATATTAATATAAAAGTGCCTTTAGATATTTTTAAGAATAAATAGAACCTTATTAAGTTATTTGCATGGATAGTTTCTGGACTTTCATTTCTGACAATATGCAGATCTGATATCCTTAAGAAAAAAACCACCCAAACCTCCTTGTACAAAAATTCTAAAAATGCTGGATAAAATTTAACAAAACCCATCTTTTTAAATGCTTAACTATTCTGGCAAGAAATAAAGGAGGCAGATTCATAGAAGCCAAAAAGAACAAGCAAGCATAAATCCAGAGATCTATTATAGCACTAAATTGGACAGCTGCCCAGGGGGACATCTGCCAGGCCCTGGTGCCCCAAAGCTTTCTTTCAAGGGACCAAGTGAGCAGGCTATAGGTGGTAGAGCCTATGGCCTAATCAGTGTAGGAAGTTTCATTATAATCATCCTCATGATGTCAGAACCTTGAAAAGGTAACATCTTTAGTAAAGAATAAACTAGAAAATGTACCACAACAAAAGAAAAAACTAAAAAATTTGGCTGCAGATAGAAGGGGAAGGAAAGTTTTTCTTGAGAATTTGTAACCACAGGCAATGCATTATGTAGGTTCTGGGCCAGAATTCATTCTATTTGTGTGGTCTAAACACTCCAAGATAAAAATTTGGTATAAACTGATCCTGGCTTGATAGTGCCTCTAGCCACCTGGCAGAAGCAAGCAGTTATTTTCTCTGGGGAGTACACGTTTATCCAGGCCCCAAAATGTGCCCCTATAAAGTGTCACAAATATGAGGTCTCAATTCAAAAACTAGAAAGTGGACCAAGTCTACATATGTACTTATTATAAAATATGTAAGCTCAATGCATTTGAAAAAAAGAAAGGTAGAAAGAGTATGACAAAGGAATAGCAGACTATCCCAAATATTCAGGAATATTTGGGGGGAAAAACAACTAATAGAATCTCTATAAATGAAAAATAAAATAATTATTATGAGAACTCAATGGGCAGGCTACATAAAATATTTGACATAGCTGAAGCGGGTTGTTACAGATTAGAAGATGTATAGGAAATTATCCAATTTGTAGAACAGAGATGGGAAATATTAACGAGTTAAGAAAAAAAACAGGTAAGGTCCAGTAAGAAGGTAAAACACATAACTATGGAATTCTAGAATGAGAGAGTGGAGAACATATGGGAAAGGCAATATGTAAAGAGGTAATGTCCAAGAACTTCACAGAATTGATTTTAAAAAAATCATATTGAGACAATTCAGTGAATTCCAAGCAGGATATATAAAAAGGAATCCACACTTGGACAAATTGTACTAAAATAATAGACCTGCAAGTCAAAAAATACTGAGAAGAAAGAGATTACTTATGAAGGAATGAAAACGAGGCTGATCTCTCAATAGGAAGAAAAATATCTAAAAGACTGCATGATCTTCGAAAAGATCTATAAAGATATTTTACACCCAAACTAAGGAAGCTTACTACCAACCAACACTCTCTAAAGGAACATCTAAAGAACAAACTTCAAGAAGAACAAAAATGTTCCCAAAAGAAAAGTTTATAGTACAAATAGGAATGGTGAGCAAAGAAAGTGATAAATGTGAGGGTAAGTGATACAGAATTTGATTATATAAAATGATAATTGTATCATCTATGAGGTTAAAAAATCATAGAACTAAAAGAATAACATAAATTGGAGAAAAGGGGTTTAGAATGCATTCTAAATTTTTAGAATTACTGGAATTGTGTCTAAACTACTAGACAGAAGATACATGTATGCATGCAAGAATATACAAACAAATAAACTGAAGAAGACATATAGCAAAATGAGGAACTGAAAAAGGATTTAAGTCACAGTACAGATTAAAAAGCTAAGAGACTATTTTGTCAGTGAGTTTGAATACTTCATTGAAATTTCTAGAGAATTTATATAATTAGCTAAAACTGTATATTTTAAAAAGCCTCTAATGAGTCCTATTGTACTAGGAAATTAATGTCATTTAAAATCTTCCCAGTGGAGGGGTGCCTGGGTGGCTCAGTTGGTTAAACACCTGCCTTCCGCTCAGGTCCTGATCTCAGGGCCCCTTGTCAGGCTCTCTGCTCAGCGGGGGGTCTGCTTCCCCCTCTGCCCCTCCTTCTGCTCCTGCTCTCTTTCTCTCTCTCTCAAATAAAATAAAATCTTTAAAAAAAAAAAAAAATCTTCCCAGTGGGAAAAAAAAAACCAGTACAGGGTGATTTTAATCATGAGTTCTATCGAATATTCAAAGGAGAAAGTTACTTCTATCAGCTCTTCAGAGACCAAACAATTGAGAGAACACTCCCCAACTTGTTTTGTAAGGAATTGCCCTTATTCAAAAAAGCACTGGGGAGGGTATGTGCTATGGTGAGCGCTGTGAATTGTGCAGGACTG
Organism: Callorhinus ursinus; assembly: GCF_003265705.2. Classification (NCBI taxonomy): domain Eukaryota; kingdom Metazoa; phylum Chordata; class Mammalia; order Carnivora; family Otariidae; genus Callorhinus; species Callorhinus ursinus. Next base: position 49,673,401 of record NW_027397068.1, on the reverse strand, counting down.
TTGAATCACAGATCTGTACCTCTGAAACAAATAATATATTGTATGTTAAAAGAAGAAGAAGAAGAAGAAAAAGAAGAAGAAGAAGAAGATAGCAGGAGGGGAAGAATGAAGGGGGAGAAATCGGAGGGGGAGACAAACCATGAGAGACTATGGACTCTGAGAAAGAAACTGAGGGTTCTAGAGGGGAGGGGGTGGGGGGATGGGTTAGCCTGGTGATGGGTATTAAAGAGGGCATGTTCTGCATGGAGCACTGGGTGTTATACGCAAACAATGAATCATGGAACACTACATAAAAAACTAATGATGTAATGTATGGTGATTAACATAACATAATAATAATAAAAAAAAGCCTAAAAAAAAAAGCAGAGAAGGAAGTAAGGGAAAACTATAGGACATTGTCCCTGGTGAATATAGAGGGAAAAATAAAAACAAAAGATTAGCGAAGTTTATAATGCATAAAAGAGTCTATATCATGACCAATTGGATTTATCTCAGGGAAGCAATGTTAATTTAATATGGTAGAAAATTATTTAACGTAATTTACCACTTCAATGGATTAAAAGAAAAACATATGCTTCTCTCACATTTAGAAATAACATTCAACAAAATTCAGTATCATTCCTACTTTTTAAGACAAAAGATAAACTTAAAATCTCTTGGCAAACTTTCTCAAATTGGTAAATATAATATCTAAAAATATCCTTATAGTAAACATCACTAATGATGAAATGCTAAACATTCTGTTTAACATCAAGAGCAAAACAAGGGGCACCCAGGTGGCTCAGTCAGTTGAGCCTCTGACTTGATTTCAGCCCTGGTCATGATCTCATGGTCCTGAGATGGAGCACTCCCCCCCACACCCCCCACCCCATTGATTGGGCTCTGGGCTCCCCGCTCAGCAGGGGCAGGGGTTTGAGGGGTGTCTGCTTGATATTCTTTCTCTCCATCTCCTCATCTCCTTCTGCCCCTCCCCTCTGCTCTCTCTCTTTAAGATCTCTCTCTCTAAAATAAATAAATAAATCTTTTTTTAAAAAAAGAGCAAAATAAGAATGCCTGCTATGATCACTTTCAGTCAACACTGAATTTTAAGACCTCACAAATATAATTAAGTGAGAAAAATGAATAAAATACCAAGGGTTGGAAAATAAATAGTAAATTGTCATTATTGTCATATACTATGATCATCTACCTAGAAAATTCTAAATAATTTACAGAATTAATTTTTTAACTCTTTTGCTGACATAAGAGCAGTAATTCAATTCAATTTTATTTCTATGCACCAGCAACAAAATAGAAGATGAAATTTTATTTTATTTTTTTTGAGATTTTATTTATTTATTTGACAGAGAGAGACACAGCAAGAGAGGGAACACAAGCAGGGGGGAGTGGGAGAGGGAGAAGCAGGCTTCCCGCTGAGCAGGGAGCCCGATGTGGGGCTTGATCCCAGGACACTGAGATCATGACCTGAGCCGAAGGCAGACGCTTAATGACTGAGCCACCCAGGCGCCCGAGGATGAAATTTTAAAGATAATATTACTTATCATAAAATATAATGTACCTAGGAATAAATGAAAAATAGATAAAACCATTATGGAGAAAATTATGAACTTTAATATGACATTAAAGAAAAGGTTAATAGACATACTATACTTATGGGGAGGAAGACTGAATATTTTGAAGAATATCAATTCTCCCCAAATAATCAAGATATTTAAGTTAATTCCAATTAAAGTCCCAAGCTGATTTTAAAATATATGTGGAAGAGCAAAAGACAAGTATAGTCCAGACTGTCCTCATGAAGAACGAATAGATATCATAACTTAAAGGATGTATAATTTAATTGTGATGTCATGCAAGGATAAATGCAGTGCCATATGGCGCAAAACAGCCCCCTCCCTGGACTTGTGTGTACTTGGGAACTTCATATATGACTAAGATTGGACAGCAGATTGGCTGAGGAAAAAGTTTAACAAATGAAACAAGTCCAGTGGGTTATCCATATGTTATGAAAAAATAAATAAGATTCCTGACTTATGCCATAAATAAGAACAAATTTCAGATGATTATAAACATAGAGTATATGAAATACAAAGCTTTTAAGAACAATTTTAGAGAGAATATTAGTGAAAATATAATGTTGAAACAAGGGAGAATTCCTTAAATAAGACACATAAAGCACAAACTAAAAAGGAAAAGGTAGTAAATTCAATAATATTAAAACTGGACATTCTATTATCAAAAGATATCATATAGAGAGTGGAAAGACAAGCCACAAATGTAATAAAAATTCACAATATTTTTATTTGCCAAAAGATGGGTACCCAAAATATAGAAAGGATTCCTACATATTGATTTTTAATTTATTTTTATTTATTTATTTATTGAGAGAGAGAGAGAGAGAAAGAGAAGGTGGGGAGGGGCAGAGGCGGAGGGACAGAGAGAATCTTAAGCAGGCTCCACACCCGGGGATCGATTTCACAACCGTGAGATCATGTGCTGAGCCGAAATCAAGAGTCGGACACTTAACCAATGTAGCCACCCAGGCACCCCCAGATTGATTTTTAAGGAAAATAACCAGGTGGAGTAAAGGGGAAAGACTTGAACAAATACTTCATGGGAAAACAAAATCAGAACAATAAACATAGTAAAAGATACTCATCTCATTAGTACTCAGGCAATCCGGTTGTGATATCATTTTACACCCATCAGAATGGCAAATTTTTTTAAATGTCAGACAATATCAAGAGGTAGTGAGCACTGACAACTCTTATAAACTGCTGATGGGAAAATGAATGCAACAGCTTTGGAAGTCTGGCATTTAGTAATGGAATTTAAAATATGCATACTCTGGGGCGCCTGGGTGGCTCAGTCGGTTAAGCGTCTGCCTTCGGCTCAGGTCATGATCCCAGGGCCCTGGGATCAAGTCCCACATCAGGCTCCCTGCTCCACAGGAAGCCTGCTTCTCCCTCTCCTGCTCCCCCTGCTTGTGTTCCCTCTCTCACTGTCTCTCTCTCTCTGTCAAATAAATAAATAAAATCTTTAAAAACATAAAATATGCATACTCTGGGAGCATTTTCACTGACAAATACCTTTACATGTACACAGGAGTCGTGTACACAAAATTCTTATCATCACTGGTTATAGTTATAAAAACTTGAAAACTACCAAATGTTATTAAAAGAAAGATAAGATAAATATAAAGAACACCAAGCAATATTTTTTGGGAGGATGCATATATATATATGTGGTAAAACCATAAAGGAACACAAGGGTGATGATTTTAAAATGCAAGAGAATAACAGTGAAATCTTTCAGGAATATGCATGGGACTTCAAAGTGTTAGTAATATTCTACTTCACAAGAAAGGTGGCAGATTTTAACATGTACATATGCTTCATATGTAATTTTCCTATGTAAAAATTTTATAATAGCTTTCTTGAGAAAGTGAGCATTTGCTGGGTTTCACAAGAAGTAGCAACACATTGTTTCCAAAAACTTAACTCAGCAGGGTGTGGGAGGGTTGCTAAGTAAATCCTCTCAAAAGTAGCATATCTGACATTGTCAAGTGGAATCAAACCTATTTTACATATGTTTATGATTCTAAAAGATTGACACTCATCATTTTTGGTAAAAGTACTAGTGAGTAGATCTATTTCCTTACTCTTTAAAAAAATCAAATAAAACCACGAATTTCCTTGTGTATGTACCATACACATAGACATTTGGACGAAGTGCCTAATTCTAATGAGGATGAACCACACTGCATGGATATTGTCTGATTACTAACATAGGGTCTCTAACCCGGCATTGCATCCTGCCTCTGAAGACAAAAGTTTGGGTTGCCCCATGCCAACACTACTCTGTGTTGATTTTGTATTTCTCTTACTGAAATTCAGTACGTAGAATTTGGAAACGCATTGTCATAATGACATGTTTCTATCATTGTTATTCTGATAGAATTTTTTTTTGAACGGTAAGAATAATGTCGCAAAGTAATTGGTTTTCACTTACACACAATGGAATGTAAGTACAACTTTATTGTTTAATCGAATAGGTGGAAAGTTGATAGTTCTTATTCAGGCTTAAACAAGGATTCTCATTCAATGCACTAAGCTAGTTTGGCTGTTAACATAGGCAAACAAAGAAGGGGAATGTGCCTAGTGCATTGGATCTCCAATAAACTAAAACACATCTAGCAAAAACCCTATTTAGGGATTTAAAAACTCTTAGTACATGTTGAGGTGGGACCAGACTCCTTCCACAGGCAGTCTGTGAGTGTCTTGAAAAACAAAATGCCTGTGATAAGTAATCAGAGACATCATTATACACCTGTTAGAATAAAAAGTACTGTATCCTGACTGTCATAAAGAGTAGGAAGTAGGGACTGGATGCTTCAAGAGATTGAGTAATAATAAAGAAAAAGGCACCCTTTCAGCTCAGAGGACAGTAGCTGGTTTTATTCCAGACAATGCTGGGAAATGCTGGAACTGGAACTCATTCATACCTGATGACTAACAAGGGCCTTATACAGGCCATCAGATGGTATCAGTGTCAGTTTAGAATCTGATGGAAAGCTGTCCACACAGTCAAAGTTGGTATGAAGTATATCATGATACGTTGTAAACAGTCTCAGTTCAGAAATCTTTTGCTCATCTCCAGAATCAGTAATTAATCCAGATCTCAATTTTGCTCCAGCTAAAAGAAAAAGATGTTATCAATTTTATTTCTATTTAGAGTTGCCAGATCTACCAAATAAAAATTTGAATTTGAATTTCAGATAAACAAAGAATATGTTTAGAGTATAAATATGTCCCATAAAATATTGGGGACATACTTATACTAAACAATTATTTATTTTTATTTTAGCACCCTGTATTTTAGCTGGTAAACTTTACCCCATTTTCTTCCCAAAGTTCCAAATTTTTTGCAACAGTCTATAGTGAATTTAAAAAAACCAATATGGGAATTGATGACTCTGAATTTAGCTTGGACCTGAGGTAATTCTAAACATCTGAAAGAATTAGATCATGCAGGTTTAATTGTTATGGGTCAGGGCTATTCATGCTAAGAGAAATGAAGTCTCTAGGTTAACCAACATGGGTAGTGAATCTTTGGATCTTTGCCTGGTGGTGCCTCATTGATTCTTCTTGGCTTGATTTGCATAGGAATAAAGAAGTCAGTGAAAATGGTGAAAGGCAATAGGCTTTGTGAGATACTTAGATTCTGTTTTACCCCATGTGACTAAAAGTATCTGGTCTTCCTGAAAAAGACACTCTTTTTTTTTTGTCTGTTTTTTTAAGGAAAGCCAACATCAAGAAGTGAATGCCAAGTGTTGAAGCTGCTCTAAGAAACTGCTAGAGCAAAATATTTGGTCTACCTGTCCCCTCTGCCCAGAACACTGCTCTTTAAGGTATCCACATGGTTCACTCATTCACTTCAAGTTTTTGCCCACTTTTCATCTTCTGTACAAGGCTCTCCCTGACCACCCTGCTTAAAACTCCAATCCATCGTTCTTCCTCGCCCTCTTCCCTACCACAGGAGGCCCAACACACTTCATTACTGTTGGACATTTTTTCATGCTCTTATCACCTTCTAAGACACATGGAATTTCCTTATTTATCATTTTCTGCTGTCTCTCTCACTCCACTAGAATGTAAGTCTCGAAGGCCGTGGACCTTAGTTTATTATGTTCACTGATCTATCATGAGTATGACATAGAAAAGCACCTGACAGTTAGTGCTCAAAAATATGTGCTGAATGAATGGATCCATTTATAAAGGGAACAATCTTTTATAAATTAGATTTTTGGAATCAAAACTCTCTGTAACCTAAATCTGTAAACATCATTTTGACTTTGCCTATTAAAATGGACTGAAAGGGCCTCATCGGTGGCTGATCCTCGATTAAGCGTCTGCCTTGGCTCAGGTCATGATCCCACAGTCCTGAGATTGAGCCCCGCATCAGGCTCCTTGCTCAGCAGGGAGCATGCTTCTCCCTCTGCCTTCTGCTGCACCCCCTTCTTCTGCTCCCCCTCTCTGTAAAATAAATAAATAAAATCATTTAAAAATAAAATAAAATAAAATGGACTGAAAAAAGCTCTAAGCCAGTAATAGGTGTATGATTCTAATCATAATACAGATATCACATTAATAAATTCTTATAAGTGGATCAGAACAGATTCTTCTGACTGTATTCTCAACAAGATTCAAATATAATAAAACTGTAACTCTTTGGGATCATTGGGAAATGAAACATTTTAGTGATAGGTTTCAATGTTTGATCTTAAAATATTTGTAAAATATGTTACCATCTATTCATAAACACTACAATCCTGAATATTAATGATTTTTCCTTGAGAAATATATATTTTATAATTACTCAGAGTTCTGAATAGCAAATAATTATCTTGCTATGACTGTTAAAGAAGATAGGGAAATACAGAAATTTAAGATAAATGTGTATTGTCTGTGTACATACCGTGAAAGTCAGATTTGGGAGCATTCTAAAACTTTTCTTATGATTTGCTTGTTTCTCCTAAAAGCAGTTTAAAGAAAATGAATTGAATTAATTAAGGATTGCAATTTGAATCAAAGCTTAATTAAGACCTTATTGTGAAATAAATTTTATTTTTTTCTCCTTGATCACTATTCTATTTACTTTAAAGTTTTGTCTTTCCCTTGATCTGTGTATAACTTTTTTGCTTTTTTTACCTGATTAGCATTTTGGCACCTCATCATCCTTCTAAGACTAAGAAAAACAAAAGAAAAAACAATGTAGAAATTGGTGTTCTAGCATTCCACCAGGCCGAATGGTGGGCACTGAGCTGGACTAGTGTGTCTGAGGCCACAGTGATGGGCAGAAAGGGAGCAACAGTGGCCTGCCACCTATGTAAATCCCAACAGGAGAAGTCCTGTCCTGTGGGGATTACAGGGGAGTGGGATTACTTCCAGTTCTCCTGGGAATATAGTTTATAGAGTCCACTCCCCCCGCACTGCTGGCCAAGAGGAACAAATCCCATTACAATACAGTTATTAAGTTCTACACCAACAACATTCCAAAGCCTTGAGCAGCTGCAATATGGACTCCCAGGTGTTTTGAGGACTAAGGAGACCATGCTTGTATATATCCATTCCTCTGCTCACATTTTCTCTTGATTCAGTCATTTTGTACTTATTTTTACTGAGAATGACTTGGAGAGTTGAGGCTCAACATTATAGCTAGTAGGCTGTCTTCTCTTGTTAGAAAGACTCCCCTCAGGGTGCCTGGGTGGCTCAGTCGGTTAAAGCATCTGTCCTTGGCTTGGGTCAGGATCTAAGGGTCCTGGGATCAGGCCCCACATCAGGTTTGGCAAGGGGCTCCATGCTCGGTGGGGTGTCTGCTTGTCCCTCTCTCTCTCTCTGCCCTTCCCCCCACCCCACTCATGCTCTCTCTCTCTCTCTCTCTCTCTCAAATAAATAAATAAATAAATAAAACGAAGGAAAGATTCCTCTCCACCACCCTAACTCTGGCCCAACAGGGATTCACTTTTTCCTTTATGGAGGTATAACTGATATATAGCATTATGTTAGTTTCAGATGTAAAACATAATGATTCAATATTTGCATATATTGCAAAATGATCACCTCAATTAAGTCTAGTTAACATTTGTTACCATTCATGGTACAGACCTGATTTTTTCTTGTGATGAGAAATTTTAAGATTTACTCTTAGCAACTTTCAAATATGCAATACAGTATTATTAATTATAGTCACCATGCTGTATATCCTTGTGACTTACTTATTTTATAAATGCAACTTTGTAACTTTTGACACCCTTCACCTATTTTGCCCACCCCCACAACCAATAATATGTTCCCTGTATCTATAAGCATATTTTGTTTTTGTTTTTATTTTAGATTCTACATGTAAGTAAGATCATACAGTATTTGTCTTTGTCTGACATTTCACTTAGCACAATACCCTCAAGGTCCACCTGTGTTATTGCAAATGACAACACTTTATCTTTTTTTATGGTTGAATAATATTCACCTGTATCTCACATTTTCTCTATCCATTCATCCATTGATGGACACTTACCTTGTTTCCATATCTTGGCTATTGAAATTATGTTGCAATGCACATAGGGATGCATATATCTTCTCAAGTTAGTTTTTTTTTTTTCAGAGAAATTCTCAGAAGTGAAATTGCTGGATCATGTGGTAGTTCTATTTTTAATTTTTTGGGGAACTTCCATGCTGTTTTCCCTAGTGGCTGCACCAATTTACATTCCTACCAGCAGTGCATAAGCGTTCCCTTTTCTGCACATCCTCACCAACACTTGTTACTTCTTGCTTTTCTTTTTTCCTCTTTCTTATAGTCATTCTAGCAGGGGTGAGGTGATATTTTATTGTGATTTTGATTTGCATTTCCCTCATGCATTCCCTCGTGATTCTCTGATGTGTTGAGCACCCTTTCATGTACTTGTGAGCCATGTATATATCTTTCTTTAGAAAAATGTGTATTCAGATCCTCTGCCCATTTTTTAATCAGATTGTATTTTGCTATTAAGTTCTTGTATAGGGCGCCTGGGTGGCTCAGTCGGTTAAGCGACTGCCTTCGGCTCAGGTCATGATCCTGGGGTCCCGGGATCGAGTCTCGCATCAGGCTCCCTGCTCAGCGGGGAGTCTGCTTCTCCCTCTGACCCTCTTCCCTCTCGTGCTCTCTCTCATTCTTTCTCTCTCTCTCTCAAATAAATAAATAAAATCTTTAAAAAAAAAAGTTCTTGTATAGGTTTTTTATATATTTTTGATATTAACCCCTTATCAGTTATATGATTTGCAAATATTTTCTCCCATTCAGTAGGTTGATTTTTTCTCATTTTATTGATGGTGCAATTCACTTTTTCCTTAAGCATTTTTAATCATGTTTATGGATGTGAACATTTTCTAATACTCCTAGGCTCAGATGGAAATCCAAACACTTGTGGAGGATTTATCAGTATAAAAAGAGCCCACCTTGGGCATGTTCACATAGGCCACACACATACATGTGTCAGAACTCATCTTACTACATGTTCCTATCTTGAGGTATCCTTTCTATTAGACCTGAACTCCATAAGGGCACATGACTTAATTATATTTCCATTCACAATATACTTGGCCTATGGTAGAAATTTAATAAATATATGCTGAGTGAGTGAAAGTCTCAATTAATTAATTTTAAATACACTATTTTCTTGGGTATGAAATTGTAATTCAATTTCTAGCTTGTGTTTTAAAATCATACCTAGAAAGCAAGAATTTCTTCACCATTGTCAAGTATAATGTAGAATTAGAATGCATATAAAACTAATATAAGTACTTTAAAATGAGAAAAAAACCATGGAAATTAGAAAACAGTTTTTTTGGTAGAATAATTCTTATTTGTATTCATGATCTAAATTTCTCATAACTCAAATTAAAACTAAGTAAATGCAAATATTATATGCACTTGGAGGTTTACTGTATATAAATTACAAAGTGTCATATGCATTTAGTATATAACATATAGTACGTAATATATAACTGTTCTAAATCTATGAAAAATTATATTAACCTGGTTAGCTTTTTAATCTAGCTGGCTATTGAATTGTGTATGATATACTCACTAAAATCTCAGACTTTACATGGATTCTAGGTATCTTTGCTAAAATAGTTTACCGAGTGAGCTAGTTTGTTGTAATTGAAGACAATGGCCAATATAAGGTAAGATGAAATGCCAAGACTATGTACTGTAGTTTTGTTAATCTTCAATTTCTCAGGCTAATAGTTTAAAAGACCTCTACTTTACTGATAGTTGAGCCAATGAAACTGTATTTGAGTCTGTATTTCTTACATTTGTTGGAATTTTTTTTGCAAGCATACATTTATTCTTTTTTTAACTTTTTTATTTTATTTTATTTTATTATGTTATGTTAATCACCATACATTACATCATTAGTTTTTGATGCAGTGTTCCATGATTCATTGTTTGCGTATAACACCCATTTATTCTTATAAATCGCATTCTCAAATTCTTAAGCTCTTTCCTATTCATAGAAACTTACATAAATATATAAAACTTCTTCTAAAGCATGGAATCTGCAATGTCAAAGTTTCTTATTTATTATTATTTTTGCTAGCTACAGATTTTAGGTCACTAACATACCTAAAGGCATGCTTCCAGCTATTGGATATCAGATATTTCCAACATGCCTCAGTGAGAGTCTACATTTCAGTGAGTCTCTTTAATGGATTTTTTTCATCAATAGTAATAGAAAACCTTACTTTATGTTTCATAATTTTAGTATAAGATCCGTTCTAAATCTATCAGAAAGTGGCATAGATAATATATTTATCCTTTTCCTATTATATTCTGTACATAGCTTATGAGGTAAATTTAGTCCCCCTAACAAGCTAGAACCACCCCAAATTTCTTGTGTGTGTGTGTGTTCTTTAAATTATTATGCGAAGAATGTTTCCAATCAACCTATCCAAAATCCGAATTGAACCCCCAAATTATTTGGATTGATGTAAATGGACAGAGGTTTATGTGGGCTTTTTTGGTTATGGCAGCAAACTGTCAGTGATGGCTGAGGTGCGAAGCCCATGACTGATACCTTCAGATGCCCACACAGAGTGTGGTCTACTCACTGTCCCCACTGTGTAGACCTACAGCCTTCTGCTAGTGACTTATCCAGAAAGAGTATTTCCTATATTTTTCCTTCAGAAGGCTGTCTAGTGACCTCTTAAAACACCGATGAGATCTTTCTTGCACAAGCTGCTTTATTTTCTTAAATTAGTGGGTGCCTAGCTGTGGCCACAAAATCCAGTGGGCCAAAAAGCTATTACAGAGACAGTCTACAAATGCATTTTCCAATAAAGTCAAGCATTTGCTATTGAATGGATGAATAATATATTTTGCACATTTATGTAACGTCAGTTTTACATATAAGGAATTTCTGTTTGATTATCAAAATATTAATAATTGAAAACACCACTGAATTCATTCATGTCTTTCACTTATGTAAGTTCCCAATCAAGGTGGAGTGTTTCATGAATAATACAATGTGGAAGTTTATGGAATTTTTGACATTTCTTACGATCTTGGTACAACAAAAGTTGGAAACGCTAGGCCTTAAATCATTTTTTCTTTTCTTTTTTGTTTTTTATTTTTTTTAAGATTTTATTTATTTATTTGACAGAGAGAGACACGGAGAGAGAGGGAACATAAGCAGGGGGAGTGGGAGAGGGAGAAGCAGGCTTCCCGTGGAGCAGGGAGCCCGATGCGGGGCTCGATCCCAGGACTCTGTGATCATGACCTGAGCCAAAAGCAGACGCTTAACGACTGAGCCACCCAGGTGCCCCTCATTTTTTCTTTTAACTTAAATACTCAATATATTAACAAGAACAAATGTGAAACATTGTGACGTTAATGTGAAAGCAATAACTTTTACTTTTTATTTTTTTAATTGTGAATGTATATTTATTTTTTATTTAAATTCAGTTAGCTAACATATAGAACATCATTAATTTCAGATGCAGAGTTCAGGAATTCATCATTTGCATATAACATGCAGTGCTCCTCACCTCGCCTGCCCTCCTTAATGCCCATCACCCAGCTACCCCATTCCCCCACCCACCTCCCCTCCAGCAACCCTCAGTTTGTTTCCTATAGTTAAGAGTCTCTCATGGTTTGTCTCCCTCTCTGATTTCTTCCCATAAAGCAATAACTTTTAACTATGATCATTTTTTCATTGAGAGCTCTTTAAATAAGATATCTTTCAAAAATAATAGTTGTTGTTTTTTATGCATATTCCCAAGAACATCAATGTCAGCATCACATAATGGATTTTACTTTACAAAATCACAGCTTCATAAAAATCAGCGCTAATTTGACTCAAGATGGGACAACAAAATCACTTGCAAAGTATTCCCTGACAAAACAATTTGGATTTTTCAGACATGACACATGGTAAGAACCTTGCAGATGACAGTAGAGCTTGAGAGGAAAATGTCTTGCCAGCGCCCCACTAGCACCCTCCCAGTCCCTCTCCCTGACAGGTCCAGCACCGAACATAACATACTGTTTAAGAGAACTTTCTTAACTTGTAGTTATCTGCTACCCACAGAGCACCAGTGACTTCCTTGCTATTCTCCTGAGAACTAATCTCTCAAGTAATAAAGACTTAGAACTAAATTCAATAGGATATGTAAATAAACTGTTTATTAGAAATCCTTGCCCATTTTTTTTGTAATCATCATTAGTCAACAACTTATCCAGCACATCCTTCCTGACATTATCTATGATAGATTGACAACAGACAGAGGGGCTATCACATGGAAGTGCTTCCTAAAGATTTTGTCTACTCCCCTTGCCTCCAAGGACATGTCTAGTAAGAAGTTACTATTCTTCTCTAGGATTTTGATGGCTTCCTGTCTCACATTTAGGTCTTTCATCCATTTTTTTGAAGATTTTTATTTATTTATTTGAGAGAGAGAGAGAGAGAGAGAGAGCAGGAGCAGGGGTGGGGGAGGGGCAGATGGAGGGGCAGAAGCAAACTCCCCACTGAGCAGGAAGCCCAATGCAGGACTCGATCCCAGGACTCTGGGATCATGACCTGAGCTGAAGGCAAACACTTAACCAACTGAATCACCCAAGCGCCCCTCTTTTCATCCATTTTGAATGTATCCTTGTGTATGGTGTAAGAAAGTGGTCCAGTTTCATTCTGCATGTGGCTGTCCAGGTTTCCCAACACCATTTGTCGAAGAGTCTTTTTTCCACTGGATATTCATTCCTGCTTTGTCAAAGATTAGTTGACCATATATTTGTGGGTCCATTTCTGGGTTTTCTATTCTGATCCATTGAGCTATATATCTTTTTTTGCTGGTACCATACTGTCTTGATGACTACAGCTTTGTAATATCGCTTGACTCCCGCTTTGCTTTTCTTTTTCAAGATTGCAACGACGTGGTTGGAGCTAGAGTGTATTATGCTAGTGAAATAAGTCTGTCAGAGAATGACAAATACCGTATAATTTTACTCATATGTGGAATTTAGGAAACAAGACAGATGAACGTGTGAGAAGGGGGGAAAATAGAAAGAGAGAGTGGAGGCAAACCATAAAAGACTCTTAAGGATAGAGAACAAACTGAGGGTTGGAGGGATGTGGGTAGGGGATGGGCTAAATGGGTGATGGGTATCAAAGAGGGCACTTGTTATGATGAGCACTGGGTGTTATATGTAAATGACGAATCACTAAATTCTACTCCTGAAACCAATATTACACTATATGTTAACTAACTAGAATTTAAATAAAAATTTAGAAGATAGAAATAAAAATAAATTAAAAAAAAAAGACATTGTGCATTCCCAACTGTTCTGTGTATTTCTTGCTTACTGTACCAAGAGCATAATGGAGTAAGAAGACCCTTCTTCGGTCATGAGTTTCAGAGAGAAAAGGTTCAGATCCATTTGTCCTGGGATGGCCTGAACATAATGTTAATAACCTAGCTGATCTTTGCTGAGTTATCCTGCATGTTGTTATGGTGTTTTAGAGACTCACTTATTAATTCATCATATATTTATTAAGAGCTGTAATATTCAAGGCTCTATGACATATATGGATTGAGCTGGAGATAAGACTCAAGAGCAAGGATTTTTAGGACAGTGAAAACATTCTGTATGATACCATAATGATAGATAACATGTTATTATCCATTTGTCCAAAGCCATAGGCTGGATAGCACCAATAGTGTACCCTAGTGTAAACTGTGGACTCTGGGTGACTATGATGTGTCAAGTAACTTCATCGATTGCAACAAATGTTGATAATAGGAGAGATATTTGATCATGGAGAAGGCTATGCATGTGTGGGGGCAGGAGTTATATGGGAAATCTTTGTACTGTTCTCTTAGTTTTGCTGTGAACCTAAAACTGCTCTAAAAAAATACAGTCTTTTAAAAATGAAAGACTCAAGAGACAGAAGAAGAATACTGCTGAACTCTGATCACTCTCATGGCATTAAAATGTACTTCTTTTTGTACACTTACTGATGTGTAGAAATATAGAAATTCAGAATTTGAGAGAGGGACCCTGAGCACTTCCCCTACAGCTGAGGGAAAGTGTAAAGTACAAATAGACTATTTGTTCTTCTTTTCTGGCGTTTGAAAATAAGACCCGATGTGGGAAGCTCTGGGAGAGCTTTCTGCTATTCTGCAGGGCAGTTTTGCATAGATTCATCAGCTATGGGAACAGCCAAGGTCCCCCAGGGAGAAAGGGGAAATCGGGCTCATTGTGCCCTGTCCAGTAAAAGAGGAAAATCCATGTTTGAATCAGCCTAAAGGTTAATAGAGAAAAGATTCACATAAATGCATTCCTTTTCCCCAAGGCTAAGCTACTGTCAGCAGAAGATGATTGAGTTAGCAAAGGCATTTCCCCTTTTTTTCTAAAATTTTCAGCATCATGAATTCCACCCATGCGTACTGCCCTCACTCCTCACCCCCCCACCCTTGACACATACTTTAAAGAGAGCATCTAAGTCTGCCAACTATGTAAACCTCCCCAATGACCTATGCCAGATTTCTCATCACAAACACATAGCTTGAGAAGGGAAATAGCTAAAATTGGTTTAAATGGTATAAAATAGCTATTCCATTATACTGGTAAGGAAGGAAAATGGGAAATGCAAACAGACCGGGTAATTATGCTCTATTTGCATCTATAAAAATGGTGCTGACAACTTATGCAGACCTTAGTTTTTATTGGCCCATTTTAATATTCTCAAAACAATCACTCTATAGCCCTTATGGTTAGTAAGGATTGCAAGGGGACCAGAGAAGAAAGTATGTTTTTAAAGGAATGAATGACTACACTATATATGCCAAATGCTTAATCTTGTTTATTGGCCCAATAATTTATATATAACATATATACTATAGATTTATTTTATTACTTTTCAAAACTTAGTGATTATGCCATTATATATTTTAAAACATTTAGATTTATTTCTGTAACAGGCTTAAAAAAAAAAAGATGACTTTGTAATAAAGACCCCATTGTCTTAGAGTTCTTTTTTCCCCTACTCTTACATTTAAAAACACCCCTACTAATTTTCTACCCTCTATCATTGGCCCGAACAGTGTTAGAACTTCTATTGCATCCCTCATGTTGTATCTCATTATTACTTTTTGCCCCATTACTAATACTCACAAATAGGATTTTAACACGTGCAAAAACCATCTGGTATGCTCCAGACCATGAGATCCAGGAGACCCGTGCTACCTGAAAAGGACTTGATTCATTTAGCATTGCTCATTTAAAATATTTTCTTTGGTTAGTCTAGTGCTTGTTTTAAATACTTGAGTGCTCCAGTTTAAGATTTATTATGCCCATTAGTATTGCTTTGTTGAAACTGTAGTATGCATTCTAACAAGTATTTACAATTTATGATGGTAAGTTCAAAGTTGTATAATTATTATAGTAATTTCCAACTCATTCACTTGTCATTTTTTATTTCCAGACCTTCCCACAAAAATTTTCAAAATTAAAAAGGCTCTTGTCCAACTTCGTCTTTGTTCAAAAATTAATTTTAGCTTTTGGTGAAGTCTGCTTTAAAATATATCAGCCATTTTTTTCCAATTTAATATGTTAAGGATGGGTCACCAAACCCCAGAAAAACTAGAAAAATAACTAAAACACTCAAATGGCTGATTCTTGGAGATCATTTTTCCAGAATGTAAACTTTTGGATTAATGTTTTAGATTCAGTGGATGAAAGTGTAGGAAGCTTCCTTCCAAGATGTTTTTTTTTTTTTTTGTGATCTTCCTTTTTTTTTTCCATGTTTGTATTTTTTTAAAATTTTTTATTGTTATGTTAATCACCATATATTACATCATTAGTTTTTGATGCAGTGTTCCATGATTCATTGTTTGTTCATAACACCCAGTGCTCCATGCAGAACGTGCCCTCCTCAATACCCATCACCAGGCTAACCCATCCCCCCACCCCCCTACCCTCTAGAACCCTCAGTTTTTCAGAGTCCATCATCTCTCATGGTTCGTCTCCCCCTCTGACATACTCCCCTTTTCTTCCTCTCCTGTTATCTTCTTCTTTTTCTTTTTTCTTAAAATATGTTGCATTATTTGTTTCAGAAGTACAGATCTGTGATTCAACAGTCAGGTACAAAGACTTTTCCAGATCACACAGAGAAATAAAGTTTAGATTTTCTGCTTCCTCTGATTCATCCTCTCCTGTGGAGAAAGCCACTGCAGTTAAGATGTGTTATTTGAGCAGCATTGCTATAAATAGCATCTGTATAGGTACCCTTGTCCTCTACCGTTGCCTATGATAAAACTTCATTCCTTGACCGTTTTTATAGCCATGGCTGTGACTTCACAGAGTTGCCCAGATAATGGTTTTCAGTTCTTGTAGAGCACTTGGTCTTACTTTCTTAAAGATGTGTCCCTTCCTAGGTAATGAAATTGTCACTTACTGAACAGAACAAAAAAAAGTTGTGATCAACTGACTATTGGAATATGGCATAGATATCTTCAAGAAATAATTTTATTTTTGCCATAGCAAAGGCTTAGGTTTAAAAAAAAAAAGACTATTTTCCTAAAACAGTTGAGTTGAAAACTTTCATGAAAGCGGTTTGCCTTTAGGTAGTTCTAATATCTATTTTTCAAATTTGCCTAATTTTCCTTAGCAGTGGAGTCCTTCATCCAAATAAAATATCATTATATATCCCAATATATAAAAAGACAAGGTGGAGTTTCTGATTAGAGTGGAGGTGGGGATTGAGAGCCCCCTCAGCTCGGCCCTTTTGATCTTCAAGACAGTTACTTAGGAAGGTCCAAGGCTCTGAAAAGCAAAGTTTGAAAATCATTCTTCAAAGACTTTATTTTCAGTTTTTAGCTATAGATGTTATGAGTTGATAGTCATGAGGCAGAGTCATTCTCACCTTAATCAACATCAAGTAAGGAAGGTAACATCCACATTTTTCACTCTAAACCTAACCTGATGGACATCTCTAAGTTGAAATCTCTAACAAATTGTATTACTTTTTCAAGCTTCAGTTTCCTTTTCCATATATCAAGATTGATCATCTACCTTGCACCAATGTTGCTGAGATGAAAAGTAATAACATAGGAAGACCCTCAGTAAATGTGGGCACCATTCCTTTCCCTTCTTTGATAATTAGGTTTCCAAACAACTATTTTGCAGATCATCCATAAAGCTCTTGTTATTGGGTATACTCAATTCACTGCCTGTCGCCACACCATGATTTCTCATCTGAATCAGAGAATTATTGCTGTGATACAGCCTGTATGGTGAAATATTGGCCTTTTTTCACTTAAATGTCTAGGGTAATGTTTAGGGTCAACTTTGGCATCTTATTGACCCATTTTCATCTCCTGCAGGCTTTAGGTATGTAACCTCACTGTCCTCTTACAGCTGCTACCATCTCATTTCCTATTTGGTGTTCTTACCCTACAGAGCAGGATAATCTCTTTGTTATTGTCTCTACAACAACCACTCAGATCCTCTCAACTAAAAATAACCAAAAATTATTTGGATTAGATTAGTTAGATTACCTAACTACAACAAATAGGAAAATTACTGAGATACTAGAAAATTGGAAGGGGGCATCTGCCAAGGATACGTGAAATCACTTATTGCTGTCGTTGTAGTCTCCACAATATTTTGTAAGTTTTGTTGCACCTTTATGGAAACTCAGCTGTGCAGCCACAGAGTCATCAAAAGATCATCTTCAAGGTGCTGAGAAGCCAGTAACAATGCCCTGCCAGGTGATTAATTGTTTGGTCCAGTAATTTGTTTGCTTTGTTTAAGACATTGAGGAGACGAGTATGATGAGGGGCCAAGGCAGAAGTACCCTGACATCAGAGATTTCAGACCCAATTTCACAAAATCACTGATACACTGCCCTAAAGCACCCTGCAGTATGGTTTTCAGCGACTAAGTCCCCGTTTGGTGCCATTGAGCAAGAAATAGACCTGGAAGAGTGTCTACCAGAGTTTAGTTATCACACCTGAGAGTAAAACAGCGTAAGATTTTTAAGACTCATACTCAATGTTAAGCACTGGTTTTCATGTCCACTCTGCCAGCCCAATACATTTTTTAGAAGTAGTAATAATACTTGTTTCAGTTCATTACCATGCAAAGGACTCCTTTACTTTGGTTCCAGTTTGGGAGTAAGATACATTCAGCCTTGTCTTAGTTGAATACTGGATGAAAGTACATGGCCTGTAGCAATAGGTAGATTGAAGGAAAATTTGGCTGTCAAATCTGAGGGATTTTCAGAAACTCGATTCTAAAACTATTCTCCAGGTTCAGGCCCTAAGATTAATTCCTCCGGCCACTCAGCTGAGCTTCCTCAATTATGTTGTTCTTCTAGCTTCTCTGCGTCCTCTCTCTAGCTCTTGCTTTCTTAGATGAGGTGGAAACTTCCTTCTGTGACTCTCCCCAAAGTTTCCTCCCCAGGCTCTGGACCATCTTAATAATATTTTTCAAGATTCTTTATTCTTTTTCAATGATTACAATGTTCTAGTTTCTTCCATTCATTTCTTTTCTGATTTAATTTTTTTCCTGGTGTCATAATTTCTTCCTTTAAGTGGATGCAGCTTGATTTATATTCTCAGCCAATGTCTGGATCCAGCCTGCACACTGTCATCCCAAAGCTATCACATTGTTTCTCTCTCTGACCACATCTAACTGCTACCTACTTTTGTTACTTTTGCTGGACATTCCAATATGTTCTTATTTCTAGTCTGAACGCCATCTAGATAACACATTTATATCACATCACAGGACATATTCTAAATCCAACAAATATTCACCCCTCAAGTTCTTGATTTCATCAACTTCCCCTTGATTCTTCTTGCTAATCAAATTCAAATGCCATTCAGGAGGGTGGTCTTCTGATACTTAAAATAATAACAATTTTATAGTACCAAAATATCTCAGGCAGACAATGAAGAAAAATTACTATAATTTCCTAGAAGGGAAAAGCAGAGCTTTTCCATTAAAGCTTTATCATAAGCTAGCAATTCTGAAAATGTTTGATTCTGGATAAAAATTCATGTCTTAACATTCTGGAAAGCAATAAAGACATAATAAGATTTATTATGCTTTTTG
Source organism: Callorhinus ursinus (assembly GCF_003265705.2). Taxonomy (NCBI): domain Eukaryota; kingdom Metazoa; phylum Chordata; class Mammalia; order Carnivora; family Otariidae; genus Callorhinus; species Callorhinus ursinus. The sequence goes on along the minus strand of NW_027397068.1, from coordinate 49,654,249 downwards.
TTCTGTTTGGTGGCTTTGGAGATGCATGCCACACCTTCATTAGTTTTGACTGTGATGTATATTCCAGTATAATAATACTGTTTATAGATCCTGAGATTGTTTTTATATGGGTAAAAATGTGTAAAACACCACGTAGGTATCAAACACCATTATTACTAGGGCAAATATAATAAGACACTTTTTTCATGGAACATAGCAAAAGAATAGTCTAAAGTCAGATCCAGTTTGTCACTGATGGGCACTACTATGTTAGTGATCTTATAGCTCTGAATTTGGTTATTTGGGAGAATACAGAGCTACATAGGCTTAAGGATTAGATTTATTCAGAGATTAATAACAAAGAATATTTTTGGTTGGGTTTTGCATTTTCATATCTGTTATCAGCTGTGATCTACTGGACAGAAAAACAAAACAAAACAATAATTAAACTGACTTGTCCATTCTGCCAGGGCTGAGTCTTTGTGTTCTGGGAGGGAGAAGTGAGGAACGGAAGATGGAAGAGAAAAAGCAGGTTTAGTTTCTTCAACAGAGGGTTGAAGCTGCTAAGCAGCTAAGCAGATTAATTGTTTAATTACCTGCCACTTTTGACCTCTTCTATAGTATGTGCTTATGGTCATTCTGACTTGAATTTCATGTGCACCATTGCTCCAAGTTGGGGCACACTCTTGTGCATAGTTTGTTATTCCTCTTTTGAGGAACTTTTTCTGTGTGTGAGCCCATCTTTCCTCCTCATAGGACCTATTGTAGATATTTAGGTGGAAGTGTTTGTGAAAAGGGAAGAGGAATCCTGTGTTGAATATAAATATGGGGTCTAAAGGATTTTGATGTCATAAAAATCTATTAGAGTTATTTGGATGTGTTTTCTAGGGCATCTTAAAGTTTCAGCTTTGTATCCAATAAGATAGAATAAATATCAAAGAAAAATATGAGTTGAAATTCTGAATAGAAGTATGGTGCTCTTAGGAAAACTTCTGTGGTCAATGATATGCAATAAGATAATTTATCATCAGCTCTGTCTTTCGTAGCAGGAAATCTTGCTGGTGATTGTAAGATGACTTAAATTACATTTTTTATATCACAAAATATTAGAGAGGCAGCTTTTCAAATGCATATTGTCCATATCATGTACTTAGGAATCTATGTCCAGGTGATTCAGCAAGAAAGGGCTTCAACACCACTAACTCCTGGTTCTGGTACCAGAAAACCCGATCAGTGCATTTACTGCTGACTCAAGTCTCAATATAGATTTTGCAAGAGGAAGAACAAGCTGAACAGAATAGTGTTCATAATCTCTGAGGCTGAAACCCAGGGGCGACTCCTAAGATCTGGCAACCGATAGTTATGATTACTCACCTGCCAGTGATGTCCAGGAATTGTATTTTGGTCAGATGTTTCAAGGGTATATTGGACTGCTACAATATTTACATAATGAATTTAAATTGGAAGTCACCAAATAATTATTGGGCCCTACCTGCTTGTAAAATACCAGGTGGGTGGCTGGGATGGCAAAATTAAATATATGAGTCCATTTCCAGAAGATACCATATTTTGATTAAGGAGTCAAAGGAAAAGATTTTAAGAAGTCTTCCATGGTTTCCATAAAACAAAAAATCAAGGTTAAAAAAATGAACTGGAAAACAGGGACTTGCTGGAGTGGAAGGTGGGGGGAGGGATGGGGAGACTGGGTGATGGGCATGGGGGAGGGTATGTGCTATGGTGAGCGCTGTGAACTGTGTAAGACTGATGAATCACAGACCTGTGCTCTTGAAACAAATAATACATTATATGTTAATTTTTTAAAAAGTGAAAAAAGAAAGTCTCCCTTCTCCATGCTCATCCCTGAAGTCTCCTCCTTTGGTTCTGTCTCCTGTTTGTGGTCTTGCCCATACAATCTTGCTGTCTTATCTCTGCAACGTCTTGAGTCATTGCCTAGTGTGCCCATCTCCCCTTCAGAAGTGATGCTTTGGACGGCTCTGTGGTTTCGAATGCTCCACAGCCAGTCACTATTCCAGCCCAATCCTATCCGTAGCTCCAGATTCTTAATGCAGACTAGACCAGTATTCTCAGCCTCCCTGCTCACACGGAAGTTAATTGGCCAACTGGTTGCATCTCACACACTCACAGTGTTCAACAACTGGTTATTAGATAAAGGGATGAATGTAATACTATCTAAATCTTACAGTATTCCCACTCCAGATTTAATTAACTTCGTGTCCTCCTGAATTTCCTGAATTTCTACAATGGGTTATTTAATATTTTGCTTTTTGTTTTTGTTTAAGGATTCACACACTGTAAAATGGCTTCTCACCTCATGGGAAAAGATGATTATCCATATAAGGGTGGAGGCTAAAAAGTTTTTGATAGTAAAGACTCTAGACTCTGAGTCTAGAGTGCCTGATGGCTCTGAAGCCAAATTGTTTATTACAGAGACCATTTCCCTTCAGATGTTGAATAGAAATGCTGTTGCTCTGACCCTCTGGCTATATCAGTTCCTAGGTTTCCTTGTGCTGTTCATATTAGATGTTCTCTGGGTACCTAATCTCCAACTAGCACTATCATGTGATTTACCACATTGGGTCTCAGCTGGGTTCATGTTTTGAATGCAGTATGGAGGGCAGAGGTAGTTAGTGGGTGTTATACTTGTAACTAGACATCATCTGCTATGTGAATGAGACTGCATACAGAAAAATGGAAGGAACTGATTTTGGCTTACTCGTTATGTAACTTCATCTCTTTTATCATGTCTTTGTATGTTTTAAATGTATCAAAAGCTTATAGCACATGACAACAATGCACAGTGATTTTCCTGGCAGTCTCAGGATAAGCATTTAGCTTCTTCAGTGTATCAGCCAGAACACAAAGCTGCTTCTTTCTTCCCAGAAACTGAATAGTAACAAATCATTCCCTATACATATAAAACTGGATTTTATTCAATTTTCCCTATAATCTACAGATGTGGAGGACTTTTCATTTTTATGTTAGTTCAGATCACATTGAGTAAGATCACATTTTTTTAAAATTCTGAGTTTAAAAGTCAACCAATTTCTATGCTTACCTTTTAAAAAAAATTACTTGAATCCAACGTTATAATTTTCCTTTAAAACTTCCAGTCTATCCTTTAATGCACAAACAGGGTATATTTCAGGGACTTCTGGCTCTGACAGAATTTTATGGTGAATAACATTGTCCACGTACTGTTGAAATGAATATTTTTCCCATTGGTACATTATGTAATAAGCTACAATCTCAGAGTGAACATCTGTACTATGGAATCACCGTGTGTAGAATTTTGAGGTCAAGTTATGTTAAATCTATGTTCTCCAAAGTCATAGTCTCTTTCATAATAAATGACATACAAATGTCAACTTTATTACATACTTAACAGCTACACATCTATTATTATTTTGACCCTACAATAAGATTTCCTTATGACGATGACATTATTTTAAATGCATAATATATCCAGTATGCTGAGGGTCAAAAAGAGGCTGTTTCTTTTGTTTTCTCTTTTTCAGTATTTTGTGGTCAATTATTTCCTTCCTTCTGCTACCTTTGGGTTTGATTGCTCTTCTTTTTCTAGTCTCTAAATGTGTAAAATTAGATTATTGATTTGAGATCTTTCTTGTTTTTTTGAATATAGGCATTTATAGCTATCATTTTCCCTCTGATCACTGCTTTTGCTGCATCACATAAGTTTTGGTATGTTTCTGTTTTCCTTCATCTCAAAACATTTTCTACATTCCCTTGGAATTTCTTCTTTGACCCATTGGTTGTTTAAGAATGTGGTGTTTAATTTCCACATATTTGTGAATTTTCCAGGTTTCCTTCTGTTATTGATTTCTAGTTTCATTCCATTGTAGTCAGAGAAGATACTTTGTATGGTTTAAATCTTTATAAATGTACTGGCACTTGTATTGTGGCCTAACATATGGTCTATCATGAAGAATGTTCCATGTGTACTTGAGAAGAATGCATGTTATACTGTTGGTGGGTGGAGTGTTTTATAGATGTTGGAGAGTTGGAATATTGGTTTTTGACAAAGGCGCAAAAACAATTCAGTGGAGAGGGGAAGATATCTTCAACAAATAGCGCTGGTAAATTAGATATCCATGTGCAAAAACAAACAAGGTATTTACTCAAGACAATGAAAGCGTGTGTCCTTGCAAAGACCTATGCATGAATATCCATAGCTTTATTCATAATAGCCCCAAATTGGAAACAACCCACATGTTCGTCGATAGGCAATGGATAAACAAATTTTAGTATGTCCATGTAATGGAATACTACTCAGCAATAAAAAGGAATAAATCATTGATACATATGACATTAGCAAATCTCAAAATAATTAATTACACTGAATGAAAGAAGCCAGACAAAATGAGTACATGCTATTTGATTTTATTCATGTGAAATTCTAGGAAACGTTAATCTATAGTGATAGAAAGATCAGTGGTTCATTGGTCTCCTGGGTTTGGTTGTGAAAGAGAAGAGGGAAGTATGACAAAAGAGCCCAAGGAAATTTTGGGAGTGATGGATATGTATATTCATTACTTTGATTGTGGTTATGGATATATATAATTCCATGCAAAAAATGGTTTATTTTATGTTAATAAAAACCTCAACAAAGGTGTTTAAAAAGTATTAACGCAAATGGGATCATGTCACTTCCCTGGTTAAAATTCTTTAGAGCCTGCATAGCCTAATAGAAGCTGACCCCCAGCATGACATTCAGTGTTTCTTAAGATATGATCTCCTATAATTCCTTTACCCACAACTTGTGTTTCTACTAATCAACGACTTGAAGTTCCCTCAAGAAACTGTTTTTTTTTTTTTTTGAAGCTCCTCACTGGACAAACACTGTTTTTTTTGCCTTGGTTTAAAGCCTCTATCTCTCTTACATGTCAGGTAGATGTTTGCTTACCTTTTTCATCACTTCTGCCATGTTTTTCTCCCCAATTCACCAAGGAACTAGGCCCTGCCTCTTCTGTAATCCCACAGCAGCCTGGTTAAGCTACAGTGATTATACTCTCCATGGGTTGAAATTATTCGTTTATCTTTTAACCTCTTCTCCATTAAATTGTAAGCTTTTGTGGGACTCTGCTTTATTCAACTATCTCCTCAGGAGGTAGCAGAATTCAATTAATTTTGTTAAATAAATGTATGATCTCAAGACCAATAAGGTAAACACATAAATTGCTTGTATAAAATGCTGGTTCACAAGAGCCAACTATTGTTACTGTTCTAAGTATGTCCTGAGGGTAAAAATTATCCCAGGAATCATCCAAGCATCTCTCATAGAAAGGAGAAACAGGTTTACATCATACTTTCCATCAATAAATTATTCCACAGGCTCCATCATCTAGATTTGTATCTCTCTTTAGCCCAGTGAGATGATGTTTATACATCTCAAGTATCCTAGTTCTCACATTATGGAAGTTAAAATAAAGTTATTTGATTATAATATAGCCAGTGTTTTTAAGTGGGAAAAAAATCTATAAAACTGTTAATAAGAAATAAAACTAACTTAAAAGCACCTCTGTCTAGCAGTAATAGTATAATTAAATTTTAATTCATTTTGTCATATTTTCTTTAGGTAATCTTAAAACAACACAGTGCTTTAAAAATATTTCCTGCTTCCTGGTTTTTCCACTTTGATTTTGTATAATGGTTGCTCTTTCTTAATTAAAAAGGCTGCTGGAGGATAAAGGGGTGGTAATACAATCTGGCCAAACATTTTCAAATTTCCTTCTTTATTGCTTTCTACCTTAATGAAAACATTCTCACACTAAGCCATGGTGATATAAAGAACAACATAGCATTGCATTTAGCGTTATAGCACAAATAAAAGAAAACAATTTTGTTGCTCTCTAAAGAATCTGAAAGAAAGATACATCTATAATTTTAATGGTCAGATTTGACACCGAAATATCACTTTTATAATTAAATTTGCTACTAATTGTATTGTAATTATGTTCACCTATTGAATCATGTGCAAGTCACCTTCTCTGCAATTGAGCTTGAAAGGCCAGATGACTGGTGACTGGGAAAATTCAGAAGGGACAAACTTACAAAACGAACTTCAGAAGAGAGACTCCTAATCCAATTGATTATGCCTCAGAGAGTCTGTGAGTTCCTTTTCCATAGCTGAGCAATTCTTGTCTGCTCAGCTTTAAATAACTATGAAATCCAGACTGGTGGAACTGTTCCAATCTGCGGACAGTGTGATTAATTCAGAGAGCTTTGGCATGGTAACAAAGTCAAGTGTTTCTCACTGTGAGAAATTCTCAACTTATTTCATGGATAAGATTGAATGGATTTGGAAGTACACGTCTATGGGAATAGCATTAGGGAGTGATACATGGTAGGGGAGAGGCTGCAAAAACACTATCTTTGCTGGTGGTTCCTTGTAAGAGTTTCATCAAGAGTTCTGAGGTCTGTGGAAATGTAGCCAACCCACGAAGGACAAAGCCTCGAAGTTCATTATACTTAGGAGAAGTGATCTTATTAATCAAGCATCAATGTTGAGTCAGTTATTCACTATTCAATAGTGAGCATGCAGGGTGCTGCCGGACATACAGAGTGGAGGAAGCAAGACACAGATTTCTGGGCGGAGAGAATGTTTCTCCAGGTGTGATTCTAGGAGAGCTGCCTTATGTGTCTCTCAATACCCTGAGCGATATCCAAGTTATTGAGTAAGAATTTGGAATGGTTTAGCCTGGAAATAGTTTAACCTTCTTCCCAGAAATTTTTGTGTATCTTAAAGTGTGAGAACCACTACTCTTGAGCTTCCATTCAATGAAAAAACAAAACAAATTAACAGGCTACTGTGATATATGGCATAATTTGAGGCAACATTTGAGGATCATCAGCTATAGAAAAGGTGAGAAGGATGGACATAAAGGAAAGTCCTCAAAACTTGGTGATTAGGAGATTACTGGCAATTTTTGAGAGAACAGTTCCAACCTAATATTTGGGCTTGAAAGCCAAATAGCAAAGGATTTCAAGAATGAGATGGAGAGAAGAAGAAACTCTGGTTAGACCATACTGCTTTAGAAAAATTTCAAAACTCAACCAAGCCACTTTTTTTATACTTCTTCAAAACTACTTTTAGAGAAAACAGCTGTATTTGGAAGATAGTGTTGAAACAAATCAAACCAGTCTATGATCCACTAGGTTTCTGTGACCCTAAGTATCACAGGGGGCCAGGGCATCAATACAGCTAGAAACTTAAGATGATATGTCAGATTTGGGGAGTGCCTTTGGATGGAAATGGTCAGTGAAAATGGTTCAGACATGTCCTCCATGTCCCCCACTTTCTTCCTTCTGCATAAAGTCTTTTCTCCTTATTTTCGCACTATATTGCCTTATTGTTCTCTTAATAGGAAAATGAAGTGATTGAGTAAGCTGGAGAATCTAAGGCCAAGAAGTAATTTAATTTGAAATATTTCCTACCACTAATTTTGTCCTTGATGGAATCAGATCATTTCTATTTCAAGGAAATTTTTATTTTGATGGGAAAAGAGAATGACATTAAAATTTATCTTAATTTTTTGGCAAGTATTTTCATAAAATGTATACTTGAGGTTTGGTGCCCATGCGTATTTCAGTATGCTAGGGTCACATGGACAATTTTTCTTCTTTTGTTTTGCCCTTTTATACTTGGATTTGGAACCCATGTAAGTAAAAAAAGTAATGATTCTTGAATTTAAATGAACGTGTTATTGGTGTGATCCATGAAGCTTCATGACTGTTGTTGCTTCTAGTATTTAATGACCATAAATTCTGAATTTACATCAGACAGATTCCTTCTCCTGGTTTGCCCAGAGAGCTTTTCTTTTCTTTTTCTCCTTTTCCTCCTCCTCCTTCTTCTTTTTTAATTTTCTGCTATATTCCAGTGAAACACCACACTTCTATGTCTCTCAATTTCCACTGTTGCTTGTTTTGATATTCAATGATGAGTATTTGATATTCAATGATTGAGTATTCAAAGAGACACGTAGAACTGCAACTATATTTTTTTGAGAACCCCCCATACCATTTTCTGTAGCAACTGGACCATTTTACATCCCCACCAGCAGTGGACAAGTGTTCTAATTTCTTCACATATTCTCCAATACTTGTTACTCTTATTTTTTTTATAATAGCTATCCCTAACAGGTGTGAGGTCTTATCTCACTGTGGGTTTGATTTGTGTTTTGCTGCTGATGAGTGTTGTTGAGCATCTTTTCATATATCTGTTGGCCATTCATATGTCATCTTTGGAAAAAATGTCTATTCAAGTGTTTTTCCCTATTTTTAAATCAGGTTATTTGTCAAAATATTAAAAATAACACTACCATTTGATCTAGCAATCTCCCTTCTGGTATGTATCCAAAAAAATTGAAATCAGGATCTTGGAGAGATATCTGCCCTTCCTTACTCAGTGCAGCGTTAATCACAATCGCTGAGACATGAAAATCTAAATATCTATTGGCAGATGAATGGATAAAGAAAATGTGGTATATATTTACATTGGCATATTGCTCAGTCTTATCAAAGAAGGAAATCTTGCCCTATGTGAAACCATGAATGAACCTGGAGGACATTACGCTAAGTGAAGTAAGCCAGTGAGAGAAGGACAAACACCACATGATTCCATTGAATAGGGCATCTAAAATAGTCAAACTTATAGAGGGTAAATGGTTGTGAGGGGTAGGGAGAAGGGAAGGTAGGAAGCTGTTGTTCAACAGGAATAAGGTTTCAGTTACATGAGATAAATAAGTTCTAGAGATGTACTGTAAAACACTCTGCCTATAATTAATACTGTATCATGGACTTAAACCTTTAAAGCGTTGATCTCATGTTGTGTTCTCACCACAATAACAACAAAAACCTCAGCAAAATGAGGAAAATATCAACACCATCTTATTCAAAACTGTATTTTAACTTACAGTTTTATTCTAAACTCACAAAAAAATTGTTGTAGAAATAGCAAATATCTCAAAAAAAAAAAAAAGAAATAGCAAATATTTCTTTCCAGAACCATCTTTTTAGGCTTTATGGCCACCCAGTAGAGCTAGGGATGAGTGTATAATCCAATTTGATTCTCTTTCTTTATCACTCCCTCTCCTCTCCCCAGTGTAGGTGAGAAAGCACCTATCCTTGAAATTATGGGGAGTCAGCCAAAGCATGAAGTGGGCACCCAGAAGATAAAACATAAAATAACCACACTTCTTCTAGAATTGCTTCAGTCACATGAGCAAACAAGTACCTTTCTGGACCAATGCATGTGAAATGTTGTGTATGTTAAGTAATAAACTTTCCTTGAGAGTAAAAACAAAACAAAACAAAACAAAAAAAACCAAGTACCCTTTATTTATAGGCCAGTCTGAGTTGAAATTATATTATTTGCAACCTAAACTTCCTTCTAGAATAGAATAAAAATCAATGGATTAGGAGTCCAGAGGCTAAGTGCTGTGTGTATCACACAGTAGACATTCAGGAACTATTAGCTGAATGAATAGACTTTCAAAGTTTCCAAAGTCTCCCTCTGTAAACTTGGGCAAATCACATTATTTTAATGTCTCTGATTACAAAATAAAATGTTAATGAACATTTTCTAAAATCACTTCCCACTAAAACTATGTATCTTCTATGAAAGTAAGAGTAATATTGCTATTCTTACTAACATCAATTTCATATTTGAAAGACTGCTTTTTTGCAGGTTTCAATATGCAGTGCAATTTGCATTTTTTTAAAGATTTTATTTATTTATTTGACAGAGAGAGACACAGTGAGAGAGGGAACACAAGCAGGGGGAGTGGGAGAGGGAGAAGCAGGCCTGCAGCCGAGCAGGAAGCCCGATGCGGGGCTCGAACACAGGACCCTGGGATCATGACCTGAGCCGAAGGCAGACGCTTAATGACTGAGCCACCCAGGCGCCCCAATCTGCAATTTGCATTTTTCAATTCTCTTTTCCTCATTGTTTCACTGAGGATCAGCATTTTTCAGCAAATTATCTGTAATAAAAGTAACAAGCCTTATATTTGTCAGGAAATATATTCAGTATATTTTAACACATTTTATAACCTTCAAATGCAATATATTTATTATAAAATAGCTAAACAGAAACACATTTAATATGAAATCACAATAGAGCTCTTATTGCTTCACTGTGTACTAAAAACTACAGATCATTGTTTTCTGCAAGTGTTTCAATATATTGCAACATATGACTATTGGGGGAGTTGTACAAACATCTGCCTATCAGTAGCATTTGACTTCCAGGCTTGTTGAAACAGTTTTAAAAAAATTTTTTTAATGTATTGTGCTTTACTTCTCTCCTTTCGCTTATATTACAGAAAATTAATTATACTGAAATGGTTAAATTAGATGTAATTGTTGTGTCATTTACCTAACCAAGGTTAAAACTGAATCTTCTACTTCTAAGCTTTTGTATGGAAGGTGAATAATTTCATCTTCTTCAGTACCTTGGGGGAACCAGTTACTAGTTGAGCTATAGCGAGAGAAGAGAGGCATGACTTGAATGAGAAGAGCAAAGCAACAATTCATGAAACTGCAGACACACTGGGATTTCTACAAATGTCACAAATTTGTGTCGGCCGATGCTGAGAATGTGTGATGATCTGACAGAGTTTGTAGTATTTGATACCAGGTTTAAGCTGGAAATGGGTCAAATTCTCTAATGTGGCTGAAGAGGCCATGACTTAAATGAGATAGTAAACCCTACATCCTAAATTCTTATTGCTTTAGCGATTTAAGGACCCTCCCTGTAAGAATGTGACATCAAATCTTAATATCTGCTCCAGTTTTGCCTGAACTCTGTCATTTTTTTTTTTTCCTTAAGAATGATGACTCTGGTCCAGGTCTTAAATACTGTAATTTGTGGCATTCAAACAAAGACTGTGAGTGACCCCAAGCCAATTCTGAGCTTTTTCCCTTTGTGTTACTAGCAGGCTTCCAAAACAAGATTATATTCAGAGCCAAAACACCAATAATATTTGCCAGGCAATGAAAGAACCACAATAAAGAGGCAACTACCATCATTCTGTGGCCAAATTTAGTAAGATGGAAGTTGATTACAAATGCCTGAATGTAAAATGGATGTTTAAAATCATTGGCTAGCTCCTGATACTTAAAATTTTAGTATGAAAATCCCTTCCTAATCCCCAAATATTAAAAGAAGAGATTTAACAACTATAGAGAATATAGAATATAGCTTTTATTTTTATTTTTATTTTTATTTTTTAGGGAGGGAGAGAGAGCAGGGGGTGGGCAGAAGGAAGGGCGAGAGAGATTCCTAGGCAGGCTCCACCCACCATGGAACCCGATGTGGGGCTCAACGTGGGGCTCCACGTGAGGCTCAATCTCAGGATCCTGAGATCATGACCTGAGCAGATATCAAGAGTCGGATGCTTAACCAATTGAGCCACCCAGGTGCCCCTGGAATATCACTTTAAAAGACACAATGAAGAAGCCATGGCTTTAACTGAAGGCCATAGCCATGTGATGTGTTCTTTATATTGCTTACTAATGAAGAATCTGTTTTCAATTGCTCTAAGTAATAATTTTTTGATTATAACATAATGATATATTCCATTCAGTGATCTTTTTGTTTTACCATTTAATTCCCTAAAGGTAAAGAAAGAACATTTTGTAGGCAACCTAGAGTTTAGGTTTCTTAAGTTTTTTTTTTTTTTTTTAAGATTTTATTTATTTATTTGAGAGCGAGAGAGTGAGAGTGAGCACAGGAGCAGGGGGGAGGGGCAGAGGGAGAAGCAGGCTCCCCGCTGAGCAGGAAGCCCAGTGCCGGTCTGGATCCCAGGACGTTGGGATCATGACCTGAGCCAAAGGCAGAGGCTTAACCAACAGAGCCAGCCAGGCGCCCATAGGTTTCTTAAAGTTTTACTGTTTTTTTTTTCAACTTAAATTTGCAAGGGATCCAATGCAACTAATATAATATCCAATTGAGAAACAATATTAAAACACTAACAATATTACAGGTTCTTAAAATTTTATTTCACTGGCTAACACAGATTAAGAGGTATGTGCATAGTTGTTTTTAAAGACAGGTTTATACCAGGGCTCTGAAATAGATGCCATTTTGGTATAGCATGCACTGAAAAGAGATCTCATCAGGACCCCAGTTAGAATAGACACCCTGTGCCATCTGGAGCACTAACTGAACACAATTTTAAGAATGAAGAGGAAGAAAATTAATCTATGGTGATGGGAGTCAGAGTAGGGGTAACTTTTTGCTGAGGACAATGATTGGGATAGAGCTTGGGTGAGGCTTATGGATCCAGGTTCATGCTGCGTAACTGGACTGAGGTGCAAGTTACATGAGTGTGTTCACTTTGTAAAAATTAACAGTTCACATACAATTTGTGTACCTCATCGTCTGTTATATTTCAATAACAAAGTTTACCAAAAATATGAAGGAGCACTCTGAAAGACAATTGACCTGGAGTCTTAAAAAAAAAATCATCATAAAAACAGAACAAAACAAAACAAAGCACGCCCAGATGCAATGCATAACTCTTGACTGAATTTTGGAGTAGGAGAAAAATAGCTATAAAAGTCTATTGGGGACAATTGGAGATATGTGAATATGGAATGGATTGTAGATTATATCCTGAAATCTTTATTAATTTTCTGAAGCTTGATGAGGTATTGTTATATGGTTTTTAGGAAATGCTCACTGATGTACTTAGAAACATAGAGTCAAGATGTTTGCAACTGACTTTCACATGGTTCAGAGAGCACTGCATGAGTGTGTGTGTGTACAAGAGAGTGTGAGTGTGGTTTTGCATATGAATGTGTTTATTATTTTTTCTTGAAGCCTGGCTGACACACAGTGTTGCCTTAGGTTCAGGTGTACAACAGAGTGATTTGGCAAGTCTGTACATTCTGCTATGCTCACCATAGCAGGTGTAGCTACCATTTGTGAGTGTGTGTTTGTGTGAGCTTACTGAGGTAGTGTGTGAATGTCTGTGTGAGTAGAACAGTGAGTGAGCCATTGACAGCGAATGAGATGCAACCTCAACCATCGCTAAATCCCAGGAAAGAGCATATGAACATTCTCACTCAACATTTTTGTACTTAAATTTTTTTTTTTCCAAATAAAAATGGGACTTTAAAGGGAGAAAAGGGAAACGATGATCTCTTGACCCAAATCTTAAGTCTTGAGATTCCTGCTGAAGTATTCTGAAACCAGAGGAAGCTGTCAGGGCTGTGGAAGAATGTGGGAATAATGGACCCCGAGACACAGGATGAGTTATATTCTTACATACAAAGCTCCTGAACACTCACCGTCCTAAATTTTATTTTTATATGGCACACATTTAGAAAATTTAGGAGTGTCCTGGAAAGTTGGAACAGCTGGTCTGCAAGCACTGGGCCCCGGGGCTGGGGGTGGTTGGATGTCTGAGGAATTCCAAGGCCTGTGAGAGAAGTATGTTTCAGAGCAAGGCCCCAAACTGCCCGGGAGCCCACAGTGTGAGAAACAAGCCACTGGACGGGCCCTGACAGATGTTATGAAAGGGTGGTGTTAAGTGCCTTTTTCAGGATATTAAACCAGCGTCCTAACTGGCAAAAAAATGAATTGTCACTGACATTATGTCGGCCCATTGGAGACCCGCTCTGCTACTTTCCGTGATCTGGGAACCATTATACACGGGAGATCGATATGCTCCTGGGCAGGAATTTAAATAATGATTTCTAATAAAACCTATTTTAGACTATTCGGGCCAGAGGATAGAGACAAGTCACAAAACATAATGCGTTTAAAGCTGCTCTCCCTCCCTTTCTCTCTTTTTTAAAGACCTGAATAATGGAAGAGAGATCTGGCGATAAGGCACCAAAAAGGCCTTTTGGTCCTGGCCAATCTGCTTAGCTAATGGCTGTAAACTGACACCCCTAATGAAATAAAAATGTCTCAGTTCAAGTGCATAGCTGCACAATTGTTAACAACCCTGAACTCTGGCTGCGATCCTGGTGATGGGTACTAAGTAATGCACTGACAATTTCCCATGACTTCCTTCCTCTCTGCCGCTGCCCAGTGAGGAGCAAATAAAGGAATCCTGCCCCAAATGAAAGGACTGTAGCATCATCGAGGGAATTAGGCCAGGGACCCAGGGGAGGGGGGGGGTGTTGTCCCTTCTATCTCTTTCCTCTGCTTGTGAAGGTGGACTGCTTGGGTTGCATGTCAAGTCCTCAGGGGCCTCTGATGGGTAATTGACAGTGCTCGGTTGGGCCGGGGGTTTGTTAAAAAGGGAGAGCCCGAGAGGGCGTGTGCCTGGAGCCTGTCGGTGCCCCTGACTCTGCCCTTGGCCTCCAAGAGCCTCCGAGCTCCGCGGTGCAGACCGCAGGCCGGCCGAGGAAAAGCCCTGTTCAAGTGTGCTAAGACTGGATGGCTGTGGTTAAAATGGTTTCCCCTGGCTCTCCTTCACAGCTTGCAGTTGTCTGATTTCAATCAGTGGTGGTCCCCCCCACATGTCCAGCCATCAATCTGGATGAGTGTGTCACAGCACGGGGCATGTTCCAGTTACAAAATAGCCTTTGCCCCAGCTTTCCCTCCTCAGCCACTGATAAGTATGCCTTTGATATTTTTATTAAAAAAGAAAGAAAACACATTGGAAAATATGTTTCATTTCTTCCAGCACAGACCAAAGCCCCTGAGGTTGAGGAGGATGGGGGGGGGGGTCTGTTGCAAGGAAAGCGGATGTGGGGGGCTGGGGGCGGTGCTGAGTTCTACCTTTGAAATTCCAGAGTTTTGCCAGGTGGGAAAGGCCCTCTCCCAAACCCCCTGAGCTCTGCCATCTCTACAAGGGTGCGCCCCCCCCCTCCGCCCCCGCCTCCCGGTGACGAGGATGGGCCTGCCTCCGCGTTGTTCACAAAGCAACAAGCCAATATCACAACCCTCCTCCGACGAGGAACACACCTTGTAGCGAGAAACACGATTTGGAAAGGATTTGAAAAGAAATCGTGGGCTCCCCCTCAACCCTTTTGCCATGCCCACTGATGGCTGACTGCGGCACCTCGGATGGACTCCCGCATCTCCTCCGTCCCCGCGCACTCAGCGGCAGGAAGGAGGCCCCAGTGTGGGAGGCGGGCAAGTGTCACTCCCGGGCAGGGCTCTGCTGGCGGGCCTCCAGGACATGCCTGCCCACTTAGTCACCTCCAGGAGACGACACAGTAAACATTCTGTAGCCAGGTTCCCGGCGCCTATTTTAAAATAGGCTGTTCCAATCTATTTATCATCAGGGGTCCACCTACCTTCCTGACAGAGTCATCAGAAAACCCTCCGGGGTTGAGCGGACCTGATACCCACCCCTCCACCCCCCAGCCTTTTGTTTCAGCTGTGAGGCTAAGGAGTGGCCGGCCTGGGTGACGTTTATTTCAATTCGGTTTTTAAATGAGGTCAGTTGTCTGTTGCCTGCTGGGAAGGACTTTCCAGTTACCAAGCCTTGTACCTGGCAACATAAGCATGGAATTTAAAGTAAAAGAGGACCTCTCTGTAGCCCACCCTCTCAAGCCTAACATTCTTTGGAGTTTGATTGGAAAATCATCCACCTTCCTTATGGTATATAGGACTCCTACTAGTGGCTCAAGAGCCTGAGAACCTATGTAAGAACCCTTGGGAGGGGGGCTAGGGGGATTTCTAACTTGACAAATCTGTAGGTCTGGGAACAATCCTATTTTGGAAAATCTTAGAATTAGAAGTAACAATAAAACTCTGGGGACTTGAGGAAGTGTCCAGAACTTGTTTTAGGCATCTGGTCCTGACTATGCTTGAAATAAGGGCTCAAGGATAAGGTGAGCCTTCTGCCCTGGGCAGGACTAGAGACAATGTTTATGGAAGGGAGTATCCCCATCTTAAAGAACTAATTCATGTTAGGAAGAGGAAGATGATTCATAACAGTTCCAAAAGGACATGAAGGAAAGCAATCTCTTCATGAAGTACCACTTAAAGAGTTTATCCATCTGGTTAAGCATTTCATTATGGATTGACTGAATTCAGTGACTTCCCCTACTTGCTGGCTTGCCATAGTCCATAAAATTTTACTGGTTCTGAAATTTTTATTCTTAATGAATGAATGAATAAAATTGCTGTTTGTGTTGGTACAGATGATTATGATGTTTATTTATTTTTTATATTTTTTAAAGATTTTATTTATTTATTTGACAGAGAGAGGGAACACAAGCAGGGGGAGTGGGAGAGAGAGAAGCAGGCTTCCCGCTGAGCAGGGAGCCTGACGCGGGGCTCGATCCCAGGACCCTGGGACCATGACCTGAGCCGAAGGCAGACGCTTAATGACTGAGCCACCCAGGCGCCCTGATTATGATGTGTAAAGACTAGAACAGAATAAAAAAAAATCATCCACTCACTCAAAAATATTTTTGGAGAGTCTACCATGTGTTAGGCACTGATCCTGGAGGTGGGCATATAGCAAGAAAGAAGATAATGTCCTTGGTGGAGTATATATGCTAGAAGAGGAGACATACAATAAATAATTAAATGGAAAAATAAAAGAGGTAGTATCAGATACTGATAAATGCTACCAATAATGATGCAGGTGGTTAGAGGTGGCCTTTCTGAAAAGATTTATTGGAATAGAGAACTGAATGATGAGAAGGAGAAAGCTAGAGAAGAATATTCCATGCAGAGAAGAATGTTCTAAACAAAAAAGCCAGCCTGCATGTGTGAGAAAAAGAAAACAAGTTCTTGGTAAGGTGACCATCTGCCCCAGTTTGCCCAGAATGGAGGGGGTTCTCAGGACACATGACTTTCAGTGTTAAGACAAAGTGGGAAGTGCTGGCCGCCCTGTGAGTTCCCAGACACACCAAATGAGAAACTGTGATAGAGAATGGGTTTGGATAGTTAGGCAGGGATGGGGTTCCCTGGAGGTATGGTCTGGAGTAATTTTATTCTGAGTTTGTTGAGAAGCTTTATAGGATACCTGTGGATCCCAGGCTCTTATTCTAGAAGATTCTGATTCCCGTAATGGCGTTGACATTTGAATGATTTAGTATGCAGTATTGAATATATATGGGATTAGATTAGCAGTGTACCTAAGTGTGCTTTTCATCCTGCGGAATTTTGAAAAAGCAAAAAATATGAGAGGCTCAGAGTTGGAATGATCTGGTTTTGTCATTTGCTGAAGTTGCTACAAAAGCTCCAGTGGCAGAACGGGAAGAACAGGCAGTGGGTGGCCTCAGTAGGAAAACTTTAATAGTGCCGACCTTCATTTCTCAGGGGGATTGAGGGAGGGAAGCTTCATTTTGGGAGGATTAAATTTATTTGTGGGAAAAGGGGGGTTTGATTCATGGTATAGGCACTTTATCTGTGAGAGTTAATAATTGCATTTTTAAATTTGATAAGGTGGCAGGAAACATCAGACATTTGATGTTGGCGTATCATTACTGGGGCTATGTTATAATCTGGCGCTCACTGTTTAGCCATTTGTGGTAAACTGGGGCAGAATCAGAACAGAGCATAAATCAAGGTGAAAACAGAATGGAAGGTAGCAACTGGAGCTACTGTATAATGTTGCCTTGAAGGGATATTCGTATCATATGTTGAGCCCTATCGGAAGCTTCTGGAGGCAACATTAAACAGGTATTTATAAAAGGCCTTGGGGACTGAACTGACCATTCCATTGGTCCCCTGTGGCTACATATGGGCCAAAGACTAGGGACACAGCCCCACAATGATGCTGGTGGGATATCTCTGACATCTCTTTGCTAAATTTGTCTCTCAAGGGAGACAGCACTATCTCTAGTTGAATGTTGGACTGCTAGTCCACAGTCCATCATATTTACTTACTTATTTATTTATTTATTATTTATTTATTTATCTATCTGAGCGGGAGCATGCAAGTAAGGGGCGAGGGAGAGGGGTGGAGGTAGAGGGAGAGAGAGAAAGAGAATCCTAAGCAGGTTCCATACCCAGCATGGAGTCTGACTTGGGGCTCAATCTCACAACCCTGAGATCATGACCTGAGCCGAAATCAAGAGTCAGGGGTTTAACCGACTGAGCCACCCAGGGGCCGCCCCCCATCATCTTTCAAATGAATGTAGGAATGCCCTCCTTATTGGTCTCCCAAACCTCATTCTATCCTCCCAGAATCTATACTCAGCAGAACAATCAGAGTGATCTTTTAAAAACAATTAAGTTCCCAACATACCCTGCTTAAAAGTCTACCAACAGCTTCCTATTATAATAATGATAAAATTCAAGCTCCTTTGCATGGTCTACAGGCCCTGTATCCGGGCCCTACTTTCCTCCCCATCTCATCTTCTAGCATTCTGTCTTCCCTCAGGCCACTCCAGCCACACTGGACTTCCGGCCCCTCCAGTAACACTCCAGCCTTTGTACTCAGTAGTCCCACTTCCTGGAATATTCTTCACATGTTCCTCCTTCATATGAGTTAGGTATCTACTTAAATGCCACTTCCTTAGAGACTCCCTTTCTGTCTCCAGTATCTAAAATAGTCACTGCCACCTTGTCACTTTCTATCACCTTAGCCTGCTTTATTTTCTTCATAGCACTGAGAAGCCATCTGTTTCATTTATTCAGCTAGATTGATAAGAAATCTAGGACTGCTCTAAGCAGCTCAGGCCACATTCATTCCTCTCTCTTAGGAACATTTATTCTTTTATGGGTCAGTCAAGCTCAGGGCTGCTGTCCTTGTTCAAGAAGTTCTCTTTTAGTTAACCTCTCTCCCTTTCCTCTGGGGCTGATGGATGTACTTTGGATTTACCTCTTCATACTCTGCAGGGCTAAGGTCTGAGTCTTGGGTTTGGTCTTTAGAGTTGAAGTAGACAAAACTGACATATGAACTGCTTTGTTTTTAAGCAACTTGGGACTGCCTATACTAAAGAGAAAAAGACTGTGTATTAACTCACTGAAGTTCTGCATTAGACTATTAGACCAGCTAATAATAAGCAGCATTAATTCTTGCTTTGGTCAGTCATTATCTTGTACATTATCTCTCCCAGTGACCTCCCATAGAGAGGTTATTGGTCTGGCAGATGATTCAGAGATTCCTAGGTCCTCTGCCCAAAACAATATTAATATCATCTCTTCAGAATACTCCATTGTATCATTCCCAACATTTAGGTTTGCCAGAAGCGCCTGGAATACTATTAACATCAAAAGACTTTTCTTTTCTTAACCAGAGCAAAGGAAAAATCTCTAAGTATCTTAGAATACATTTAAAGTAGTACATATCATTTTCAACTTGCCTGCTCCTGATCCTTTCAGTGTTAAAATGACCAATGACATACCGAAGATCAAGCCATAAACAAACATCTCCACCAGAGAAGAGCATGTGAGTTAAAGACACGTTTTTTTGTTTTCATGTTAGAAGTTTACATTAAACAAACTAAGATAAATTTAACACATGTTTAATTTCTATATTGAAACTCTCTTGTCCTAAATTGTATTAATTTGGCTAGATATGTGATCATTCAAGTTAATAAGAAACACTTCACATATTGCTTTAAGATGATTTTCAGGCTTTGTGTTTATTTACCATGGAAGCTATTTTTGTACTGGGTTCAAACCAAATCTTTGAGTGGACATGAGTTTGACCTGTCTGGTAACTCATTGCGTGGCTTGGTTTCTCAGTTTGATTTGATGGGCTTTGAATCATTCATTTTTGAAATTCACTGTCAGTTAAGTGTGTGAAAAGTAATGCTTGAATCTTTTGCACCTTCCCTGTTCACTTCTGCTCCCTCTGAGCCTGCCTCTGTGTTAATACCTTCAGACTCACTACACTGGAGGGCGGGAGACAGAGAGAGAGGGAAAGAGGAGAGAGAGGGACTTAGAAGAGGGGGAAGGGGGAGAGAGAGAGGGAGGGAGAGAGCGACAGAAGAGGGGAAAGGATGGGGAGAGACAGGGAGGAGGGAAGGAGAGACAGAGAGAAGGGGGGTAGGTGGGGAGAAAGAGAAAAGAGAGAGAGAGAATTTTTCGCTATTCACTTTTCAGTTCCTTCTCAGTAACACTTTCTTGTTCCCTGGTACCTTGTCTTATTTTTAGAGGTTAACAGTCCTTTTCCTTTCTCAAATACTGCTTAATTTCTTCTCCTCAAAACACTTTAATAGGTGAGAGAATCAAACACCATGTAGTAGAAAGTAGAATGCGGTGGTTAAAAGCCTGCTCTCTGAAGCCAAACTCCCTGGGTTTGAATTCCCAATCAACTACTTACTAGCTGTGTGACGATGGGCACTTTGTTTTAGCTTTCAGTTACTTCCTCTGGAAAATGGGAAAACTATCAGCGCTCATCTTATATTATTTAATGATGGGACTTTAATATAATGCACTAGTAGATGTAAAGTGCCTGGCAGTCAGTAAGCTCTCAATAAACATTTTCTCTTATTATAATCTCCCATCCAAATCCTGAGTCATGCATATCATTATCCAAAAATTTACATAAGACAAACCCTGGGCCATGCTAGTGCTCCCGTGGATGGGCTATGCTTCCTTGCCTGAACATGTTTATCAATTCAAATCAGGTTAAATTCAACACTGTGGACAGCTGGGAAGGAGAAATTAATCACGACAAACGTATCTACAGTGTTTCTGGAGGAAGGGGGAAGGCACGGACACCCATTTGTCTTTAAGATGGGAAAGGAAGAGTAGCTACAGAATGATGGCTGGGAGACCCGGGCTCCCTTTCCCCACAGTGAGTTTCTCCTGAGACACAGCTCAAGCCCAGTAGCCCAAACTCATCAGGCTGTAGGACTCAGGACAATGATTCTAATTTGAGGAACACTTGGGAAAGCTTAACTTGCCAGAATTTAGCATCACTACCAGGTCTGTTTTTTGTTTTGGGTTAAGGTGTAATGTAAATTTGTAATTATTAATTTTTATTTATATTTGTGAAAAACAAGATTTCTTCATTAATAATAGATAATCTGTTTCCATAATCATTTATTTCAGCATTGCATATTCCTAAAGAATAAGACATTTACACTTATATATGTATATGCATACTGTATTATTAATTTTTTTAAATGATGATTTCTTTAAGGATTATTGTCTGATAGAGTAGGGAAGTTTAGGCATATAGTCAGTATCAAGCAATTTTTATATTATAGATTAGTCAAATTTTATTTCATTTTAGACATAGTTTTTTATTAAAATATGTACAAATCATGCAAAAGCCAGTGTGCTTTTCAGGGCGTCACTTTTCAATGAAAAGGCAATTTTTTACTAGTAAAATACCTTATGATGACAGTGGAAAAAACGTTACTCTAAGATTTATCTGATTTTGAAGTACAAGTTTGTTTGCGTTGGCCATAGAAAAGTCCTTGCTTAATGACCAAATGCCAAATGTATGAATTATAAATCTTGTTTTTCAGTAAGCAACATTGCTCCTATACAAGTCTATTTTCATTCTTAAATCCTGAAAACTGGCACTTTCCACCAAATAGTCATAAGACCTTCAGCATTCCCAATTGCCCAGGCCTTTTGTGGCACAGACAGTTGCAAATGTTTTCGTCTGGCTCTAACATCATAGGAAAATAACCACTGCGCTGGCATCATGCATCTACCAAAGGCAAGTTTACTTCCTGGGAAATCAAGGCTGTATAATGTTCTTCGTTCTGAAGGTAATGATGTCACCTAGCTATGTTTTAATTCTAGCAAATTATTGAACATATATCCTAAAAATCAGAACTACATCTGAGGGAGCACATTTGAAAAGCCAAAAATAGTGGGTAGACTATCTGACATTCTCACAAAAATCTCATAAGTGTTTGCAGTCCTAACATAGCAAAAACCTAGTAATATTTAATGTTGTAGAAATAAAAGAATGATTTTTAATTATGCAATAAGAGAAAATAAGTTTTGAAATAAAGTTGTACACTTATGAAAATATAATTTAATTAAACATTAAAATATCTCCAATACCACATTCATGAGTCAAAATTATGGGAAAATGTTTTGAATTCTAGAAATAAATGAATGAAATTTAGAATAAATGAATAATAAATCCGGAGAACATAAAGATCTTAGAATCAGTCATGACTGCTTGGGTTGCTAGAGAGAAAATTTCAATTCAAATTGGTTCAAACAGCAGAAAGAACTTCTTGGGTCATAAAACAATAACAGAAACTGATTCCAGGCATAGGTGGATCCAGGCACTCAGGTGATGTTTTCAGGAATTGTCCTTCTCCCTCTCTTCATTCTCGGGCAAGCCTTTCTCCATGTGAAGAAAAGAAAACCACAGCAGCACTAAGCTTGTAGGATTTGTATAGCTTGAAACCTGAAAAGATGAAAGATCATTTCCCCACTCTTAAATAATCTCCCCAAAGAGCTCTGATTGATGCTGCATGGGTCGTGTGCCTAAACTGATCTAAGTACTTTACCTACAGGGGTAAAATCACGTGCCTAACTTTGAATCCAGGAAGTAGAGTAATGAAATTGATGGCCCCATCATAATCACAGTATGAGGGAGAGGAAGCTGGACAGAAAAAATAAAAAATAAATAAAACCAGATGTTTGCCATGATACAGTAAATATATAGTTACTCTGTAGAAGTAATGGAACTTCACTAGAGGTTGCTGGTCAGAATTGCTCAAGGAGCATTTACCGATTTCTGATATGGATGTGGCAATTTATATTCAGGATTCTCCTCTTTTCCTATGTACAATCAGGAAGAAAACAACCAATATTTAAAAACTAAGGCACAAATTCCATTTTAACAACACTTAAAATCACAAAATGTCTAAAGTTTGCCACAGGTGATAGAGTTTATGTAGAAACTGCAAGGAAAGGAATGAAGAACAGTGGAGAGTCAGAAAATGACACTGGCAGATTTCTGAATATGTAACCAAAATACCCTTCATGGAGGGGAGAACTATATCTGAGGGTCCAAATGTTTGTATCTTCAAAAGGGATGCAGAAACAGGAGTGAGCTAGTTGAAGGCAGAAACCACTATTCTTCACCCCTAACCAAATAGAATGATTAAGTCAAAAAGAGAGTAGAGAAGGATTTACAAAAATAAAAAAAAAGAATTATACAAAAAACCATATTTGCATGAAGCTGCCTAAATTTGTCATAGCTAAGGATAAGGCAGGGTCTATGTTACCAAGAAAACAAAAACAAAAAGCAGCTACTCCAGAGTCCTATCTTGTTCCATTCCACTTACAAGAAACTCTTCTTATAACAGGCCCACAAACCCTCAGTTCATAATAATAATAAACCACAAGCAGGAATTGGCACACATCTATGCAGAAAAGCCATAAGCATACAGGAAGAAAAAAAACAGCAACATTTATTAACAAACCACTTACCAAGTTAAAAAATGTTGCCATAGAAGAGACTAAATTTTAAACAAATATTTTACTATAACATTTTTTAAGTAAATGCAGCAATGGCCTCTGTGAATGAAGACCACAAAACAGAATACCAAGAACTTAGAGAAGAGATGGAGAGACCACACTAGTAGGTAAACTGGTATAACTCAATAAGGGTGTAGGGAAAAGAAAAGTATCAAAAAGTGAAGAAGGAACAGAGGGAGCTCAGAGGTATATAAATATTGGGAAAAAGCAGCAATGGACACAGATGACAAAAGTGACAAAAATAAACAAAAATACAGTTGGAATAGATAGTTAAAAAGAGTTAGAGAGGAAATGTTGGCAATAGGAAAAGGAGATACACCATATGCATAATTGGAGTCCATGAAAGAGGGGAAAATGGAATAGATAAAATATTTTTAAAGATATAATTCAAGAAAACATTCCTAAAACAAAAAGCACTTAAATCTAAATATAAAAAGCAGGTTATGTGTTACACATGTTCAACACCTGCACATTTTTAACAAAGTTAATAAACTTAAAAAAAATAATGAATCCTTTAGGCAGTTGGGGAAAAATATCACTTACATAAGAGGAAAAAAATCAGTCTTCTCTTAGATCACTTCACAGCAATATTTAATGTCAGACATCAAATGATAATCCATAAGAGAAAGGACAAGAATCATATGATCATTTCAATAGGTGCAGAAAAAACATTTGACAATGTACAACATCCATTCATGATAAAAACCGTCAGCAAAATAGATTTAGAGGGAACATACCTCAACATACTAAAGGTCATATATGAAAAACCCACAGTGAATACCTTAATAGAGAAAAACTGAGAGCTTTCCCCCAGGTCAGGAATGAGACAAAGATGTCCACTTTCACCACTTTCATTCAACATAGTACTGAAAGTCCTATCTACAGCAATCAGATAACAAAAAGAAATAAAAGGCACCCAAATTGGTAAGGAAGAAGTAAAACTTTTACTATTTGCAGATGACATGATACTAAATACAAAAAACCTGAAAAACTCCACCAAAAAATTACTAGAATTGATACACAAATTCAGCAAAGTCACAGGATACAAAATCAATCTACAGAAATCCGTTGCATTTTTATATACCAATAATGAAAGAGCAGAAAGAGAAATTAAGAAAAACAATCCCATTTACAATTACCTCCAAAATCAGATACCTAGGAATAAACCTAAAGAAAGAAATGAAAGACCTGTATTCTGAAAACTGTAAAACACTGTATAACTCAAGGAAATGGAAAAATATTCCATGCTCATGGATTGGAATAACAAATATTGTTAAAATGTCTATATTACCCAAAGCAATCTACACATTTAGTGCAATTCCTGTCAAAATACCCCCAGTGTTTTTCATACGATGAGAGCAAACAATCCTAAAATTTGTATGGAACCACAAAAGACCTCAAATGGACAAAGCAATTTTGAAAAGAAAAGCAAAACTGAAGACATCATAATTCCAGACTTCAAGTTATATTACAAAGTTGTACTAATCAAAACAGTATGGTACTGACACAAAAATAGACACATAGATCAATGGAACAGAATAGAAAGCCCAGAAATAAACCTACAACTATATGGTCAATTAATCTTCAACAAAGCAGGAAAGGATATCCAATAGAAAAGGACAGTCTCTTCAAATGGTGTTGGGAAAACTGGACAGCAAGATGCAAAGAATGAAACTGGACCACTTTCTTACACAATACACAAAAACAAATTCAAAACAGATTAAATACCTAAATATGAGACTTGAAACCATAAAAATTCTAGAAGAGAACACAGGCAGTAACTTCTCTGATATTGGCCATCACAACTTTTTTTAAGCTAGGTTTCCTGAGGCAAGGGAAACAAAAGCAAAAATAAACTATTGGAACTACATCAAAATAAAAAACTTCTGCCCAGCAAAGGAAACAATCAACAAAAGTGAAAGGCAACCTACAGAATTGGAGGAGATATTTGCAAATGACATATCGAATAAAGTATCCAAAATATATAAAGAACTTAAAACTCAACACCCAAAAAAACAAAGAATCCAATTAAAATATGGGCAGAAGACATGAACAGACACTCCTTCATAGAAGACATCAAATGGCCAACAGACACATGAGAAGATGCTCACCATCACTTATTATCAGGGAAATACAAATCAAAAACTACAGTGACGTATCACCTCATACCTGTCAGAATGGCTGAAATAAAAACACAGGAAACAACAGGTGTTGATGAGGATGTGGAGAAAATGGAACCCTTGTGCACTGTTGGTGGGAATGCAAACTGGTGCAGCCACTGTGAAAAACAGTACGGAGTTTCCTCAAAAAGTTAAAAATAGAACTACCCTATGATCCAGTACTCACACTACTGCATATTTACCCGACAAATACAAAAACACTAATCCAAAGGGATACATACATTCACCCCTATGCTTATAGCAGCACTATTTACAATAGCCAAGATACAGAAGCAGCCCAAGTGTCCATTGATAGATGAAGGATAAAGAAGATGTGGTCTATATGTACAATGGAATATGATTCAGTCATAAAAAATAATGAAATCTTGCCATTTGCAAAGACATGGGTGGAGCTAGAGAGTATAATGCTAAGTGAAATAAGTCAGTCAGGGAAAGACAAATACCATACGATTTCATTCATATGTGGAATTTAAGAAATAAAACAAATGAACAAAGGGAAAAAGAGAGAGAAACCAAGAAACAGACTCTTAACTATAGAGAACAAACTGATGAGTGGGGGGGCAGGGGGAGTGGGGGGATGGGTTAAATAGGTGATGGGGTTTAAGGAATGCACTTGTTGTGATGAGCACTGGGTGTTGTATGGAAGTGTTGAATCACTGTATTGTACACCTGAAACTAATATAACATTCTATGTTAACTGTACTGGAAATTAAAATAAAAACTTAAAAAAAAAGAAATAGAAAATGATAAATATCAAGGACTGAACCATGAAAAAAAAAATCTTATTTTCAAGTGTTCAAAAACCTTTTATATGTATCAATCATACTGGGGGAGAAAGAAAATCTCAGTATACTCCAAAAAGTAAAATTAATACAGGAGACATCCTCTGATCACAATGCAGTAAAACTAGAAATTAACAAAAGCAACAATAAAATGCCCCCACTTCCTAGAAATTAAAAAGTCCTAAACACAACTCACTCAAAAAGAATATTTAATCTCAAATTATAAAATGCCTTAAAAAAGATGATAATTAAAATGCTTCATATTAGAAGTTATGAAATATAGCTACTATGAAATATAGTGTTCAGAGAACATATTGTAATCTTAAATATTTTATCAATAAGAAGCAAAGATTAAAAATGGGATATACATATATCTTAAAATGTGAGAAAAGGAATAAAAAAATGCATATAGAAAGGATTGATAGAATGACATTATTAGAAAATAAACCAATGAATAAATAATGGTAAGCAATAAATAAATCCAAAAGCTGATTTTGTTGGAAAAATTGGATTAAAGCTTTTACTGATCTAGTTTTTTAAAAGTTCAGAAGTGAAAAAAATTAAGAGAATTATGATAGTATTTCCCCCAACTTCATACCAATAAATGAAAAAAATCTAGATGAAAAGGGAATTTTTATTGGAAAATATAATTTATCAAAACTGACTCCAGAAGAAATAGAAAAATCTAATTACAAAGAGGAAACAAAGGAAATTGTCAAAGTACCTTTTTTCCAAAATGCAACAAGTGAAAAATAGATTAACAGAGGATTTACACCAGACTTTTGGAAGATAATTATTTAATCAGTTTCAGAGTACAAATAAAGAAGAAAAGTTTCCGAATATTTTCCAGAAAACATAAGGTATCTTAAGACCAAAGCCTGACAAAGATTGTCCCTGAATTTGTTTCTATGTTGCATAATACATTATCACAAATTTAGCAGCCTAAAGCAACACACATTTATGATCTCACATTTTCCATGGGTCAGGAGTCCAGACACAGCTAAGCTTGGTCCTCTGCCATAAACATATCAGCTGGGCTGTATTCCTATCTGGGTGCCTGATATGAAAAAAATCTGTTTCCAAGCTTACTTAGGTTGTTGGCAGAATTCATTTCTTTGTGGCTGTAGAATTCAAGGAAGTTTGCATTTTCAAAGCCACTAATGGAGTGAGAGACTCCAGAAAAAGTTTGCTAGGAAGATAAAGATTTATATAAGGTAATGTAAATATGGGAGTTATATCCCGTCACATTTGCCACATTGTATTGGTTGGATCCATGACTTGCTTTTACTAAAGGGAAGTCAATTAAACAAGGGCATAAACACCACAAGGGCACCTTAAAAATTCTGTCTAATGCAGCCTTTGACAGAAAACTCTAAGGACCTCTCATTTATAAATATCAATATAAAATTTTTGGGTAAAATATTGGCAAGAAGAATATAGCTGCACCTTAAAAGAATACAATGCAACAATCAGGTGTAGTGTAGATACTCTAGAAATGCAAGGATGGTTCAATATTATAAGTGTATTATTATTATCCATTGTATTCATAGATCTAAAAGAAAAAAATCCAATCATTTCCCTTGATGTTGAAAAGGCATTTAACACAATTCAACATCCATTCTTAATTTTAAAAACTCTTAAGTACTAAACACTTAATTAAATTGCTCTTTAACATAGTAAAATATGTTTTATCTCAATAGCCAGCTGGATGAGTCTCTCTAAGGTAGGAACAAGAAAGATACTCAGTATCCCTGGTATTATTTAAGATTGTATTGGAAGTACCAACCAATGCATTTAAAATAGAGAAAGAAAATATGGAGACACAAAAAATTGGAAAGAAAGGAGTAAAATTATTTCTTTTTGTAAGTGGCATAATTATGTACCTAAACACCAAAAAGATTTGATTAAAAACTCTTACAAACAATAATAGAATCCAGTTATTTAACCCAGTAGAAACCAAATATAAACCAAGATCAAGCTCAATTCCTACATAAATAAGATGAATATAGCTCCTTGCTCTTGTGATGAGACTCAAGCCACCAGTGTTCCAACCCACTCAAGGCATCAGTCCCTCAATCTTACTCAATGACTTTGAAGACTTTAGTTGGATTTCCCACACTTGATGGTAGTTGCCATAATGCTGCATGTGCAAAGCCACACTGTTTATGACACCATATCTCTGTTCTCTCAACAAGGCCTGCAATTCAATTCCCTCAGGAAGACATCTCTGATTATACTCAGCACATTCTCTGCATGCCATTACTCTGCCTGCCCTTAGCACTTAGGGCAACAGTTTGTCTTGTCCTAATTTGTGTTTCCTTATATGTTGCTTACTAAGTAAGTGTTAAGTGGTGTATGTTTTGTTTACCCAAATAAAGATTTTGAGAACATTGTCTTTTCAATACCTCCCTCCATAGTGCCTAGCTGGAATAGTCCATGACCAAGTATGCAATAAATGCTTCTCTTAATTTTTTAATCAATTTGTAATATAGGGAACATATTTCAATAGTTCAGACATTAAAAAAGCTGTAGTGGCATATAATGAAGAGTCTTTCTCCCATCCCATTCCCCGTCTTCTCCATCCCCATCACTCACAGATAACCCTATTATTATTTTCTTGTTTATCCTTCCAGAAAAAAATTTATTCCTGTGTAAGTCAATACAGTTATAGCTTCTCTTTTCTTATCATTTTTATATAAAGGGTAATGTATCCATTTCTACAAACCTTAACAGTATATTTCAAACAGCTTCCCATTAATAGAGAGTTCCTCCAATTTTTATTTTATTTTATTTTATTTTATTTTATTTATTGTTTTTTAGAGAGAAAGAGATGGAGAGAGAGCTCACGCACAGGCATGAGAGAGAACGGGGGTGGGGAGGGGTAGAAGGAGAAGGCGAGAGAGAACCTTAAGCAGGATCTATGCCCAGTGCAGAGCCCAACACGGGACTCGGTCTCATGACTCTGAGATCATGACCTGAGCCAAAATTGAGTTGGTTGCTTAATGTACTGAGCCACCCAGTCATCCCTCCTCCAATTTTTAAATTGCACATTTTATTATAAGTACATACTCTCATTTATTTAACCAGGGCACTACTAATGGACATTCATGTTGATTCTGATCTTTTGCTATTATAACTAGTGCCTTCCAATTGGTGTATTAGATAGATATAGATAGATTTGCATTAAAATTATAGATACATAGATTCATTTGCAAAGAAATTATATATTGATGGTCCAGAACTACCCTGGCCCTCTAAGATGACTTTTCATATTTATGTTCTAATTCATGATGTGTTCCTAGAAAAAGTCTCATTAAAGGCTATCTACCATATTCCCCATCCCTGCTTGCATTATAGTTGTGATAGGAAGCCAATTATTTCCAACAAGGACTGGAATCGCTCAAGAGAAGGGCTAGCCTTACTTCCTTAATACAGGATTGTGAAAATGGATTAAAGTGGCTGATATCATCTCTTTTTATAAGAATTTGTTTAGTAAGAATGATATTCCTGGACACGTTGGCAGATGATTCACGTGTACCGAGGCAGTCAAAATAACTACAGTTGTGAACCATATATCACCACATTGGTTAAGAACGTGAGCTTTGAAACCAGACTACTTCTACCTGTGACTTTGGGCAACCTATATCCTTATTTGCATCACAAATGAGTGCATCTGTAAAATGTGTATACTAATAGTTCCTCCTTAATGTCTGATAAGTAACACCATATAACAGTTATTATTTTTACTCTTTTTACTAAACATGAGCAAATATATACTCATCACTCATAATAAAAGGAAATACTTACATTCTGCCTTCAGCCCCACAGAAAACACAGTTGAGGTGAACGTGCTCAGAGTGCTCACACTGATGCCTAGACCTATCAAACTTGATTAGGCTCTACCGAACCATTTGGTCAACCTCACTGACCTAAAGTGACTTTTGTACCAGTGGTTTTGCACAACCTATGTGTCTATTTGCAGGCTGGAGTAGGGGCTGGTTTTTATGAATTGCCTTAGACTCCTAATTGTTTTATTTACATATAGTGATCTGCACCTGTACTTGCTTCACTGTATTCCTCCCTAAATAGAACACTTAAACTGTGGTATTGCTTCAGCACAGTGAGTGATAAAGCAACAAAGTCACCAAGAACTATTAAAATTAAATTGAAGCCACAGTTTAAAATAGTAAGAACCAGAGAATTCAGGCAAGGTGAAAAAAAAATCCTTCATTGTACTCCTTCCCACCCCTCCGCCCCAAATCACCAATAATATTGAGTCTATGATATGACTAACCTTTCCCTGGGAAGCTGGAGCTGAAAATAGAGACAGGGCAAAGGCCACCATTGCTGGTAATAGTAGGGATTGCGTGTTAATATTGATTTATTTCATTGACTGGTTGCTGCCCATCAGTTTAATGGTAGATTGATGGCATCTGTGCTGAATCTAATGACCTTTGTATTTGTTTGTTCTCCTCAAAACCTCTTAGGAAACAAATCAGTCTTAATCCTCCAATTAAGCACAATTTCTCAAATATCAAATGTGTTATATTAACTTCTCTAATATTATTCTTTTAAAACTGGCTCTGAAACATAAAAAGGAGTTTAACATCTATAAATGAAAGACTGAATACAGTTCTAATACACAGGATTCTAACACACAGAGTTTTCCCTTTCCAAAATAAAACTTGCATAACGAAAACAAAAATGCTTCCCCTGTGTTCGATTGTCTATTGACATCTTGCAACCATTTCCAAACCCTTCCTTGTTCATTCCTTTACTGAAGGAGCTGAAGGACTAAACCCACATTTCCCAGATGTTCCTGCCACCAGGTTCCAGTTTAAAGTCTGGGAGTCACAGGCCCCCGTGTGCTATTTTCCTGGCAGAAGTGAGGAAGGGCCAATACTGCTCCTGCCATGGTAGGAAGCCATGTGGGCTTCAGCAGAGGGCCAGAAGACAGATGTGATGATTTTGCCAGCATTTCCTAGAAACCACCTACTTCAGGGCAACAGGCAGTGAGGTTATCAATGGTGGCTCCCTGAGATTCCTGCCCTTCCTGATTTGCTAAACATTAGCAGCAGCTTCCTTGACCTTTGCACAGCCTGCGCTTCCAGTGGTTCTGTAAGTCTCTGATCTCCTGAATTAAATCCCTTCCCACGTGCACATCCTAGAGCAGTTTCTCTTTTCCTAATTCCTCACTAATACAGTGGTTCCTACCAACAGTAAAAGCCAGTGGAATCTTCTCTTGATTTTGGACCAGGACAGGTGTTTCTTGTCTCTTCTTGGGTACCACATTTCCATCAGGTGTGGCCTTGGACCCAAGAGCTGGCCAATAAAATGGGAGCCTCAACCAGATGCACCCGTCCAGCCTGGCTCTTACAAACTTCCCAAAGATAATTCTCTTTTCATTCCCCACCACCCAGCTGGATGGAGCTGACTCCCAGGGAAGGGCTCAGCCCATGGTAGAGAAAGTGTGTGTTCCTGGCCAGCTCTGGAGTAGAGTCCCTCTATATGTATTTCCTCTGCCCATGCAAGCCTCACTGTCATGGGAAAGGTAATAAGATTTTACTGTAAGAAGACACTGAAATATTGGGATTGTTATAACAGTTAGCCTTCTATAATTAGTGCATGATCCTTAAAAACAGGAAATAATTCTCCAACTTTTGCTTTTTCCATGGAGCCAAACATACACCTATGGAGAGAATAGAGAGTCAAGAAATGCCTACTTTATGAAGGAAAGAAAAAAAGAGGTGAGGATAAATGTATTTAAATAAACATAATTTAATAATCAGATGATCACTGGAGGAGGTCAACCTGAACATTTAGTAGTGATCATTATGTCACATATGTTTGAATGAGAAAAATGCACCAGCCCTCCAGACTGCTGGCTGTTATGGCTGAGGGAAAAAGCTAATATAGCACGGAGGTTAAAAAGCACAGAGTTTCAAACCTGCTTTGTCACTTACTAGCTGGTTATCTTGAAAAAGACACTTAAAGGCTTGGGCTTTTGGTTTCTTCATCCATTCATTTCATTTGGGGATGATAATCGTAGCATAATTATCTCATAGGGCTGCTGTGTGGGTTCCATGATCCCACACTTGTAGAGTACTGGGTAGAGTGCCTGGATTGTGTTTGTCAATATGGAAAATAAAAATATAGAAAATATTCTGGCCTTTCTTGTCTTTGGCAATGAAGCCTTGTTCGACTGTATTTCTTATTTTCTACACTCTGTCCTCCTACGCTGACTTTGCTTTGGGTGCTATAGATTCCTTTGTATAGAACTCTATAAAGGAAAAACCTACCATGTTTCCACTTGTGTAAGGAAAAACCCAGTTTGTCCCTTCTGGGTTTCTCTCCTGTGAGTTTCTTTTACTAATCACACAGAACATTACTTCTGACACTTCCGGTCACCAAATGTGTAGGGGTTTCCCGCCACAACAAGCAATTCAGTGTGACGCCAGCTGGGTGTCCTACACTTTAACTCAATTCTATCCCTGCCTGGAGAAAGTGTCAGATCCACAGCTTAAAAGCTCAGTCCTGGAAGACCAGCCGCCCCCCACTTCAGATGCCAGTCTCAAGCCCAGATTATTATCCCTGCTTCTGACCAACTGGCTATAGATCAGAGGCTCCCCTGCCCTTCCTTTGGTTCAATTAATTTGCTAGAACAACTCACAGAACTCAGGGAAATATTTAACATCCACCAGTCTATTAAAGGATATGATAAAGGTTACAGATGAACAGCCAGATGAAGAGATATATGGGGCAAGGCCTGGGAGGGTCCCAAGTGCAGTAGCTTCTGTCTCTGTGGAGCTGAAGGGCGTCATCCTGCCAGTGTGGATGTGTTCACCAATCTGGAAGCTCTCCAAACCCTCTACTTTTGAAATATTATGGAGGCTTCCTCATGGAAGTATGATCAATTATGAACTTCGTTTCTAGTCCCTCTCCCCTCTCTGAAGGACAAAGGTAGGGCTGAAAATTCCAAGCTTCTAGGCATGGCTTGGTCTTTGTGATGACCAGCCCCCATCCAAGAGCCCACTCAGAATCAATAGAACAAAAGATGCTCCTAGTGCTCTTATCACATAGAAAATAATGAGGATTTTAGGAGCTCTGTGCCAGGAGCTGGGAGAAGAGACCAATATATACATTTTTTATCTCACAAACTCATAGAAAAAATTGGGCTTTTTCCCATCTTTACAAGTTAACTGGATTTTTTGATTTACAAGAGTCCTTGATTTGCTTCCATTTTGGTTTATTATCTCAGACGTCTCATTCTTACTTTCTTATTACATTAATGTCCCAGTTAACAGTCAATGACCCTTTTCTTCCTCAACAGCTTTAAAACATACTTAGTCAGGTTTTGTTTTTTCAAGTATGATTTTTAAGTATCTCATGGAAATATTTAAGAAATTTTGAGTTTTATAACCTCAATCCACCATGTCTGGTGCCACAAATCCTTCTTTCCATTTGTATTTTATTCCATGATGCACAGCTTCTCTCTCCGCTCCCTGCTACTCTTCCTCTCAGTTACATGCTGTGACAGGCAGTGTCTATAACCTGTTTGCCCACTAACACATTATTCTCCACACTCCCAGGTTTCTGTCCCCCTTAAGTGCCTCTGGATGGCCAATCCACTGACTTCTAACGTCATTCAGTTTCTCTGTGCTCTTCTTTCTGTGCATTCATCCTGACACACACACAGCTGATTTCCTTTCTCCGGTCACACCACCTTTCTTGCCAAAATCAACCATATGTGCTCAGTGACTCTTGCATATTTCCTCCAAAAGAACTTTGCTGTGTGATGTTTGGTCTTTTGTCACTATAACAGACAGCACTCATAAGATGCTGTTTTTTAATTTGTGCTACAGAGCTCAAATGCCTATGGTCCTCTCTGAATTAGAGATAAGGAACAGGTCTACTACTCATTATGGTGACAACTTTCCAATAAGTATCTCTTCTTCCCCCAACTCCCTCCCCTCTCCCCCCCACCCCAACACACACACACACACACACACACCCAGTACAGTCCTATCAACTCCCGAAGCCAGTGCAGGGAGAAACTTCAAGATGATGGTATGCTTTTGACAGTTTGTTTCTCTTTCGTATCTTTGAAATAGGGTGATAGGCACATAAGACCCTTTAGCCAAATGTTGTGGACTTCTTCTTGGATTGGGAAGAATCCTTAGTTGAATTGTTTCATTATTTATTTTTGAATTTAAAAGCAAAAGAAAGGATAGCTCATGATGCAGAGAGCACTATTAAGTGTATTACCCGCGAGATACTTGGCAGAGCTATAAGGTCAACCCTTTACAAGTTACCAATGCTTTCTAAAAATATGTATTTATTAAAAGAGCATTGGTTTCCCTTCAAACTACTACATTTGTATCTTTGGGGCAAATACCCAGTAGTGTAACTGCTGGGTCGTACAGTAGCTCTATTTTCAACTTTTTGAGGAACCTCCATACTGTTTTCCAGAGTGGCTGCACGAAGGGGTATGTGCACCCCAATGTTTATAGCAGCAATGTCCACAATAGCCAAACTGTGGAAAGAGCCAAGATGTCTATCAACAGATGAATGGATAAAGAAGATGTGGTGTATATATACAATGGAATATTATGCAGCCATCAAAAAGATGAAATCTTACCATTGACAGTGACGACGTGGATGGAACTAGAGGGTATCATGCTAGGCAAAGTAATTCAATCAGAGAAAGACATGTATCATATGACCTCACTGATATGAGGAATTCTTAATCTCAGGAAACAAACTGAGGGTTGCTGGAGTGGGGGTGGGGTGGGAGGGATGGGGTGGCTGGGTGATAGACATTGGGGAGGGTATGTGCTATGGTGAGCACTGTGAATTGTGTAAGACTGTTGAATCACAGCCCTGTACCTCTGAAACAATAATACATTATATGTTTAAAAAAATGAAGAGGGGGGAATCGGAGGGGGAGACGAACCATGAGAGACTATGGACTCTGAAAAACAAACTGAGGGTTCCAGAGGGGAGGGGGGTGGGGAATGGGTTAGCCTGGTGATGGGTATTAAAGAGGGCACGTATTAAATGGAGCACTTGGTGTTATATGCAAACAATGACTCATGGAACACTACATCAAAAACTAATGATGTAATGTATGGTGATTAATGTAACATAATAAAATAAAATTTAAAAAAAGAGCATTTGTTAAATATGTCTGTATCTCTTGCACTAGCTTGGTGCTGCCTTCAAGGGCCCTAGTGTCTGGTTATAGCAGAGGGAGTTGGGTCTCAAAGAGCGTAGTGGGTTGGAGCAGGAGTAAACCCACAGAGTTTACAAGCTGGGCCCCACACAAGGGGCCACTGTGCAGATGACTCTGACCTCTAAAACATTCTAACATCACTGCAGTTTCTTTTCACATCTCTCCCTATTACCCCTTTGGCAAAGTCCTTTTCCTATCTTGCCATTCCCTGATGCTCCTCTGCTTCCACTGGCCACCCAGCATCTTGATTTGTCTTCACGGCCACAAGCTCTAAAGTTCTGCCTTCACTTGATTGGTCTTCAAGGCCACAAGCTCTAAAGCATTCTGCCCTCATTTCTTCCATGCCACACATCAGACTATTCTTATTTTCTCAACCTCTTACCCGATTATCAGTTCTTTGAGACTGAGCTACATTTAATTTATATTTTCCTTCCAGCATATAGAATAGAGATATCATACAGAGATAAAGCACAGAACAGAGGCTCAATGTATGTGCGTTGAAAGGATAAATATAGACCCTGTCCCTCAAGATCTTACTGACTTACAGTGACTAATAAAGTGCTCATGGGTCAAAATGCAATAATGCTTTAGCTTTCTTAGAAAATATTTAAATATTTTTAATAGTTTTTTTAAGATTTTATTTATTTATTTGAGAGAGAATGAGAGAGAGAGAGCAGGAGAGGGGGGAAGTTCAGAGGGAGAAGCAGACTCCCCACTGAGCAGGGAGCCCGATGTAGGACTCGATCCCGGGACTCCAGGATCATGACCTGAGCTGAAGGCAGTCGCTTAACCAACTGAGCCACCCAGGCACCCGGAAAATATTTAAATATTTTTATTATGAAGGTAAACATGCTCCTTCCAAAAATTTTAGCAAAGCAGAAGTATATGAAGTGGAGGTCTTTACTTTTATACCCTCTAACATCTTGTCCAGGGAGACCCATAATTGTTGTGTGTCCTTCTGATCATGTTCTATGCATATATGATCACACAAATATGTTTATAATATATGAGTTGATTTATGATAAAGATATATATATATATACATAATATACCTTTAACACCTGTGAAAAATTGCATGACCATCTTGCCCACATTCTTCAACAGTAAATAGTGAACTTGATGTTTCCTAATGACTTAGGTGTATCTACAATGAATGCCTGTCACCATATAATAATAATTTAGAGCCCACCACTTCCTGAAATTCTGTGATGCCCTCCCAAACAGTTAAATTGGTAAAAGTTCTATTAATGATAGCACTGCTTTTCTCCAATGCCTGGTTTTAACGTGTCCAAGATTCCCTGCTTAGCTGTCAGTTGGTGCTTTTTGCTACTATCAGTCTGTTCGTTTCTTTCCTCCTAATTTGGCACCTCTAATTTGTTGTATGTTAGCAAATTAGATTACCAGGCTTGCTGCGGATCTGCACAAGTTGAAGGTAAAGTCCAAAGAGAGGTCTTCAGAGGATCTTCCCTTAAATGAGATGTGAGTACCTTTGGTCATGGGCTCTGTGATTTGAGAGTTACCTTGCAGAAAAGTTCCATGGCAGGTTGCTGACAGGTGAGACCAGCCAACACGACCAATAAGTATCCCTAGCATAAGGCCTGGTTCCAAACTGAGGAGTATCTGTGGTTGGCTGAGACTCAAATAATTCAACTCTGATCTTAAAAAAAAAACTTAAAACACAACAACAAAAATAAACTGTCTAATAGCTACAGGGTTGCTTAAATGTTGAAGTCATGTGGATTGTGAAAGTAACTAAGAACCATTGGCTTCAACATTCAGACATATTAAAGCAAAAGAAAATAAAGGGGTGGGGGCAGGGGGAGAAAGCCCTGTCTGTAATTTTGAGCTGCCTCATTTTTTTAATGGAAAAATTGTTACAAATGGGTTCTTCAGCATATGTTATTAATTTCATTATCCTGGCTTTTTGCCAGCTAAGCATCAAGCCCTGGTTTTTGTGATTTCAGTTGCAACTAGTAAAACTCATGTGGGCATTAACAGAAACAGACAAGAGAACTTTTTTCCCCAAATCAACTCCAAGTGACTATTTGAAAGGCTTTTATTTCATAAAACTAGTTGGAACATTTGTTTTTGTTGATGAGAAGAATTATGCCTTCCTAAAATATAGTATTCCCAGACTATACCAAACTTATTTGAAGGACTTTGAGTAAATTATTTGTACTGACAGATAAAAAATATTTAAGTAATGTTTTAAAAATGTCTGAAATTTTATAAATGTTCATATAATTTTTACTTCTTATTTTTTAATGCACTACATAGTTTTAAAAAAAAATAATGAAAGACTATGACCAAAAAAAAAAGATTTTCTTCTAAATGAAGAAATGGTGATAAATCTCAGCAAACAGAATGGCAAATTTAGTATTAAAAGTGTTCCATGAAGTCGTCTTTATTAAACCTTTAGAGAGAGTATAATTCTGTTATGAAAAGTCATTGTTCAAGTCACAAAAAATAGTCCAGAATTAGCATCCTTCCTCCTCTTTAAGCTGACATTTATTGAAGCCAATTATAAGCCAGGCACTTTAATAATGCCATTTGCTGCTTATCTAGCACTAATTATGTGCCAGGAAATGTATTAAGTATTTTCTATATACTCCTTTTTAAGAAATCCCTATAAACCTTTGACCCAGATATTTCCATTTCCAATTACAAATGTTTACAAATGAGAAACTAAAATCAGAGAAAGTAAGTATATCTTGCCCAAGGTCATACTGCTAACAAATATGCATGGAGAATTAAAATTCCTGAGGGCATCTGACTCTTAAAAGCCAAAGTGACCAACTGTCCCAGTTTACCTGTGACTAAGGGTTGCATGAGATGAGAGATTTGGGGTCCTAAAACTGGAAAATTCCTAGGTGATCAGAGATGAGTTGGCCCAATTAGAGCCTGCTGTTTTACCTGTTGTGCTAGCCCCTTATCTTGCTCTGCCCTGCACCTAGTGCTCTCTCACTTCAAAGTCTGTCCATTGCCTGAATTTTGCATTCTTCATTTATTTTTTTAATCGTGAGCAACAGTCCCTATACTACCTAATATTTTTAATTTAAAATCCTCCTAAGGGTTTGGGACGTTTGAAATTGAGACATCTATTTCACAGACGCATTCATTCATTTATCCAGCAATGTTTACTGAATGCCCTCCATGTACCAGGCACAGGAATTACAATGATAAATAAGACAAAGTCTTATTGTTGCAGAGCTTACACTGACATGAAAGGGGAGAGAGAAGAAAACAAATAAGTACATTTTACAACTGCTGATGATAGAATGTTGTGAAGTCAGGCAAGGAAAGTAGGGGTTGGTCATGTTTTGTTGTTTCCTACCTTGTAGTCAGGGAGGTCTGAGCAGTATTGAGACAGGAGGGAGCTTGACATGAAGGTCATGGGGCTGCAGCTGAGAAAGTGAAGGGGGTGTTCCATCAGATAGGACCTCCAAGGAGGTGCTAAGAAAATTGTTGGGGAGTAGTTGGGTATGAATTTGAGCTTCCTCATTTTTTTTCTCTTTCTCTTTCTCTGTACTGAAAGCATAAAAGCAGACCACACAATTTTGAAAATTCTTTCATGAAATCTACTTTGCAATTTGTCCCTGGTGGCAAAGGCCATCAGGTTAAGTGTTAAGACTGGGTGCATAGAAGGAACTATCAGGTAATAGAAAGAATTACACCTAAAGTTTCATGTTCTCGATTTTTATCCTGATTCACAATATACAGCCTGGGATTGGCAAACCTCAATGATTCAAGTTGAAGATTCTTGAGCTGCCAAATCAAATTCATCATGTATTGGTGGTAAGTTCTCTCAGGTTTTTTTGGTCCTATGGTCTTCGTCGAGTGGAGGTAACAATAATAATGACAAGAACCATGTGAATGTCTTACATTTGGATGATGACTGAGTTTTCAGTGCCCTTTCCTTGGCATTATCATTTATTCACAAAACCCAGTGGGGTAGTCAGGAAGATAACACCACCATTTTATATATAATGAGGATGGAGGTTCACAGAAGTAAAAGTTAGGTGGTTTGTTGGAAGTCATATTTGCAGAAAGTGGTGGAGTCTGGACTAGAACACAGCCTTTATTCTTAGGTCAGGGGTCCCATGTATGGTCTGCATATCACTTTGAAGTGATGACACTATTGGGGAAAGTGTACACTAAGGGAAGTACCTATCTCCTTTGACAATGTCAAGCACATCTCACTGTAAAGCCAAAGTACCCCCAACACATTCTCCTGCTTCGGATTGAGTTCTATGCTTATCCTGGAAATTCTCTTATTGGTCTGAGAGTTGAAAGGGCAAGTTATTTATCTCATTGTGGGCACCTTCCTTCTTGCCATCTTCAGATTCCCATTACTCTTTCTTCCAGGGTCTATTTAGTCTATATGAAAGTAGATCTATCAACCCTTTTTTCTCCCACTCTCACATAGGAAAAATGCAAACTTTAAATATTTCAAACACATTGATCTCAATTTAGAAAAGTATATCACTCTGTTTTCCCCCAGTATCTCTCCCTTATTCACATGATCAAATCTCTCTTATCCTTAAAAAATATCCATTTGATTCTAACCCCTCTTCAAATTACTTCTCAATTTGTCTCATTTTTATAGTCAAGTTTCTTTTTAAAATTTTATCCTCTATTTTCTTTCTTCCCCACCTTTAGTTGATCATTCAAATTGTTAGGTTTGCTGATTCATGAATTTACTCCTCTCCATCCTTTGAGGCGGCCAGAGTTGCAGCCCTCCTGATCTCTTGCATTGAACTCAGCCCACCACCAGTCACCAGTTTCTTTCTAATAGAATCTGTCCTCACATTCCTGCAGAATGAGCTCCCCAGGCCAAACTGATGGTTGCAGTCTCCAATGCAAAGAAGCCTCTGTTGACTTCTCATGACCTATAATACGTACTCCAAATTCCTTAGCTTGGCACACAAGACTCATCACAAGCTAATCCAAACCTCTTTTTCCAGCTTTATTTCCTGTTGTTCTTCATGTGCTCATAGCTCCACACAGGTGTAAATGCTATTCCCTGTGCCTGGGAAATGCATCCATCCACTCACACCCAGAGCAAGGGGCACCTTCTCCCATCCCCCCGTGTGATTCCAAAGGACTCGGATTATACCCCCTTTCAGCAGTTCTTACCATATGGCAATACTGTTTTTCTCTTTATGTGTTTCTTCTCCCTAACTGCTGTATTTGGCTCACTTCCTGGCACATAGTAGGCTCTTCATAAGCTTTTCAGTGAATATTGATATGAATAAAGAAATGAATGAATGGAGCCAGGGAATTGGGTAAATTTATTACATAAATATCAATACATCTGCCCTTTTTTTTTAACCACAAGAATAAAGTTCAACTTTATAATAAGTAACCTACATGAAAGTGTATGTGTGTGTGTGTATGTGTGTGTGTGTGTGTACACATTTGCCCTAGTAACTATTCCCTAAGTGTATTTCAACTACTGTAGTTTTAACAGCTGCCATATATGTAAATATTGCAATAAATTTAAGGTTGCAGTTTTATGGTATAGAAGTGAAAATGAAAAATTCCAGTGAAACACTAGACTGCAGCAGTATCATAGAGGCTAAACATTATAGATCATATCACAAGATGGAAAACCGTATAAAGCAGTGAACCTTTTTTGACCTCTGGCAAAAATGCGCCATTAAGGGACTAATAACACATAGTTTTTATAATTAAAAGATAGAAATATATCACAAACTTTGGATTTTAGTGAATTCTCCATTAAAATAGAATCAACAAAACTAAATATCCAGTAATATGTGAATTGTTATTACCCTCTATTCTTTTAATTTTCTAATTTGTCTATTATAGCCATGTGTTATTTTAGTAATGGGAAGACAAAATAAAAAATAGAGTACTTACATAACTGCAGGCTCTGTAGGTCGAAGAAAAGTTAATTAATGGCTAGATATAATTTTAGCTGCTTATATTTAATATTTTAATTTTATCATTAATACATCTAATTTTTTCTTTTTAAAATAAGATAGTTTCTTCTAATTTTTTAAAAAATAGACTTAGTTTCTAGAGCAGTTTTAGGTTTATAGCAAAACTAAGAAGAAGGTACAGAAATTTCCCACATCCTCCCTGTCCCCCCCCACACACAACCTTTCCCACTATCAAAATACCACAGCAGAGTGGTACATTTGTTATAATCAATGAACCTGCATAGACCCACCATTACCACCTAGAGTCCATAACTCACATTAGGGTTCACCTTTGGTGTACATTCAATGGGTTTGAACAAAGGTAGAGTGACTTGCATTCCCTACTGCAGGACCATACAGAATAGTTTCACTTCCCTAAAAATTCTCTATGCTCCTCCTGTTCATCCTTCCTCCCCTTTAACTCCTGACAACCACTGATCTTTTTACTCTCTCCATAGTTTTGCCTTTTCTAGAATTCATATAGTTGGGATCATCCAGTATGTAGCCTTTATAGATTGGCTTCTTTCACTTGGTAATATCATTTAAGGATCCTCCATGCATTTTCATGGCTTGATAACTCATTTCTTTTTAGTGCTGAGTAATATTCTATTGTTTAGATGTACCACAGTTTATTTTTCCATTCACCTACTGAAAGAAAACTTGGTTGCTTCCAAGTTTTTACAATTATGTTTTACAATTATGAATAAAACTGCTATAAACAACTATATGCAGGTTTTTGTGTGAACCCAGTTTTCAACTCCTTTGGGTAACTACCAAGAAGCACAATTGCTACATAACATAGTAAGAGTATGTTTGGTTTTGTAAGAAACTGCCAAACTTGCCATCCAAGGTGACTGTAGTTTACTCCTCATTTCAAGAATAATCTGTTTGTTGTAGTGAATTTCTTAAAGACCAAAAAAAAAAAAACCCTAAAAAATATTTAAGTTACCCATAATTACACTAACCATAGCAAACCTGTTAATATGCTGACTTATTACCTCCCTATGTTTCTCTTACTCAGTCATACAGTGTATACATTTTGTGTCTTTCTTCTATCCCAATCTTTAAGTCTTTCTCTGAATTTTGGAATATTTCCTTAGGAAAATGAGCATCTCCTTAGAGATGATTCCCAAATTTAATTTCTGGCCCTGATCTTTCCACTGAGTTCCAAACTCACATACAAAAATCCTCCCTTAACAACTTCAGACATTTCAAAGTCTAGTGGGCATCTCAACATCAATGGAGCCAAAGCTACAACTGATTCCTCCCTGCCACCTCCCTGCATTGACACTTACCTGCTGAACCTCTCCCTCCCAAGTGTTCCTATCTCATAAAATGACCCCAAAATGGGCCGAATTGCTTAGGTCAATAACCCAGGGGTCATTCTGAATTTTTCTCCTTACACTCCCCTACATCCACCTGTTGGCACTCCTTCCAAATTATGTCCTGCAAACCTGTCCGCCTCTCTCTTTGTGCCTGCCACAACTCTAGTCCAGGCTCCAACATCTCTTCTCAAGATTGCTTCAATCACCTTCTCACTAGCATGGTCATCAGTACAATACAAGTCCTTTTGACTCATCATATGACTCAAAAGTGTCAATCTGCATACTTAGATTGAGATCTAAATTTTTTAAGACATTTAAGGCCTATGCCTACCCTTTTATCTCTTTCCATTTTTCAGTACTATACTGGCAAATGTTTAAAAAGTGGGAGTAATAAAAGTTGTTTGGTAGCATTTGCTGATTTCTCTGAATGATTTCAAGCTACTAGCATGGTGTCACTGAACGTGGGGTTGGAAAGAGTCCTATATTCAGCTCTTGGGAGGCAATCTGAGCAGGTTCCAGCCTACAACTAGGACTCCAGCATAGAAGTCTTCTTTTTGTGCCTGAACACCTCACTTTCTTTCCTACCTTAGAATCTTTGCATCTGTTCCACCAGGACCACACATGGCTGGTTACATCTTGTCATTAACTTGTCAAGCTGAAATATCACCTATGATGACTAATTTGATGTGTCAACTTGTGTAGGATACAGCGCCCAGTTGTTTGGTCAAACACCAGTCTAATGTTTCTATGAAGATATTTTTTTAGATGTGATTATTATTTCAGTCATTTAGATTTTAAGTAAAGCAGATTAAATTCCATTATATGAGTGAACCTCATCCAATTAGTTGAAGACCTTAAGAGAAAAAACTGAGGTCCCCAGAAGAGAAAAGAATTTTGCCTCCAGACTGCCTCCATACTCAAGACAGCAACATAAACCCTTCCCGGGGTTTTCAGTCTCCAACCTACCCTGAAGATGTTCAACTTGATAACCTCACATGCATGTCAGCTAATTCCATAGAACATCTATATCTATTTATTGATCTCAATTGATCGATAGATAGATGATTGATAGATCTCTATTCTACTGGTTCTCTTTCTCTGGACAACCCTAATACATCACCTCTTGAATAAGAATTTCCCTGAAAACCCCCCGGTCACTCTCTAACAAACTTATTTTCTTTGCTCTATGTATCATTTTCTATAATATCTTGTCTGTTTATTTGTTT
This sequence comes from Callorhinus ursinus, assembly GCF_003265705.2. Taxonomy (NCBI): domain Eukaryota; kingdom Metazoa; phylum Chordata; class Mammalia; order Carnivora; family Otariidae; genus Callorhinus; species Callorhinus ursinus. Next base: position 49,610,209 of record NW_027397068.1, on the reverse strand, counting down.
ATGTACATGTTTATTGTCTGTTCTCCCCCTGGTCCCATGAGAATGTAAGTCCTGTAAGAGCAAACACCTGGCCTATCTTGTTAAGTGCTCCATCACCACCTCCTAGTAAAACATTCAGCACGAAGGAGGCATTTAAAAAAAACAGTTTGTTCAATGAGTAATTCTTAGAAGTGTAATTAGGGGTCAAAAAGATATATTTAAAAATTGATTTTTTTACATGTTCAAAAATATTTATTAATAACTTTCTATGTATCTGTGCAAAAGTATAAATATATATGTAAATATACATTAGAAACATATTGGATAGAGACTGCCTACACTGTTTTGCATCTTGGTGTTCCACTTAATTTGACAGCATGCATATTTTTGTGCATATTCCTATGAACTATAATTCTTCAGGAACATCATTTTTAATGACTGCATAGCAATCCATTTCGTAGGTAGCAAAATGTATCAATATTTTGTGGACTTGTACATTTCTGTCAATTTCTCTCTTTTTAAAAAATTTTTTTTGTTATGTTATGTTAATCACCATACATTACATCATTAGTTTTTGATGTAGTGTTCCATGATTCATTGTTTGCGTATAACACCCAGTGCTTCATGCAGTACGTGCCCTCTTTAATACCCATCACCAGGCTAACCCATCCCTCCAACCCCTTCCCTCTAGAACCCTCAGTTTGTTTCTCAGAGTCCGTAGTCTCTCATGGTTCTTCTTCCCCTCCGATTCCCCCCCCCTTCATTTTTCCCTTCCTGCTAAAACTCTTAACTATCTTAAGTGCCTTATAGAAAGCTTGTAGCAACTAAAGCTACCACTATCAGTATCAGACTGACTCTCTCAACATGTCTTCATTTACATAATAAGTTTTGGAAAAACTCTGATAAGGTAACTAACTACTTAACCATCCTCTATTGCTTACAAGTCCATTACTAGAAAGAAAATCTTTGGATTAGAAAATATGCTATACAGACATGGCCCACAGAATGATAAGGACACCTCTTTACTTTTCTCCTGAATGACCAACTGTGCATACGAAGGCTACTGCTGATGGATTTTAGAAAGTTCTCCCTTTTCCACCATCCTGGTTTTATTTTTTTCTCTCCATCATAGTCCTGAGGTCAGGAAGGGATCCTACAGTAAAGAGTCATGATCCTGCCAAAAAAAGATGGGATGGAAATAGATGATTCATCTAGGCCCAGTATCACATTGAAACAGCAACCTGGAATAAACTTGCTCATATAAGATAGCACTTGTGCTGTCTCTTTCTTCTTCTTGACCAATCCTTCTATCATAGGACTGGGAACTCACAAGGAAGGCTGGGTGACAAAACCAGCCTTCTGGGGGCAGGGTAAGGTATGCATGAAATCCCATTGTACTTTCCTTATTCCCTACCCCGCTAGTCTGTGGGTCATGGGGTTATCTTATTTTAAGTTGATATATAGTTGAAATGTATTTGGTAGTGAGGGCAAACATGTTTTATTGTTTTTATTAGTCATATACATATTCCTTGTCAATGAAGTCTGTCTATAAGCTTCGGTCCATTTTCCTATTGGCATTTTTTTTTTTTCTCCCTTGGTGGTTACTTCCTTTTTTCTAAATTCTGGGCTCAGATTACTATTTATATAAATTATTTCTTTTTGTAGTTTTATTTCTTGACGTTACTTTATAATGTATCTGAAATTCATTTCGCTGTAATATTAAGACTTAGTTTATTTAACCCACTCTCACAGAATCATTCATTAAATTTCTTCCTGTATGGTTTATTTGATTTTTAGTTTCAGTTTTATTAAATTATTTCATTTGGTTTGCTAGCATTATTTTTATTTGTGATGATAACTATGACGGTAGAAAATCTTACAATTATTGAGATTTGTTTCTAGATCTCTTTTTCTATCTCTTTGATTTGCCTTTTGATTCTTGAACCTAGGATACCCTGCTGTGTTATTACAGTTCTGTATTGTTTTTAGTAGCCAGTAGAGCAAGTCCCCCAGCATTTTTTTTTCAAAAATTTCTTTGATTTCTTGCCTTTTTATTCTTCTGGATGCTTATGAATTCAAGCAAATCTGACTAGGATTTGTGCTATTAATAATATTACCTCTATAACCTAATTTGAGAAAAATTGCCATCTTCGCAACACTAGGGCTCTTATCTACCAATAGTAGTAGAAAGATAACTACTCTTTATTAAAATAATTATAATAAAGAGGTTAAAAGACAAGGACGATCAGGTCAAAACTACAGAGAAAATATTAGATAAATGCCCACTTTCTAGATTCAAGGCCAAAATGCCAATCTCCCCATGTTCCACCCTCACACAACTGCACATTCTCACTCTTACTGCACCCACACTCTTTGTGGTGAGAAAGATTTTGTCTTCTTTCAACTCTTACATGTACGCCGTAGATTCAGATCACTTATGCGAATTCTCCACTGCATCTATAACATTGTACGCCTGGAAAATGCATTTTAACTTCCATTTGAAGGGCAAAGGAAGCATCATATATCTTATAACATAGGCAGGAGATTATGAAAGGGAGAAGGAAAATGATCAAATTCAGCTAATCTCATAACTCTCTTCTTTAAACAAGGGTGAACTAAAGCGAAAAGCACTCAGATGTATGGGCCAATTCTCTCCCTGATCCTGGAGAGTTAAAGGTTGCATGTTCCCCATGTAAGGCTTGCTTCACGAAGGAAACCACAGTGAATCTATTATGTGAGAGCTCTTATTTCAGGATGTTGCTGCAAGAATTCCTTAGAGTTTTTCCTCTAACCTTGAGCAATCCCTCTAGACGTCATTCACCAGTCACACACAACTATATATAATCATGCATTACAAAAAGTTTTCTTTATCTTCAATTAGATTATAAAACAGTATTTTTTTAAAAATGTTTTTAGTGATTCTTTCCCCTAAGGTTTATAATTATTGCTTTTATTTATTACTGTATGGACAACCAGAATTCTCACATTAAGAGAATCTCTCAGTGAACTTCAGCTCTGGCCATTCTGTGTAAGTGCTAGCATAAATACCTGATTTTTGTTTGATTACTTATAAGGGCTGGACTATGGACTCTGAATTTCCCAATGAGCTTTTTTCTTTTTTATTGGATGTTTTGGAAATATTATAAGAACAAAAGATAAAGCATAGAAATTCAGGAAAATGTGGTTTCTGTTGAAAATAAATCTGACTATCCCCCAAATATGAATTTCTTATAACTAATTTCCTTCTCACTAAAGAAAAATTACTTCCTTGGCTCCTAGCAAAAGAGTCAATATTAGGAAATGTTTCCCAAAGACATAAATACTGGACTTTTTCAGAAAAACAAAATTTTTTTCTCAAATGAGATTAATGATTATATTAATTCATTGGATAATGACAATTCTTTTTCCCTTCTACTCTTGCAATAGTGTAATAATTGCAACACTTTCAATCTAAATGAGATTAATGATTATATTAATTCATTGGATAATGACAATTCTTTTTCCCTTCTACTCTTGCAATAGTGTAATAATTGCAACACTTTCAATCTAAGAAATCGTTCAATCTATTTGTTTGATCATGTTTTGTGATTATATCATATAATTTCCATGCCTGCCTGTCAAGAAGCATACTGAGTTGAGAATTATTAATTTTGAGAAAAGCAGTATATACTATGGCTAGCTTCCCTTTCAAATATGAGACTAAAATCTTTAGAGCCTCTTAGAGGTAATTGCCATCAACAAGGAATTCTTACATTAGCATATATGTACATTTATAATTTTAATAAATTAAGAACATCATAAAACTCACACTGTATACTAAATATATGAATTGTGTTCTAAAGCCTCTATTAACTACAGGATCAAATCAACACTTCAAACATGAAAATAAATCTAATACAAATTACTATTTGGAGGTAGTGTGGTATGGGATTCTATCATCATTCTCTGTGCTTTGACTGGAAGGTTTTCTACAGTTTGGGGCCCGAGGATAGAGCTAGGAGAACATTGCATAATAATTGAGTAAAGGATTAGAAAAGGTGGCATTTAGAATACACTCACACCCTACCTCTTTCATTGCCAGGGCTTTTAGGGCATCCTTAGAAACAGTACATTTTACCTAAAATATTTAGACAATAGCAAATATTGAAGAAAAAAATGTACATTCTGAAAAAATAATTCAAATCATGTTTAAAGTGCTTGTATCCACCCACAAAGAAGAATAGATTTAAGACATTAGATATAATCAACTGACATTTTCTTAAGTGAGTATGTGCTACCTCTAATAAAGGGGAATAGGGTTTCTGTGGCATTTTTTAACTGAACAAATGTATTTTTATAAAACATGAAAAAATCTTTATAACCAATAACAAGGGGATCTGGTATATGCAGCATCAACATTCATTTATTTGCACATTTTTATTACTAATTTAATACATACCAGATAATGATTTAAAAAAATGTCAGTGGTTCCTATTGTTTACTAGATCTATGGTTCTCAACTGTAGCTGATTTACCTAGAAAACTTTTTTAAAAATGCTTGTGCATGAATATCTCCCCTGATTTACAATTAAATCAGTATCTCTGGGAGGTGGAACCCAGGTATAGGTGCTTTTATTAAAGTTTCTCAGGTGAATCCAATGAGTAGCTAGTTGAGAATAAATATCAGATGCCTGTATCTGGCATTCAAGGCCTTAGCTGTTCAAGCCTTGGCTCTCATTATTTTCCTATATGAACTTATGTTTTACTCAGAATGACCTAATAACTATAATTGCTTTGTATTTTCCAATCTCTCTATACATCTTTGCTAGTACTGTTCCTTCTTAAGACTCACATATCTCCTACCAAAGGCTAACCACTAATTATGAAACAAATAATTATTGAGCACCTACATGTTCAGTCTTACCATTCTATGGTGGTATTTACGTGGCATGCAATAATGCACTTCACAGCCAAGTGGTAATGTGGGTAACTTAAAATGCAAGAATAAGATTGGGCTATGATAACAGACACAGAAGCTATTATGAAAACACATTGTAAGGGCATCTTGTCCAGACTTAGGAGTTCTAGAAAGCTTCCAAGAGGCTGAACCTTCAGAGATGAGTGGAAGTCAGTTAAAAGAGGTAAAAGGATGTCCGGAAGAAGGAAAAACATGTGCGATGTCTTGGAATTAAGGGAAAGCATGAGTTCTTTCAGGGCTAGAGAAGGGGGTGCAAGATGGGAAATAGTAAGCAAACACAGAAAGAAAACCAGAGGTCAGATTATTCAGAGTGTATCTGTGTGTGTTAAGGTCTTGGACTTTAATTCAAGAACAATGGTGAGCCAGGGAAAGTTTTTAAGAAAATATACGGAGTTTAGAAAGATCAAGTTTGTGGAGGCAAAATGGATGGGGTGGGGCTGGACTGGAGACATGGAAACCAGGTAGAAGGTTATTGCAGTAATTTGAGATGGGAGATTACAGTGCTTGAGCTGGGGCAGTTGGTAGATTGATTTGGGACACTGTCTGGTGCCCAGTTGGACATGCAGAATTTCTCTTCATAAGAAACTCTCTAGAAAGTGGAAGATGAAGTTTTCAGAGTCTTCTGCATAGAGGTGGTGGTTGAAGTCATGGAAGAAGAGTTTTCCAAGCAAAATAAGTTGGAAGAGGGCTACGAACAGAATCATAGGAAACACTGACTCATAAGGGAAAGATCAGAAAGAGGCATGAGATCAAGAGCAAACTACTGAAGGAAACCAGGAATTGACAAAGGCATCAAGTATCAATGTGTTAAATAAGACAAGCTTCTCAAAATTCTTGACAAATTTGCCTGCGAGTAGCATAGGCATCTTTTCTTGTATTATATTGCATATTTATGTGAAATTGGAGTATTGATTAACTTAATTTTGCATGTCTCATCTTAAGCAGGTAAAAGTTGAGTTCAGGGTAATAATAGAAAAAAGAAATTAGAAAAAAAATTGAAAATTTTAAAATAATAACCACAAAAAGGGGATGCAGAAGGGGATAATGGCAGGAAAATAAAAGCATGATCTTAACAATTGATTGAGATAAGGAACAGCAAACATTTTCTCTAGTTTTTAAAGATGGCAGCTATAAAGAAAGAGTTGTCCCTGTTCCAGATAAGACAGATCACAGGTGCTCAGATACTGTATGATTTCCCCTCTGTAGAGCTCTTCAAAATTGTAATTAAATATAACTATATTTTTAGTTAATTAAAGTCAGCCCCCTTCCCAAGATGGAATATAAGCATCTAAAGGTCAAGGACTGAATCTGTATCTCCAGTTACCAGAATAATATCTGGTATGTGAAACAAGCTTATTAAATAGTTACTGATCAAACTAGGGAGGGGACAGAAGTCCATAGGAAAAGTGCTGAAAGAGAAAACTTGAGACGAGGGGAGGGGGGATTCAGAGATACGGGAAGTGTAGTCCAGCATGCAGGAGTGAATATTGTCAAAATTCAAAAAAGCTAATCAGAGGGTGGACACATGTCCTGGTTCGCCTAGGACAGTCTTAGTTATCTGTTACCCTAGCGTAATGATTAAAACTCCCTCATTTCATTCTCAAAATGTGTCCATTTGTATGACAAATAATATGAACACCTTAACTAGATACTTGGGTGGACTATTAGGTAAAAAAAAATCGTATATACATATTAAAATAATACAATTCTCCTTATATTTCATTCAGGATGAAGGTTTATGGTAAGTAAATTATGATAAATAGAAATTAACATAACCTACCAATCATTTATAAAACTTAAAATGTGTTAGATTTCATTGATAATCTCTTTATTTGGCTAATTACTATCATGATTGTTCTACTGCAAGAATATAAAACTGCTCATAGAGTCTTGTTTTTATTTTCCCATATTCTGTTTTTCTCATGACACAGTGGAATTTTTAGGAACCTAATTCTGCTTTCACTGAAGACACTAACACATTGTTCTGCTACTTCAAACAGCTGTGTGTAAACTCCATTCTTGAACATCAACCACCTAAATTTGCAAAGCCTTTGGAATCCTTAAGATCAAAGCATCTTTTAATTGTACATTTCTATTATTAATTGGGATGTGAATTTAAAAGTTGGCCTGGTGGATAGAATTGAATTGCACTGCTGATTTGATTAAGCTGATCAAACCTCACTAACTTGTAGCAATTCTTTTCTATCTACTGTTCAGGATAAACAGATGCTCAAACTAATCCCAGAAAATACCAAGTAATAACTTTTCATTTCAGTGCGGGCCATGACAGGCACAGGTGAGGACAGTTAAGCAGTTGCAGGCTATCCTTCTGCTCAAAGCAGCCAGCAATCTCTCTAGAATCCCGTTATTACTGCAGTTGATGCCCCAGTTTGGTGAATAGCTGGAATTTTTCCTTGCCGGGAGATGCTGTACATTTGTCTCATTCTTTTTGTAGCCATAATACCTGGTGTAAAGTAGTTGTTCATTATCAAATATTGAATAATGATACACGGGCATTGTTTTTGTTTTGTTTGGCCAGTTTTTTACACAGTGGAGCAAAATTTAGATAGCACACACATATCATTTAAAAATATTTATTGAACTGTTAAGATTATTATCTGCCTAGTTCCCTGAAAAGAATTTGGGAGATCTTGTCATGAAAGTCATTTATCAGTTGTTTTAAGAAGTAAATGAGGCTATAATTTTGAAAGTTGTTCTTGGTTTGACAAATTTTAATCATCATCATCATCATCATCATCATCATCATCATCATCACAGTAATCATTCCAACACTAAAAGATAAATAGTCACATAGTGAAGGAGCTGTATAGAGTTCATTGCACCAATATAATAAAAAATAACTCAGTTCCATTCTCAAATTGCTTGGCCAGACTTCAACCTTAGTATTACCTTGTTTACTGACCATCGTGCCTCCAACTACTGTGTGTTAACTCATTTCTGTTCCTGGTTCTATTAACTCACTAATTTTGTGAATACAGAGAAGTCACTTTAATTTACTGAGCCTCATTTTTTAATCCATAAAATACCACCATTGTCTGCTCCTCTGTGCTCCTCTAAGACCTTATAGTTGCCTCTGTTATTAGAACTGTGTCAAGTGTTGTTCTCATCTTTTTACTTCTATTAACTCATTTAATCTTTACAAATATGATGTAAGTTTTCCTCCATTCTTTCCTTCTTCCTTCTTTCCTTACTTTGTTTCATAGCAAATTTAAGCCCCTTTACAAAGTCACACAGTTACTAAGAAAGAGTCAGGATTTGAGCTCAAGCAATTTGGTGCCAGAATCCAAACTCTAACCACTATTTTCCGCTTTATTTTATTTTACTTCATTTTAATTAAATGAGCACACAACTCTCTTCACCACTTGAATAAAAGCTCCTTATGGCCAAATACTGTAGTGTGTTAATCTTTTATCTTCCTTATACTCAAGTATTTTGTTAGTTCCTAGCACATAGTGGATGGGCCATTTGTGTTTGCCATATGAATGGATGAGTATTCGCCCTGATATCTCAAAGGGATTTAACTCCTGTGATTAGGTTATGCTAGATTGCAAAGGTGAAGGAGTTTTGCAGATAAATTAAGGCCCTTAATCAGTTGGTTTTGAGTTCATCAAAAGAGAGATCACTTTAAGTGAGCCTGACTTCAGCAGATAAGCCATTTAAAAGGGACTCAAAGCAGCAGTAGAGACTTCCTATTGGCCTTGAAGGAGTAAACTGCCATGATGTGCAGACGAATCACATGACAGGAAATGGCTGCTGGTTTCTAGGAGCTGAAGGCTTTAGTCCTGTGCCAGAAGGAACTGAACTCTGCCACCAACCATGATTTGGAAGAGAGCCCTGAGCCTTAGACAAAATTGGAGCCATGACTGATGGTTTAAAGTTAGCCTGGAGAGACCCTGGGTAAAGGGCCCAGCTAAACCCATGGCCAGACTCTTGACCCATGGAAACTGTGTGATAATAAATGTATATTGCTTTTAGTTGCTGAATTTGTCATAATTTCTTGTGAACATAAGGAAACTTGTCCAGGGCACTCTAACATTAGAATTTTGGTTCTGTTGAATTCCTAAAGTTTGCATGCTTTAGTGGCTGGAAACATGAAGCAGAAGACAGAAGGCAAGGGCTCAGAGTGATTTAACTAGAATAAAACATGCTTGTTGGAAATCTTTCATATTTCTCCTACCCCCAACTCTGCTTTGGACATCAAGCACTGGGGAATCAGTTATTCCTACTCCCTAGCACATGGCATCCATTATCATTGGTCTGCACTCCCTCTTGTTTTATTTTTCTCTCCTTATTTCAGATCCCTACCACTATTCCCCTCCCCTCCACTGGCACCCTCTTTAATGTTTTGCTACATGTCCTTGGCTGTGTAATGACCCCCATACAGTATAGTGTTATTGAGCTATTGTCTGTGTGTGCCCTTACTTTAGATAAGTGATATCATATAATAATTCTTATTCTATTTCTAATTTTATTCTATCATTTTATCTATCATGTTTGTGATTTAATGATCTAGCCACAGTGGTACTATTAATTTGTTGTTTCTCACTGTTGCTGAATGTCGCTGAACATACCACTTATCTATTCCCCTAGTTTTTGGACCTCCAGGTAGCTTCCAGCCCTCTTTTCCCACCCACAGTCCTGTGACAAACATCTTCAAACATGCCTGCATATGGACATGTGCTAGAGAAATGCTTAAGAGTGGTATTGATGGATCCCAGGGAATGTACTTAGTTTTACTGAGTGCTGTCAGTTTGTTCTCCAGAATAGCTAGTTTACATTCCAACCTATGGTGCATGAGAATTCCTGCTTTCCCATAATCTTACCAAAAGAGTATTACATAATTTCCTAGTTTATTTAATCTGATGGGTGTAAAATCTTATCTCATTTAACTATTTGAGTTTCCCTTTCTGTAACATGCCAGTTTATTTACTTTGCCTATTTTCCTCCCTCTCTCTCTTCTTCACCCTCCCCCCATTACCTTCTTCTTTCTTTTCCTTTTATCTGATTTGCAGAAGTTTTTTATGCATCAGATATTAATTGGTTCATCTAGTTATTGTAATTATCTTTTTTAAACCTGTCACCTGTTTTATTCTTAATTAGGATACACTGATCTTTTTTTCTTATGACTTTGAGGTCTTTTTTTGTAAAGTCTTCCTCACCCCAGTACCAAATTTTTTTCTTTCACATTTAGTTTTTTTATTCAGTCTGGAATTTATTTTTGTACACATTGTGAAGAGGACACACAATTTTATTTTTCTTTCTGTAATGAACGAATTTCCCCCAAAACATTCAATTAGCAAGCTATTCTTTCCCCCACAAATTTGTGGTACCACTTTTTAATCACGTATCAACAATTATTCAGCACAGACTAATTTCTGAGCAGTTTATTCTGCTTCATTGTTCTGTTTGTTTCTGAGCTAGTGTCACTCTGTTGTTGTTTTTTTTTTTTTAATAATGATAACTATGTAATATGTGTTAAGTCTGGGTCCATAAGAAGCAGATGCCAAAATGAGGCGCCAGGAGAGCCATCAAACCATAATGCCAGTCTCACCTCAAGTGCAGAAGAGAGGTGAAGAAGAAAGCTCTTAAGCTGCCATGAAGTTCTAAGGAGAGTTTGGCAAGGCTGTTCAAGAGTCCTGGAACCAAAGTTGGCCATCAGAAGCATTCTGTGTCTCCCAGTAATGGGCTTGCCCTAGTATCCCCTTATGTCTTACTCAGTTCAGGCAGATATGACAAATATAACCTTGACTGGAGGGCTTAAACAACAAATATTTATTTCTCACAGTTCTGGAGGCTGGGAAGTCCGAGATCATGATACTAGCATATCAGGTGTCTGCTAAGAGCCTGCTTCCTGGTTTGCAGATGGCCATCTTCTCTTGCATCCTCACATGCAAGAAACCAGGAAAAGAAGCAAAGTCTCTAGGGTCTCTTCTTTTAAGGACACTAATCTCATTCCTGAGGGCTCCAGCTTCATGACCTAATCACCTCTCAAAGTGTCTCCTCCAAATACCTTCACACTGAGGACTAGGTTTCAACCTATGAGTTTTGGGAGACACACTCAGTCCATAGCATCTGCCATGCTCAATACTTGATAGGGAGCAAGTGTGTCCTTGAGCACAAACACACCAATGGATTTCCGAGTGAAGCAGCTGGGGGCTGGGTCAACTGATCAGACTTCTGAGAGGTGCATCCTTTTACTGCAAACTACAATCCACATGTGGATTCAAGAGCGAATCTTCTTTTCAAGACTGATTTAGCAATTCTCAAGTCTGTATTTTTTCAAACTAATTTTAGAATAGTTTGTCAATTCTTAAAATAACCTAGTGGAATTTATATTGGAATTGTATTGAACTTTTGGAATATAATTTGGGGAAAATATATATCTTTAAAATGTTAAGCTTTCCCATTCACAAACATATCGTACCATTTATTTATTCAGGTGTTCTTTTAAGTAGTTTAGTAGGTTTTAAAATTTTTTCCATAAAAGCCTGTGTATTCATTGTGGTTAAATTATATAACTTAGAAGACTGATTGCTACTGCAAAGACTATTCATCATTTATCTGGTTTATTACCCCTTAACACATAACTGTTATGCGTTTTTGTGTATTACAAATAAGAAACAGTCCATTTTTTTTTAGCTTAAACTCTGTCCTTAGGTTTTCCATCTCTATCATTTAAGTGGACAAGTCTCTTTTTACAAAGGAGTTCCACCATTTCTTTTCTTTTAATTTTATTAGTTTATTAATTTATTAGTTTATTAGTTAATTTATACATATCAGTAAAATTATTTTGAAATATGTATAATCACTAAACAACAAAAGCTTCCAATTCTAAGTCTCAATGCAAAAATTGACATTTTCTGGTTCCCTCTACTGTCATTTTAACATAGTACATCTGTTTTTATCATTGACTTTGGTTGTTTTTGTAGGTTCTGGAAATATTGAATTTTCATTTCCCCCTTAAAATTTCCCCATGATTTTTAGGCCATCTACCGGCCACTTTCCTTTAGCTCAAAAAAGACTTAAGAACAGTGTCTGCCTAATCCCCTATCACCATATAAATAGGCAATAAAGAATTTACAGCAAGGTCAAATCTTATGGGGAAAATATTTAAAAGATCATTAAAGTAATTATTCCCTGGAAGCCAAGGTAATTGTTTTGAAATCAGATTTTTAGAATCGTAGAGCTATTGAGTGAGCATGAAGTCGAGAAAGTTAAGCACAAAAAGTATGTCTTTGGCACTACATTTAGAGTCTTCCGAAAAGATGGTTTAGATTTCATTGTGAAATCATACAAATGAAATGGCATGCATCATGTTATTGGATTTACAATCGGGCTGAAGATAAAGGTATAAAGTTCTCCTCTGGTTCACCTGACTTGCTCTGAGTTGTTGATCAAGTCAACTTTCTTGATGGCTAGATTTTCTGGTTATGCTACACTTGTCACCCACTTAAGGATGCCTTAGGCAAGGAAAAAGGAACTCAACCTGATGCACTGGGGCTGCTCGGTAAATGTATAATTCCCTCCCAGGCTGTTATGTATACAAACCTTTCAGATAGCTTATTTGGGTCCTTGTTGGCCAGGCCCTTGGTGATAGCATGGATGGCCCCATGTAACACTCACCAATGTAAACAGGCTCCCATGCCCCAAACGAGAGAAGTCAGGCACCAAAGAACAACTAAGCAGCAACATCTTCAAGCATTTACCATTTCTGTCCCAGGGTAAAGACTTAATGGATAAAGAATGTTGAATAAAGCACTTAGGAAATGCAGGAGAGCATGTAAGTGCCAAATTATCAGAAGGATTACTTACTGGCCAAATGTAAACGTTAATACACAACCCCAGGATATGATAATTTATGTATTTATTTCTAACAAAAACATGACTGAAGACCTAGTGTTGACTGATTAAATTACATTGGAGGGTGTATTTGTTTTCTCTTGCTCTCATAACAAATTACCACAAATTCAGTGGCTTAAAACAACACAGACTTCCTATGTTACAGTTCAGTCAGTGAATCAAAAGTCTGAGTGGGCTTGACTGATTTCTCTGCTCTGGGTCTTACAAGGTCAAAATCAAAGAATCTTCTAGCCTGGCTCCTACCTGGAGGCTCTTACCTGGCTCTTTTCCAAGCTCACTCAGGTTGTTGGCAGAATGTAGTGGCATGCAGTTGTAGAATTGAAGTCCCCATTTTTTTCTGCCGGCTGTTAGGGGTCATCCTCAGCTTCTAGAGACTGCCCATATTCCCTAGTTCATGTCCTCCTTCATTTTCAAAGCCAGCAGTCTTGGGAGTTCTTTTCACCCTTCAAAGCTCTTTGACCTTCTCTCCTGTCTTATCTGCCCTATCTCCGACTAGAAAAGCTTGCTGGTTTTGAGAACTCATATGATTAGATTGGACCCACCTGGATAATGAGGACACAGTCTCTCCTTAATTACCTCGGGAAACCCCTTTTGCTATTTCACATAATAGTCACAGCTTCAGGCATTAGGGTAGGGACATCTTTGGAGGTCACTCTGCTGACCACAGAAGGTAATTTATAAGGGATAAGTCAATCCCCTGGATCTGGTTTGTGTGCACCCACATTTTGGCATGTCTGGGAAGAGGCGTTCTTCTAGGGAAGAAATTCATTATATGATGTTTCCAATATATGGCTCATCTACAAATCACCTTCCAGTTGAGAACAGAGTTCCGTAGACCTTGTAGTATCTTTCTTCCCCATGAACCTGTCAGAGATCAGGGTTCTTCAATCATGCACAAGACCAAACAGAAAATGTGCTAATTTAGGGCTTTTGTAGTTTTTAGTCTCTGAAATGCCTCAGCAGTATCATTCAAAATTCGTTATCCCAATCTCTGGCTTTGGTGCCCACACTGATGTAAAATTATCTCCTGGAAATGAATTTTTAAAGTAAAATAGAAGTAGACAGCTCTCCAGGCAGAATTTTTAGCTTACCGTATGACATTGGTGTGAACAGTGCTTTTTGGATTAGATCTTTTGTGCCTCGTGCCTCTTGGACTCAGAGTTACCAAAAGCTAATGAAAATTTCTATTATTTAAAGTAGCTTGGGGGCACCTGGGTGGCTCAGCTGCTTAAGCATCTGACCCTTGGTTTCAGCGTAGGTAATGATCTCAGGATCATGGGATCGAGCCCTGCATGGGGCTCTGTACTCAGTGGAGAGTCTGCGTAAGAGTCTCTTCCTCTCCCTCTGCCCCTCCCACCCTGCTCATGTGCATTCTCTTTCTTTCCCTCTCCCTCTCAAAAATAAATAAATCTTTCAAAAAATAAAGTGGTTTAGACAATAGAAATGAGGAATTCATTAGAAGGAAAGTCCCCAAGGACAAAGGTAAAGGAATTTATTCACTGACGTATACTAAGCTTCTAGATAGTCCCTCGCACAGAGTAAGCATTCAGGCAATATTGGTTAAACAAATGAATGATGAATGAAGGAAAGGAATGCTATTATCATATGCAAATTAATTAATCTAATCTGGACAATCTGCTGTGATTTTGTTTTTCTGTGTTGTATAAAAGTTGATGATCTGATGTCAAAATAAATACATATAAGGTGATATCTTTAGTGGAGGCCTCTGTATAGTTTTTAATTTTATTTATTTATTTATTTATTTATTATTTATTTATTTATTTATTTTATTCCAAATTTTTTTATTATGTTCAGTTAGCCACTGTATAGTACATCATTAGTTTTTGATGTAGTGTTCAATGATTCATTAGTTGCATATAACACCCAGTGCTCATCACAACACGTGCCCTCCTTAATACCCATCACCCGGCTACCCCATCTACTCCCATCCCCCTCCCCTCTGAAACCCTCAGTTTGTTTACTGGGGTCCATAGTCTCTCGTGGTTCCTCTCCCTCTCTGATTTCTCCGCCTTCAGATTTCCTTCCCTTCCCCTAGGGTCCTCCATGCTATTGCTTATGTTCTACATGTGAATGAAACCATATGGTAATTGTCTTTCTCCGCTTGACTTATTTCACTCAGCATAATCCCCTCCAGTTCCATCCATGTCGATGCACGTAGTGGGTATTCATGCTTTCTGATGGCTGAATAATATTCCATTGTATGTATGTACCACGTCTTCTTTATCCATTCATCTGTTGAAGGGCATCTCAGCTCCTTCTCCAGTTTGGCTATTGTGGACATTGCTGCTATGAATACCACCTTACACCAGTTAGAATGGCAAAAATTAACAAAACAGGAAACAACAAATATTGGTGAGGATGTGGAGAAAGGGGAACCTTCTTAAACTGTTGGTTTAGAATGCAAGCTGGTATAGCCACTCTGGAAAACAGTATGTTAAAAATATTTAAACATTTTTTTAATGTTCCTCAAGTTGTGAAAAATAGAGCTACCCTACAACCCAGCAATTGCACTACTAGGTATTTACCCCAAAGATACAGATGTAGTGAAAAGAAGGGGCACATGCACCTCAGTGTTCATAGCAGCAATGTCCACAATAGCCAAACTATGGAAGGAGCCGAGATGCCCTTCAACAGATGAATGGATAAACATTTATTTTACAGAGAGAGCGCATGGGCAGGGGGCAGCAGCAGAGAGAGTCTTAAGCAGACTCTGTGCTGAGCACAGAGCTGGACATGGGCTCAATCTCACAACCCTGAGATCACAACCTGAGCCGAAACCAAGAGTCAGAGGCTTAACCAGCTCCATCACCCAGGCACCCCTATATAGTTTTTTTTAAATCATAGCTTATTATAGATCTGTTATTACAATATGACAAGCTCCACGACTACTTTGTAAACTGAATTATCTCAGTGCATGAATGAAAGAGTGTTTGATCATCCCTGAATTCTGAATTATATGTACTAGCAAGATGAAAAGGAAAGACTAGAAATTGACACTTACATAATGACAACACTTCACTGGGCTCATTATTTGAAATCTCCATGTTTGTAAGACTATTGCTCACATTTGTTACATGTTTCAAAATTTCTGTTTGAACAAATGCATGGAAAAAGGGAATAGAAAGTATGCTGAAATATTAATGGAGGCAAGACCATGGATGATTATTTTTGTTTATAATTATAAAGAAATACTAGGAGCATAGGAATACACTTTACTTTTATAACCAGAACACAATATCATCCACAAAGGAGCTAAGAACTAGTCTTGGGACCTCCCCTGACCCCAGTGACAGTTTCCTAATGGCCATTAAAGTGGTACAAGAGGCAAAAAGGAGGATTTCACAGATAACACAGAACTAAGATGCAAACTACAGAAAGAAAGAAATCAAGATTTGATAAGCCAATCAACGTTTCTTAATAGCTTAGTCTTTCATCATGTTTTATATTAATGTTTATATAGTCACAATAATTGTAAACTAGATGAAAAAAAGTATAAGGCAGAAGGAATTAGTTAATGCTTTTAAGGACTTGTATGTCTTCAGTTCGTTGAGTTTGACAGACTGCTACAAAACGGGTCAGAAAACATCCACAAGGCAGGTGACTAGGAAAGTTTCCATTCACTATGCTTTCCTCCCTTGCATCTGGTAAAGTGGAAAAAATTACCATACATTCTTCTGGGGGAATATGTACTTCCCTCTGGGGTATTCCGCATGGAAGTATGAATGAATAGAAAATGATAATCAGAAAATCAAAGATTTTACAGTTTATAGAATCTATACTTCTCATCAACCCAGATTAAAGTTTGCATCCTTCAAGAGAAAAGACAGTTTGAAAATTTGGACTGACAATCAGTTACATCCTATAACTGAGAGTATGTGACTGCGTTCTATTCAGACTAAATTAACGGAAGCTGAAGGGGAAGGGGAGAGAGCATCACCTCCTTCTAGGGGCTTCTCGGCACCATACAGCTGTTGTATCAACAGGGAGAAGTGTCTTTCTCTGAAAGAGAAATCTCGTTCTTTAATGGCTCTCAATCACAGCCACTAAAGAAAGAGTGCAATCCACACTTTCTTGCTTGGAACTTTTAAAATAATGAAGTGGGCAGCTTATAGTGATAATTCATTCTGTTTTTTAACTGTTCTGAAACCTAAGAAAGCCATACAGAAATAAACCTTACAAGCCATCCAGAAATATGACCTGTGTACACTTAATTTACATATATGCTTTTTCTCCTAATCTTCCAAGAATTTAAAAGGATGTTTACATCTCAGCTTATATATATTATATATAAGCGATATATATATATGATATATATATATCTTCAAACAGAAAAAAATGTTCTGAAAAAACTGTGAGTATAATTTGATATGGGATGCATTTAACAGCTGGAAGAATTTCACACTTAGAGCCCAATTTACAAAACTCTGGGGTTGGCATTGTTTCAACTCTAGTCATGAAAATCACAATTTCCCAAAGATCTTTTTTCTGGATTGGTAAATTATTTGTGTATGGAACATACATCATTTCAAAAATGAAGTTATCATAGCTGAACCTGGCTAGGCATAAATGAATAACTTCAGAAGAAATTCCTGAAAGCATTATTCACTCCCTCTGAAATGAGACAGCCAGTTTCATTTCTTAGCTATCAAAATTCTTTCTTTGCAAGCAAGCAATTTATGCTTTCACACCGCCTATCCTTAATTAGCAGAAGAAACTCGCTGCTTTGTTATGAAAATAAAATATGAACTTCCCATATGGTAAATATTGACAATAAAGAATAGAAACTCAATTTTGTTCCAGTTGTGTGTGTGTGTGTGTGTGTGCGTGCATGCATTCGTGTGTGTGTGTGTGTGTGTGTGTGTGTGTGTGGTGTGGTGTGGTGTGGTGTGGTGTGGTAGTGGTGGTGGGGATGTTGGGGGATGAGTAGAATAACAGTGAGATTAAGATGAAGAGACACTGAGGGACTGAAGTGGGTTTGTTTTAACTTGTAAGAATGAGGAAGGAAAAGAATGGTTGCCCAAGAGACTAATGAAGGGAAGTGAACAAACTCCATGCTGCTGTGGCTAGCTACTATAGGATGATTTAATCTGTCCCAGGTTCCGCACTCCCCAGACACTAGAACATGATGGATGGTGGGAGAAAGGGGGCACTCACTCTATTCTTTTCCTTATAGGTTCTTCAGGTCAGAGCTTCCTTTTGTGCATCCAGATTTCTCTAGATTCAAGAAAATGGACCAAAGCTTGGGCTCCATTTTCAAGTTGTAATTTGATGCAGCTTCAAAGAAAATTTTATAAAATTGCCAGTAATACAACCATCATCATTAGGCATCAGGTTGTGACAGCCTTGCCTGTATTTGTCGAAATTTCTCACTTTGTTTTTTTTTATTGTTATGTTAATCACCATATATTACATCATTAGTTTTTGGTGCAGTGTTCCATGATTCATTGTTTGTTCATAACACCCAGTGCTCCATGCAGAACGTGCCCTCCTCAATACCCATCACCAGGCTAACCCATCCCCCTCCCCCCCCCCCCTCTAGAACCCTCAGTTTGTTTTTCAGAGTCCATCATCTCTCATGGTTCGTCTCCCCCTCTGACATACTCCCCTTTTCTTCCTCTCCTGTTATCTTCTTCTTTTTCTTTTTTCTTAAAATATGTTGCGTTATTTGTTTCAGAAGTACAGATCTGTGATTCAACATCTTGCACAATTCACAGCGCTCACCGTAGCACATACCCTCCCCAATGTCTATCACCCAGCCACCCCATCCCTGAAATTTCTCACTTTGAATCTATGAACCATCCCCTTAAACTATTTGGGATTCCATTTTGAGCCTCACATTATTACATAAATTTGGCTTGGTGACATTTGTTTTAGCACCTATATTCAAATGCTTTGTTGATGGGAATTTTGAGAATTTTTATCTTCTGAGAAGTACCCTGCTATAATGAAATGAGAGAAATCTGGGAGTCATACAAAATGTTCATATCCTGGTGACTGAGCAAATCACCACACCTCTCTGAGATTCAACTTACTGATTTACTATGCGCTGTACTAAATTATGGTTAAGATATAGTAATAAATATGTATATATATATATATGAGATAGCACCTGGAATAATACCTAAAAATAATGAGGGTTCTATAAATTAGTATTTCTGATTCTTTGTCCTATCAAATGCTGCATCAAGCTTTAAAGTATTGTAAGAAGTGCCTCTGGAATTAGAAAAGTAAGCTTAGAATTTAACTTTGGCATTGAAAAATTAGGTGTGTATATTAGTGTATGTCTCAGTCTAAAAGAAATAAGGCAATGAAACTAAAGCAAACCCATCCATGTGAATTTTATGTCAATTGTTGATAGTATTGATTTATAAAATGAGTAGTCACAAAGACAAATTTCTCAAAGAAATGCAAATGGGCCCCCTGAAGGCCTGTTGACTACAGGTTTTTTTATGCCTAAAGTCTGGTTCCATTAACAAATTATGTTGAATACCATGAAGAATATAATTATTTTAAATCCTGAGAACCAGCCCTGAGGTAACTGGTGCATAGGTGAAAATCTAGAATATTTCAAAATATTATTTTCTATCACTCTGCCACCCACTTTAAACAGATCTTTGGTCACAGGTCTAATTAAATAAATGGAAATATGTTTTGCCCCTAGTGATGTTCTACTTAATTCCTGGCCAGCCACACTGAGCTTTGCCATGAAAACAGGTCACACAGCTTATGCTCGCCTCAGAACACACAAGATTACAAAATCTGCTTATCCCTGTTTTGTTTTAACACCTGTGAAAAAAAATACAAGACTGTCATGTGGCACACAAAAGGCTCAGGTATCTCCCTGTTTAGAAGTTGGCTGTCCTGAACAGCAAGAGGAAATAAGGTTGTAATATTAATAAACACCTGCTGCTTCTATTATACTCATTGGCTCCATCCCAGTGAAATAGTTAATCAACTAAACCTAACAAAACAATTATCTAAACCCGAAGGCAGTCTATGTTACCACATGGCTCTGAGTCCACCCTGTAAGAAAATATGAGAAGCCCATGCACTGTACTGTTCTGCAAAGAAGCGCAGAGTGTATCCCCCAGCAAGAAGCTAAAAATAGCAACAGTAATCATAGCATGATCTCCCTGTGCCAGGCACTGTTGTAGGTGGTTAGGAGGGACACCACAGTGAATGAGAAAAGAAAGGTCTCGGCTTCCCTGGAGGTCACATTCCAGGGGGAGAGACAGGCGACAGATGATAAGCCTAGTGAGTCCCCGCCCTGTTACTCTTGGATCACTCCGCCCATTTCCGACAGGGCATTTATCAGAGAGATGGTGACACGCGCGGGTGGGGAGGGACAGAGCGGTACAGCCAGGACCACCACAGGGAGACAGAAGACTCCTGATTGAAAAAGAGGCCTGTGAACAAAGATCTGAGGGAGGAGAAGGCACCAGACTGGATAGGCTTGGAGAAGACGGCCTTCTCCCAGATAAACGCAGATGCTCAGAGCCGTGCGGCAAGGAAGCAGGGCGAGTAATTGTCAAACTACTTCTGACCAACTACGGATAATGCTCTTGCCATGACAAAGGGCAGCATCACTTCTTGGAGTGAAGGAAATCCGAATGATGCTATGACATTCATAGTATCTTCTTCTCACTTAGCAGGGTTAGCATCTTTACGAAGACTTGAGTATGTGTGATCACCTCAGAACCCACCCCTGAGGGAGGCGTTGAAGAACCGTAGCGATGCTGCTTTAAAAACGTACTTTGTCAAAAGGCATTTTCCACTTTATATTCCCTGGACTTATTGCAGGTTAGGTGGCACTTCTCGAAATATTTAAGTGCTCAGTATTTAAAGTGGCATGTAATATATAAGTCCCATTTCCACACACGGGTCAAATCTTTGAGAGGAGACAAAACATAGCCACTTGTGGAGGAGAAAAGGGACACGAAAGCACAACTTTGGAAAAACATTACCGACAAATACATTTTACAAATTCCACTTCGAATTAGATGAGAAACTAGTTAACGGTCACTCATGTTATTAGCTATAAGCTGTGTGAAGACAGGTTCTGTAGCCAACTTGTATGTTTGTATGCTTCCCGGACTGTATCTGGCGCAAAGGACTTCAACAAACATTTCTTTAAAAAGAGTAAAATGAACGATAGCCGAGCCATTGGCCAGCAAACACATTCTAAGGAAAGAGAACAGTACAACCGTTCGAGGGTTTCGCGGGTGGCTCAGTGGACTAAGCGTCTGCCTTCAGCTCAGGTAATGATCTCACGAGCCCCAAATTAGGCTCCCCGTTCAGCGGGGAGTCTGCCTCTCTCGCTCTCCCTCTGCCCCTCCTCCCCCCATGTTCTCTCTCTCTTAGGTAAGTAATAAAAAAATAGTTCTATTATACAGACAAAATGAACAGTGCGACATGCATTAATATCAAGTAAAAGAACCACAGAACAATTAAACAAAGGCATTGCTTTTCCTTAGGAGAAAAGATAGCAAACACTAAATGAAAAAGCCAGATCAAAATATCTTGTGTGTCACATAGTTGGAATATAGGGATATATATGTATATATGTGTATATATATATATTCACTAATTTTATTATATTTTATTATATAGAATATTTAACACACCCCCCACACCCCCTAAAGAACCTTTCCCTTTTATCTCTGCTAAGATGGAGATGACAGAGAAGATAAAATACTAAGATAGTAGAGATAAAAATAAGTTTTAAAAATATCCCTACTTGCCTACTCAAGGCTTTCAGCCATGAGTAGCCGAGGAGTTAACAGCTATGGAAATAGAAGGAGAGGTTAGAGACCCAAACTACAAACCTGGTTTCTTTTATATTTCCCAGTTGGACTATTAGAACTGAATTAAAGAACTTTGCTGAATTATTCTGTTGGCATAAGTGAGTCTGGCCAGAGGTTCAGAAACAAACACATGGCGGAGGGCACAGGGGAACCTCAGACAGCGGACTGTGGCTTCACTCACACGCACCTACCCCCTCTCACACAGAAACGCACAGATGACTCTCTCACTAGTGAAACAAGAGAGCAACCCCTTCAAACTTTTAAAATTAGAAAAGGCATGTATGAGCACTCTGAATCAGAAATATTTCAAGAACATTACAAGAATAATTTGTTCATTTCAAAGATTATTTAATGACACCATCATTTACCACTGTGTAAATGTAACTGGAAATGAAAGACAACTTTAGTCTATTGTAGCAACATCACCTGACACTTCTCTATACTAAACCGAACAGATTCAGACCGGAACTGGTTATCATAGTGACTATTTTAATTCATCAGTGATAATGCTAGTAGTACACAATTTTAACATACAGGAAAATGGTATCAAAGGACAGTCATCTACTCCAATAACTACCTGAAACACCAGATTTAGAGAATTAAATCAGTGTCCAAAGGACCATCAATTCCATTGCTAATGAAATACGCAGGTATGCGTATGTTAGAAAAGTACTAAAGGTTGAAGAAAATAAAAAGGGAGAGTGGTGATAATATGATAAATAGGGGTTCCTGGGTGGCTCCGTTGGTTGAGTCTGCCCTTGGCTCAGGTCATGATCCCAGAGTCCTGCGATGGAGTCCCGCATCATGCTCCCTGCTCTGAGGGAAGCCTGCTTCTCCCTTTCCCTCTGCCTGCCACTCCCCCTGCTTGTGTGCTCGTTCGCTCTTTCTGTCAAAATAAATAAATAAAATCTTAAAAAAAATATGTGTGATAAATATGTGATCAAACAAGTGATATGTTAACAGGATCTAGGTGGTGAGTACATAGGTGTTCGCTACAAAATTATGTCAACTTTGCTGCATGTTTGAAAATTTTCTTAATAACAGGGGAAAATACAATTTAGGAAAACATTAAAAAGTGCTAACCAAGAAAAATGAGTTAAGAACACAAAGACTTAGAATGGTGGAGGTAGTACTGTGCAGGAATCCTGGTCCACGAGGGAGGCAGTGTAGTGCAGCGTCTGAGTTTTCAAAGTTAAACATTTGCATCAAGAATCCAATCTCAGCTCTTTTATTTGCCCGCTGTGTAACTGAGGTGATTTCTCTGTAAGTCTCTTTTTTGGCATTAGCAAAATGGAGATGATACTGCCTACTTTATAAAAATATGAACACAGAAAATTCTTAGGAGATTATCAGACATCATTCACAGGGGCCATTACTAACAATTATGAAAACAAGCAAAATACTGCCAGAAGGGGTTATAAGTAAGTTAGCTGAGTAAATACTGGTCCCTGGAATGAAACATACAGTGTTAACAGTATGGTACATTAGTTAAGATATTTGGGGGCACAAAAAATGAAATACTCAAATAAAGGTCAAATAACATTTTTGTATATCTCTCATAACAAAAAGTCAAGAAGTAGATGATTTTATGGTGGGTTAATTCGACGGCTTAATAAGATCAGAGGACTGGAGGGAAATTTGTTTCCTCTCATGATCATATGTTGGCTGCAGCAGCCTCAGGCATAACTTCTTCTGAGTATAAAATCCAAAAGCAAGAATATAAAGGAAGTTATTCCTTGCACATCTCTCTTGTTATCAGGGAGAAAGTGTTTTCCCAGAAACCCTATGCTATTTTTACCCCGTGTCTCATTAGTCAGAAATGGATCACATGTGCACCCATAAATATTCACCAACAGAGGAGAATGGATTGCAAGGATTGGCTTTGAACAGTCATAGTTTATCCTTTGGATTTGGACAAGGGACCCATCTTCCTGAGTGCAGTATTGCCTAATATCTGAAAAAAAAAAATAAGGGTTGCATTGGTAAGAAAGATGAATAAAATAGCTGTTAAGTTGGCAACCCACAGTTGCATGCTACATATGGAAAAATAATTATCATGTTAATAAAAACACACAAATTACATGCTGATCACAATAACTATGTGACATAAAATAACAAGAACTTCTGTGATGTGAGAAAGTCTTTTAAACTACTGGGACTATTTCTATAGCAAAGGGTCTACCAAAATATTCCACACTGAAGTTGATTAGATGGTGAATCTATGTTACATGCACCTTTAATTAAAAAAGCATGAACAATTTTCAGAAAACAAAAGAGATCCACTTTATTTTTTCCCTCTTTTTTTTAGAGAGGTGGGAGTGAGGGGCAGAAGGAAAGGGAGAGAGAGAATCCCAAAGCCAACTCCACAGCCAGTGCAGAGCCTGATGCAGGGCTTGATCTCACAACCCTGAAATCATGACCTGAGCCCAGATCAAGAGTTGGATGCTTAACTGATTGAGCCACACAGGCGCCCCAAGAGAGATCCACTTCTAAGCAACAAGTATTCCTCTATCAGAATGTCTCTGATATGAAAGTGCTTTTGCTTTATATTTGTTTCTTCAAGGTAAATGTTAACATAAATTAATAGATTGGTCCCTATTATAGAATAAAAGCTTATAAGTACCTGTTATGAAAAAGATTTTGATTGCAGTGTTTGCATTTACTAGTTATGAATAGTTATACCAAGAAATTGGGCATAAATTGCACAGTTTATTTCAAGCTTATTCCATAAAGATGTTCCAAATATAGAATGTGATATTTTGGGCTGAGGTTGGTTGATGTAAAAATACAGCTTACTAATACTTAAGGAGGCCATTCAGGGCATTGTTTAAATTGTGTTAACTGAGGGGAAATGGGAGGAAGGTAGTCAAAAGGTATAAATTTCCAGTTATAAGTAAGTACAAGGGATGAAAGGTATAGCATAACAACTATAATTAATACTGATGTATGATAAACAGGAAGGTTGTTAAAAGAGTAAATCTTAAGAGTTCTCATCTCAAGGAGACTTTTTTTTTTTTTAATTGTATCTCTATGAGACGCTGGGTGTTAACTAAACCTATTATGGTAGTCACTTCACAATATACGTAAGTCAAATCATCTTGCTGTACACTTTAAACATATACATATCCAGGGTCAATTATTCCTCAATAAATTAGAAAAAAGTATTAACTAGGACTAAAATTGAGGTAGGTTGTTCTGTCATTAGATGCTAGGAAGGTGGATAGAGTGGGGCAATGTACATATGAAGCTTTTGGATAAACAAAGTTTTACACGAATAGGGAACCAGGCAACCCTTTGGAAAACATGCCCTCAGTCCCCAGCTGATAGTATTTTGTGAGCCTTGTATTCAGGCCAAAAATCTTTGGAAGTCCTTAGGGAGCTACAGTACCAATGTTTCAGCTAATTTAGCATCATTTAAATGGGGCCTTGCTATATATCTTTGGGTCTGGATTTCTTTATTTCCAATTATTTAATGGATTTATTGAAAAACAGTTTTATTTCAAAACTCTTACAAAAAAAGGCCCATGTAATTCTCTTCTTTTATATATTGAAAATACATGTTACTTCTTTGAATTGAATTCACTTCAAATCAATAAATATTTACTGAGATCTTACCTTTTGTAAACCCTGTGTTAAGTGATCCGGAAGAACAATGAAGTTTAAAACATAACCCTGGGCTGCTAGGATTTTCAGTAACTGAGAATTGAGTTATGAGTATCCTCAAAAAATCCTTCTCTGACATGTTCTGTCTGTTGCAGACTCTTTTGGGGTAATTTGCCTCTGGATTAAACAAAATAAAGAAGGCAGGTAGGATAAAAGAAGGGCATTGCAGAGAGACTTCTGTTGTCCTTATACATATCTATGTTATTTAAAAACTTTATTTAACAATGAACACGGGTTTCTTTGTAATAAAGAAATAAACATTATTTAACATTTTTTGTAAGACTAATGATAATTAATCTACGTTAATAAACATCTCAGAAGTTACGATATGTAAGCTGTAGGAAACCTCCAAGATGGCCCCACCAATCCCCACCTCCTCACGGTATCCTTACCTTTGCGTATTGCCCTCCCACATTGTACCAGGGTTGGTCTATATGGCCGATAGAATATGGCAGAAGGGAATTTTGTCACTTCTGAGATTAGGATGCGAAATACTGAGCTTTCCTTGTCAGGATTCTCTATCACCTGTCATTTTTTTTATTTCCATCTCTCTCTCTCGTTGCTTGCTGTGGGGGAAGCCAGCTGTCGTACCATGAGGTAGCCCTACGGAGAAGTAAAGGTGCACGTGAGGGAGAGCTAAGGCCTGCCAGCCACCAGTAGAGCTCGAAAGCAGATCCTGCAGCCCCAGTTGAATGGGCAGATGATTATGGTCCTGGCCAGCATCGGCTTTGCAATCTCATGGGGGAGCCACCTGAGCCAGAACCAACAGCAAACCTCAGAAACTGAGAGATAATAAATGTTTGTTGTTTTAATCTGCTCAGATTTGAGTAATTTGTCATGTAGTAATAGATATCTAATGCAATGTACAATATCATCCCCTAACTGATAACCCTTAGCAGAGTCCAGTTCAGTTACTGGAGTGTTTATTCAACAAATAGTTATTGAGCACCTACTATTTCCTAATTAATTTGCTTAGATTTTCTACCTTAAAATGTTGTTCTAAGAAGCCCATTAAGAAAGAAAGAAGAAAGAAAGAAAGAAAGAAAAAGAAAGAAAGAAAGAAAGAAAGCAAGCCCATTATTCCTCAAAGCCAAGGATTTTTAGTGTATATATTTCATCTCAGCTATTAACATGAGCTTCAAAAATTATTAAAATAAATTATTTTATATCTGAAACTTGTAATTTGCTGTCTTTCGAATAACTTTCTGATTACTGGAGACGTAGGTTTGGGATACTTATTTTAACTTATTTTTATTTGTTATATAAAAACAATTTTATTTGTTATATTTGTTCTAGCTAACAACAAACTCTCAAATCTCAGTGGCTTCAATCCATCAAACTCTTTCTCACTTGTGTTAAATCCAAAGTAGATATGCTGGTAAGGGGGAAGCTTTCTTCGTAGTTCCTCATGTATTCTGGATTTTTCCTTTTCATGAGTCCTTGGCTGGCCATTTACATCTTGCCAATAGACCAAAGAAGAAAGACTATAAAGGACCAAGTAGAATGTTTTAATGTACCAGACCTGCGGAGACATCACTCCAACCACATTCCATTGGTTGGATCTTTCTTCTCTTCCCAATCCTACAAATCTTTATCAAGTAAGGTTCAGAAAATGGACTCTTTCCTGATCTTTAAGGCCAGACTGTTCAGACTTGAAAAACACATTCTTTTATTCGATTACCTGTTTTAAAAATCAAAAGATTGCTATCAATTTTTTGTCCCTTGTTTTTCTGCAGTAACAGACTGAATCTCTTCTTGTTTTGTTTTTGCTGCTGTTTGTTTATATTTTAAATCGAGATAGCTCTCCAAAAGTTGAGATGAACCGGCAGGAATACCAAATTTTGTACAATTTTTAAAAAAATAGATAAGACCAACACAGTAATAATAATATTTCCTTTGAAATATAATTTTTGGCAAGTTTCTTCTGATTTGTATTTAAAGTACAAATGAACTCCAAATAGGCTGAATAGTATATAAAAAATGAAATAATAAAAAATGAATAATTTTTCCTCTAGGTAGCCATTTACATATAAAATCAATCACTTCATATATAAATCGAGTTTATGTGAATAACTATTTTATAAACATGTGATTTACACTGATATTTTAAATCATAGTTGTATTGTTAGTTGTTTCTTATGTATGTGTATTCATATACCTATACCTACTACGTTTTTTCATATTGCACACACACTTGCACTGATTCATAGACCATATGTTTCATGTGGTTCCAACATCATTCTGCTGCTCAGTGAAAAGCCACTAGAGCAAAGACCATAGGTTATAAAATTTTCATAATTTCTTGGCATGACTATTACTGCTGCCCAAGAGTATATTAAATTAGTCATTCTACTGTAGAAAACCTTCTAAACTTTTTCCCCTTGAAATAAAATATATTTTTTGATGTAAAAGAGGCAGGAAACAATCAAATCTTCCACTTCTGGGCCAATATTGTAATTGTAATTTCACAGTTTTATTTCAAATATACCATAGCAGAAAGAAAAATTGATAAATCATAAAATAGAAAATTACACAAAACCATGAATCTTACTTTTTTTTCTAATAAAGATATAATTCAAGTGATTTAGAATGATTCTGGTTTACATGAGAAAGGAAACAAAACAGCCCCCAAATCTGGATAAGCATTTAGCGATAATATGAAAGGTGACCTAATTCGGAATTGTAAAATGACACCCAATGGAATATTTATATTACTACAATGAACAAACATATGGCATTGAAATTTTTGCATTGAAATTTAACGTTTCAAATCACCCTGAAAAATAACCAGATTAGTTATTCCTTTCACAGTGAAAACTAGGATTCATTAAATCCTAAGCAAATTCCTACTTTGGGAATAATTTATTCTTTTTTTGGCTGTTGTCTTGGAGATTCAGTAATGACTACAATAATCTCTATAATCCAATAGTCTGAGAACCAGATAGAAAAACAGGCAAGAACCTGAAATGCAGTCCTTTCTAGTTTTACATATTTGCTTAAAGGTCCTACAAGAAGCAAGTTTATGCTTCTTTCATCCACATGAAATGAAGTATGACAACAGACTGTAAACCCTCCCACCTCCAATACCTAGAAAATCAAGATAAAATAAAACCTTTATTTTAAATACATAGCAGAAACGCACAAAAAGAAATGGACTTCCCTAAGTGCTAGGAATAAAATAAGAACTGACACCGAGTGGTTAACCCCTAAGCTGTTGTAGCAAGGATTTATAATTCAACATTACAAAATATCCAGAGATATAATCCCCCATAACCAAGATTCAGGAGCTATTAACAAACAGAAGAATCAGACCCCAATACCATGAATAATAGAAACAGTCTGACACAGCATACAAAGATAAGTATTTTTAAAAATGATTAAAAGAGGGGCACCTGGGTGGCTCAGTCGGTTAAGCGGCTGCCTTCAGCTCAGGTCATGATCCTGGGGTCCTGGGATAGAGCCCCACGTCCAGCTCCCTGCTCAGCGGAGAGCCTGCTTCTCCCTCTCCCTCTGCCTGCCACTCTGCCTACTTGTGCTCTCTCTCATCTCTCCGTCAAATAAATAAATAAAATTTAAAAAATAAAAATAAAAATGATTAAAAGTATAAAAGGGAGAGTTGAGATTATACAGAAACCAAAAGACATCATGAAAGAAACCTTGGCAGACTTGAAAAAGGATCAAATAATAGACACTGATAAAATAAAATTCGATAAACTGAAAGATAGATATGTTTCTTTTAAAAAAGAGATAATAGGGGCGCCTGGGTGGCTCAGTCGTTAAGCGTCTGCCTTCGGCTCAGCTCATGATCCCGGGGTCCTGGGATCGAGCCCCGCATCGGGCTCCCTGCTCCGCGGGAAGCCTGCTTCTCCCTCTCCCACTCCCCCTGCTTGTGTTCCCTCTCTCACTGTGTCTCTCTCTGTCAAATAAATAAATAAAATCTTTTAAAAAAAGAAAAAAGAAATAATATATTGACCCAAAGATAACAGAGATAAGGATTAAGAGTTGGAAAATGTGAATGTGTTGAAGAAGTACGGAGCAGAGAATTGGAAGATAACACATGTCTGTAAGTTTGAGATGAAGAGAAAAAAAGATAATAAGAGGAAGACAATATTTAAATATTTAATTCCTGACTATTTTCCTAAATTGATGAAGACTTGAGTCCTCACATTGAAGAAATCTGAGTTCCAAGCATGATAAATAAAAATAACTCCATACCTAAACAAATAGTACCAAAATTACAGAATGTCACTGATAAAGAAAATATCTTTTTTTAAAGATTTATTTATTTTATTTTATTTTAGAGGGAGAGAAAGAATGGGGTAAGTGGCAGAGGGACAGGGAGAATCTTAAGCAGGCTCCACACCCAGTGTAGGACGATGAGGGGCTCTATCTCACGACCTGAGATAAGGACCTGAGCCGAAATCAAGAGTTGGACGCTTAAGTGACTGAACCACCCACGTGCCCCTGGCTGTATATTTTAAAATGATTAAATTAGGACTGTAAAAATAAGGCGGAACTAAAATATTGGATAACTTTTATATACAGCAGGCACACTGATGTTAATTCTCCAAGGATTCCTTCCTGGCTAAGAGAAAAGTTAGAATTCCTGAAAAACTCAGATTGTGTTAAGAGCACCATACATGTTAAATTTTAAGATTGATCTTAATAAAGTAGAAAGAGGCTATAAAGCTTCCAAACTATAACTGGGAGAAAAAAAGGAATAAAGAAACTTGATCGATGTAAGAGAGGCAGACAAGGAAAAAAAGAGTAAAACAGGTTGAATAAAATAAGATTTTCAATGGTTCCTTATTTCTAAGAATTAGATTCAAAATTCTTATCATGGAATAAGAATATATACATGAGACTATTAACATTATTTTTTCAAGATATTATCCAAGTGGAAAAGAACCAATCTATATTACTATATTTTATTTTACAAAAAATTTAGCTAAGATTAAATTATAAACTTGGAGAGTATTCAATAAATAATGTTATTATCACCAAACCATCTAAAAATTAAGATGGATTTGGCTCTCAGAGAATTAGATAATGTTTTGTGAAGTGGTTTGTTGACCTCTTCTTTAACAGAGAATATCTGGCACGATTAAACCAGCACAAAAGATTTTTGGAATGTCCAGTTGTACTTGAACAGATGTGGTGGCTGAATAAAATAGTTCTTTCTGATGTGGTTTCTACTTCCATCTTCTGCCCAAGGTTGCTAACCATGACGAGTCATCATTTTATATATTCAATAATATAAGAAAATTTAAAAAAAATAAAAGAAAGATATCTGGTGTTATGTTCTACAGTTGCTCTAGTTCCTTTAGGTATCCCCATAGCATTGGTTCTGGTCAAATTGCGATGCTTGTGTTTTGGTCCCTCTCATCTTGACATCCCATACCCAATCGCTTGTGGGCTCATTAAGCCCCTCCCTTCAGCTGTCTGGAGTGTGACCTAACTCTGCCCTGCCAAGCCAATGCTATAAAGGACAAAATTTTCCAGTGGCCGTCTTATAATAAATGTACCTGCCTTGTGTTCTGTTCTATATAAGGCTTTCTCTTTTCAGCTTTCCAATGTAATAGCAATAATATCATCTGAAGTGTGATCCTCTTCTACTTAGGTAACATGTGAATTTCAATTGTAGCTTTATCATGGAATCTAAGACTTGTGTTCAAGGTCAAAGTAGATCTCTAAACAGCTGTGAGACTTATGGGAAACCGATAACCTTATTGAGCCTTAGTTTCTTCACTTGTAACATGGGAAAATAGTACCTGAGCTGCCCACCTCAAATGATTATTGTGAACACTAAATGAAATAAAATACATCAAAGTAATTTAAATTGTGTAAACCTCTATAATTTACTATTTAAAAAGTCTTATTCAAATGATTGATTTTGCTAGAGCCAATTTTGAATATGGTAACTGCTTGGACTCTGAATATTTTAAAGTGGGTGTTCCATTTGAAACACATAAGTAAACAGTTATCCACACTTTCTTCCAATGTTTTGAAAGTCATCCTGAAATTAACTCTCATTGAGAAATCCAATTACATCCAAATAATAGATGCAATGAGGTACTTCCTGACTTCTAATCACCCAGGTTCAAGAAAACCAAAACATGACTAATACAAACTGGTCATCTAGAGAAAATGGGAAGTTTTGGGGCACCTGGGTGGCTCAGTTGGTTAAGCGACTGCCTTCGGCTCAGGTCATGATCCTGGAGTCCCGGGATGGAGTCCCACATCGGGCTCCCTGCTCAGCGAGGAGCCTGCTTCTCCCTCTGACCCTCCCCCCTCTCATGTACTCTCTCTCTCTCTCATTCTCGCTCTCTCAAATAAATAAATCTTTAAAAAAAAAGAAAATGGGAAGTTTTGCCACACTCATCTGTTCTGTTCAACAACTAGTGATACAACTGACTCAATGATATGATAAATGAGAACTTAAAAGCCTTTTTATTAGCTATTTTGCAAGTCCAGCAAGGGAGCCAATTGAGGTAAATATCAAAAATTTGGGTCTAATGTAAGAAATATTCCCTCTTTAAAAAAGGAATGATTCCCACTAATTAACTGTAATACACTGTAAAGTCAATAACAGGGGCACCTGGATGGCTCAGTTGGTTAAATATCCCACTCTTGATCTCAGCTCAGGTCTGGATCTCAGGGTCATGAGTTCAAGCCCTGCATTAGGCTTAAAAAAGTAAATAAAATAAAAATAAAGTCAATAACAGATTCCTTTAATGCAAGTGATATTACTTAACCAAAAACTGTTATCAGTGTAACTCAAAATGTATGTAAGTAGAATCAATAAGTCTAGTAACTGGTTGGACAAAATAGATATCAGGTCAGTCTCAGAATAAGGCTACGCACACACATATTTCTATTTTCTATTTTTTTCAAATAATAGTAGATGAGATATAAGTGATCTTTACACACATTTTAAAAAATATTTTTAAATGGGTAATAGAAAAGAAAGATGTCAACGTCCCCAACTAGACTGGTCAACATAATCCAGAGAAGGGGAAGCAGTGTGACATTTTGTTGGTAGTGAACAAGTAAGGAAAAATACTTCTCTGTGTGTGCCCTCCCTTAATATGAAATCATTGTGTATTCTGCGGGTCAATCAATGAAACCTACTCTGCAAGCCCTAACTTTAGACACCATGAAAGTACAAAAAGGGACAGAGCTTCAAAGCGTTTTAGATGGTAGTTATATTTATTATAAATTAAACGCAATTGTTTTCTGACTACCTCGTGTGGCCCAAGCGCAGGTCTCAGGACAGAGAAATAGTCTTACAACCATCTGCCACTATTCTGTAAAAAAAAAAAAAAAAAAAAAAATCCAGTCATCGTATTTCTCTAAGTTTTTATAATGCACTTAGCTAGTCCACTGGTGGTCCTTTCCATAAAATACTTTTGAAAATAAATATTTCAAAATGTCAGAGGAAAAGCAAAATGCCCTTTTAACCGATGAAAAGTCTCAACTTTGAAATGTATCTTCATTACATGGAAGACAAATCTTTGAAGGTATGCCTGTGTAATAAAACACTGAATCAACATTGTAGGTAAGTACCGACATCCTGGTGACTTATTGGAGGAACACCGGTGTTTAGTGGAATACCAGTGGTCTCAGGCACTTAGAATTTTTAAAAGCAGAAAATTAATTGCCATTGATCCTTCGATTGAGATTTATGAACACAATGCAGTGAGAGAGTGGAGTCGGTTTTGTTGGTTTAACCTGCGCCTGTGATATTTTCACCAAAAGCCGCTGCATCGGCACTCACGTCTTACCTTCCACCTTCCCGCTTGGAAACACAGCACACATTTCTGAGTCAGATTTTTCTAGTTGTTTTCTAAAAAGGTTTATGATCACAGCTGCAGTAGTTATGGGTTGGTTTATAGTACATTGCCCATAGATGGGCCCATATGTCCAACAGAGATTGTTTGATACCATACCTTCCACAGACACGGGGCAGTTCTTGAGGTGTGCCTATAAACCTGCCGTTAAATGGACCAGCTGTACTCATAAACTTACATTAGCAGCCTCAATCCACCCGCCTTACAAAAGTCATTGGCAATAAATCTATGTTCAGTCTATATATGCACTTTTAAGTATTTTTTTACACTTCTGCAAAGAAAATATAAAATATATCCAAGTCTTCTGTGATCCCGACTGAAATAAGAGCTGATTTCTTTGGGGTGTATAAACAATGTCTTTAAAGACCTCACTTTCCATTTCTTTGCAATATGTCCATCCTTCTTGACAGCCTTGAATTCCTCAGCTTACAAAGAAAAAAGAGCAAATGATAAATTTTGGGGCCTTTTTTTTTTTCACCTGAAATCTTTTGATAAGAAAATTGAGGGCTTGGGCGCGATTCACTCTATGGTCACTATTTCATGTGTTCAGTGTGGCAGCTCACTGGGGAACCAGGAGTGAGCAAGTGTGAACACAATGACCCACACTGATTCAGCTGTGAGGGTGTGCGTCTTCAGTGTGGTCACCCGGAACCACGGCACTTACACGGGATGGACCTCCTCCACTCTCTTTGTCTGCCATCAAAAGACCAGTGGTGATTACCTAGGCCTCTGCAGGAAGGACATCGTTAGAAGAAGCTCCTTTTCCATCTGAACTAGAGTTCTGGTTCATTCTGTTCATCAACTTTGTTTGCAGCATTGTACTTCTCATGAAACTTTTTATTAATTGTTTTAGCTCTTGGGCATTTGTTATGGTTTTATATTAGAAAAAAAAAACCTTGTATTTGAAATCGTAGGTAGAAATTCAGGTCTACAACTTATTAAAGTGTTTTGGGGCGGACTATTGGATCTTTGAGTTTCCTCTTCCACAAAATGGAGAAAAAACTCTACATGTGAAATAATGCTAAATGAATATTTGCAGAAGCTCAAATCTATGCTTCTGCTCCCACTCAGTCACAGTATCATTTCGATTTTTCTACCTAATTCCAGAAACTATCATTTTTCCCACTACTGTCTCCTACTCTAGATGAGGAGAACAGTAAATGCTTCCAGTCGGGACTAGTGCAACAGCATCCTCATCTAATAATCCACTTTCCAGGTTTTCCCCTTTTTAGACCGTCTTTCTAGGAGATTCTCACGATCTATTCTTTCTCTTGCTCAAAACACTTTAATTCCAAATGTATGCCTATATTTAAAGTTTTTTCTTAAATTACAAGACATTTCTGCTAATTTTAATGAGTCAAAGATACATTTTTTTTAAAAAGTTTGGAAAGAGTTTTAAGTTACTTTGAGGATATACACCGGGTTTCCAACTAAAACAAATTTAAAAAGCCTTCCAAAAGTTTCCTTTGCTTGAACATTCTCATCTTGAAATGGCTGTGCTTTTGAGAAATTAACAACAGCAAGTTTTCAGTCAGTTTTGCAAATATAACCAGTAACAATTTATTTTAGATAGCGTAAGTGATCCTTGGATAAATATATTAGACATTGTATTACTAATCTAATACTGGGACAACCCAGTGGTGACAAAATTGGGAATGGTGATGGAGGAAGTAGTTACAATAGCTCTTATTAAAGTCTCCTTAGGTAGCAATTATTCTGAAGTAGGCTAGGTTCTCTCTCTCTGTCTCTCTCTCTCTCTCTCTGTCCCTCTCCGCCCCCCTCACTTTTTTAAGTAGTAAGAAAAGAGGAATTTATATGTCCACCTCAATTTTGGGGGGCAGGAGGATAGGCAGTCAGAAATTCTTTCCCTTCCTTCTCTGGCTCAGCACAAAGTATTTCAGATGACCTTGCAAAAGCATTCAACATTATTGGGCCACTCCTTTCTTGTAATACCATTTTCCTTGGTCTTCAGATATACTACTATCCTGCCTTCTGTCACTTCTCTGTTTTCTGAAGAAGTACATTTTCTTTTACTTGGCCATTAAATGATGTCTTTGCTCAGTGTTCAGTCGCTGACCTTTTGCTCTTCTCATTTTATATCTTTCCCTAATTAATCTCATTTATACTCATATCCTTAGTCACTACCTAAACTCAGATGACCCACAGATTTATCTCCGTAGCTGAGACCTTTCTTGAGCTACACATGTATATACCCAACAGCTGATTTCACAGTCTCCAGCCAGTCTCAAATGTATTGCAAATTCACTATGTTGAAAACCAAAATCATGACCTTCTCTTCCAAACCATGACTGTTTCCTTTCACAACGAATGGAACTAACATCTATCAAGTTACGTAAACCAAGAAACCGAATTCATCCTTGAAACTTACCTTTCCTTCAACAATCTCCTTGCCACATCTAATCCATCACCATATTATGCTAATTTATCTCCTGAATAAGCTCTGAAATCAATTCCATTTTCTTTATCTTTATTACCAACTCTATAGTCCAAGCAACCATCATCTCTCAGCTGGCCTACAAAATGTCTTCTTTCTGGTCTACTCAAGTTCACTTGGCCCCATCCTGTCCAACTCCACATCTATCCAGATACTCTCTTGCATTCCACCCTCCCCTTACAACTCCCCGGTTACAACTCTTCATTGGCTTGCCGTTGCTCTCAGAATGAAGACCAAATAGTTGGTTTACGACACCCACAATAGTCTCCGTGCCTACGTGCTTTCTCAGCTCCATCTTGTTTGTACTATTATCCTTTTTGCTCCCTCAGCTTAAGCTTTGCTGGCCATCATTAATCCTTCTTAACCATCATTTCCCCCTCTTTCTCCAAATCCTTTGGATCTTGAGTATTCTTTATTTTCCAATTTACAGAGCTTAAACCTATTTATCTTTAAGAGATTAGGATCCTAATCCCTGAACTAGATCAAATCTACCTATTGTAAGCTCTCCAGAAGAATGTATATCTTCTTTCTGGTACTATTAGAATTTCAAATTTACATTTATTTTGTGGCATTTTTATTGCTGTCTTTTGAATAGGCTTTAAACTTCCTGAGGACATTGACCAATTTTACTCAATGTGTAGCACAGCATGAGTGGTCAGTGGTATTTGTTGCAAGAATTACTTGATAAATAAACATGTCTCAATGGTAGATCCACCTTTTCAAAGTGGCCACAATGACAGTGTTCTCTCTGCAAGACACTATGTAATGAGGAAGGGGAAACATGGACGGTGGAGTCAAACAATTGTGGGTATGAAATTTCCTTTCCTTCCTACCACTTTGAAGCATATCAACTGGAGTCCTCCCTAACCATCAAGTTTCTCCTCATCAAAAATAGTGCTGGGGTGCCTGGGATGCTCAGTCGGGTGAGCACCCAACCCTTGATTTTGGCTCAAGTCCTGAAGTCAGGGTCCTGGGATCAAGCCCCATGTCCTCGTCTGGCTCCCTGCCCAGCGGGGAGCCTGCTTCTCCCTCTCCCTCTGCACCGCCCCCCACTTGTGCTCTTTCTCTAGCTCTCTCTCTCTCAAATAAATTAATAAAATCTTTTTAAAAAATAGTGCTAATGATGTCTTCTTTCAGGGCTGTTATGAGGTAAGGGACATGGAGTAAGCACTCTTTGGATAAATAATTTAACAAATATATTTATGCAAATGACAGCAATTTTTAAGCACCTACTATGTGTCAGGGATCATCATCATCACCATTTTTGCTCCTCAGTGTGGATACTTATTCACTGAAATCCATATCAGCTGTGTCACTTGTTGACATTCAGTGCTCTCTTGTAGATAATCTTTCCTGAGTGTGCATGTTTTGTTTCCTCAACAAGATTAGGGAGCAGGTATAATGCGCTAAAATTGTTTTTCTTTTAAATGAGTTTTGGAAGGGAAAAATGAGTGGGGGGATATTGGAGTGGGAGAAGAACCATGAGAGACTATGGGCTCTGAGAAACAAACTGAGGGTTCCAGAAGGGGGGGGATGGGTTAGCCTGGTGATGGGTATTAAAGAGGGCACGTATTGAATGGAGTACTGGGTGTTATATGCAAACAATGAATCATGGAACACTACATCAAAAACTAATGATGTAATCTATGGTGATTAACATAACATAATAAAATAAAATAAAAATAAAGCAAATTATATGTATCAGGAAAAAAATAAACTTCTTATTACTAAATATTTCACATAATAAATGGCAGTAAACATATGTTGGTTGATTTATATAATAACTTCAAATACCAATTGCACAGCCAATCCCCAGGAAGCAATACTTAAAAAACAAACAAACAAAAAGGTCCATAATCTTCGCTCTTAGAGAATTTTTAAAAATGAAACCATAGGGAGTAAATAAATACCAGCTCACATGAGAATTGTTTTAAAGTATAAATATTACAGTGTATGTCAAGAACTTTGTCATCATAATAGAATTTTAATACATGAAATGTAAACTTAGAACAAATTAGTGGTTGCCCATAAACACCTCTAAAAAATTTATGGCTCTAGCTCTTTTCCGTGTCCAAACCAGCTTTTAGGAGACACTCTGAAAATTAGAAACATTTCCTCAAATATCCTTTACGTGTTTTGTGGGAAGCATAATGGTAGTGAATATGGAAAATATTCTATTTTATTTTGAAAGAAATCCTCAACGGAATTATTCCATGCCAGGGTTAAGCTGTGCGTTTGTACTCAATATTCTTAGCTATAATTTAAATGCAAAAAGTTAGGATGACCAACAAAACTCGGCATTTAAAAAACAAACTAAGGCCTTAATTCAATTTAAAATATCTGTAAATGTTGCTTATCCTCCCTGGATTGAAGTAAAATGCAGACCTTAATCTTTGGCTCAAGGAAATGGTCTTACTAAAGGATTCAACATTCTGGGCTATGAATTCATGAAATAAAACTTGCATTTTTCCATACTTATACCATTTACTCTTAAAAGTGTGTTATAAAATTATAGCAGTAGTGCCAGTTCATGAGAGAAATTTAGAAACATTTTAAAAGCATAAAGAAGGAAAGAAATCAACTCCATTTGATGGGTTGTGTTACAAAAAAATGGGGGTGTCTAAACTCAACACTAAGGGCAAATCAGACAGGCTGGAGTCTTTGGGATTCATCTCAGCTTATCTGCAAGAAGCCTAAGAGAAAATCCCAGCAAAGTGACCCTAACCTCTAAGTAAGACTCGGTCCTTGAAAGGGATTTGCTATTCCAGATTCTGAGTGCCATATGGGTTCCAGTGCCAGGATTTGTCTCTTGGACCAGTTCTTTATTAAAATCATACCTTAGTCCATCAAAGAGCTGGAGAATCCATGAAAAGCTGTTCCAGTAAAACTTAGTAAGTCCCTGGGGAATCAAAAGGATAGTGCAAATATTCCTCCAACAGGAGGTATCACATAAGGGAAACAAGTCATATCCCCTTTTCATCCAAGAAGCTCCAAGGAGATACCTGGCATCTGGAGGTTCTCAGTGTCTCAGGTGGGGTGGGAGAAAAGGGTCTCCAGCAAATGCTGAGCGAGGAAAAGGCAGCTCTTCCCAGGCTGACCAAGGGCAACAGCAGAAGGGGAGGTAAGTTCTAGAACAAACATGCAAGTGCAAGAAAGATAGTCCCTGGAATATGAATTTGATTGGCAAGAAATTTCTAAGAAATTTAAAAAACGATTTAGAGTTTGTTGGTCAGCTAGCTCTTGTGACTTGACTATGCATGTCTCTTTGTCTGCTGTAATGTTCACTC
Source organism: Callorhinus ursinus (assembly GCF_003265705.2). Taxonomy (NCBI): domain Eukaryota; kingdom Metazoa; phylum Chordata; class Mammalia; order Carnivora; family Otariidae; genus Callorhinus; species Callorhinus ursinus. Next base: position 49,571,312 of record NW_027397068.1, on the reverse strand, counting down.
TTTTCACTTAAAAGGAAGTCTTTATAAATCTGAAGATTTAACAATCTCTCCACGATATGTTGCATGAATTTTTTATACTTTTTAGTTTGTTCTTTGATTTTTATTTATGATACTTTTGACCCAAATCTATATATATTTTCTTTTGTTTTCAGCCTTTGCCCTTCTTTTCAAAATCAGCTAGACATTCATCTTTGTTATTATATTTAGCTCTATAAACCACATGAATGAAATCTTTAATAGCTAACTCATTTTTGCATTTTTAAACAACTACCTTATTATCATTATTTGCAGAATCCATTATTTCCTCACTGATTTGAAATTCCATCTTGATCATATTCATTTCACTTACATGTATTTATCATCTCTTTATGTTTCCAACGATCTGCTGTAAATTCAAATGGCTATACCACACTGTTCTAAGTAATAAGATTTATAATTTATTTTAATATCTGATAATGTAAGTATGCCTCATTACTCTTCTTTTAAAAAAATATCTTGCCTACTTTCTTCTATGTATTTATTCAGATGAATTTTAGAATTAGTGATCAAATTTCTAAGTAAGAACTTGTGGACTTTGGATTTGGATTTCATTAAATGTATATACATCAATATGTGGGAGAAGTGACAACTTCACACTGTTGACAATTCCCATCCCAAAACAATGTAGATATCTCCATTTATGGTTTTATAATTTTCTTGCTCAGTAAAGCTTTGTAGCTTTGTTTTCATTAGTTTCTGCATTTTTCTTATATGTTTATTCCAAATTAGTACATATTTTTGTATATTTCATATCTCTTAAGAGACATCTGTTTAATCTATTACATTTTGCTAAGTGATCTTTTCGCTCACATCAAAAATTAATTTCTCTATATTTATTTTAACATATGCTTCTTGAAGAATATCTCCTTATATATGGTATCTTCTTCAAATACTTTACAGTTGATGACATCTTAAGTTTTAGGTAAAGAGAAACACCCACAGACTTAACCTCAAAGATAGCAAGTTGCATCTTGGCTCGAATGCTTCCTCACTATGTAAAATTAGAAAGTTATGTATTCTCTGAACCTCAGTATCCTCATCTACAAAAGGGAATTGATTTTTCCCTTGGAATGGTCACTGTGAGACAAAGTTAAAGAATTCTTATAAAGCACAGAGCTCAAATATAATATACTGTAGGAATGGAAGAAAAATATTAATTTCTTCCTCCTTATCCTGTTCTCAGAAAATATGACTTGGGAATTTCATCTTTTAGATATATATGAACTGAGAAAAAATAATTAGATATAAACACATACACATATAAATAATGTGTATCTGTATTATTTACTTTGATAAATTTTCTCCTGGTCCAATTAGTTGGTGGCAAAATGAACACCTATGTACGTATGTGAGTATGCATTCTATAATCAATAGTATTGCCTTTGGGGGGGAGGGGCAAAAGGAGAGGAAAAGAATCCTCAAGGAGACTGCCCGCTGAGCATGGAGCATAATGGAGCTTGATCCCAGGACCCTGAGATCATGACCTGAGCCGAAATCAAGAGTCTGAAGATTAACTGACTGAGCCACCCAGGCGCCCCTCAATAGTATTACTTTATAGATGAAATACCAGTGATTATAATTTCAAAGTTAATGAATCAAGTCACAGGATTGTTCTATAGAACCACAGCCTATCACATCTGCAAGACTGGTGAGCAGCCAGCCACTAATGACCGTCAGCCGTCATGGGCTTCACTCATTAATTGCTTAAATACTCACTGAGTGAGCACCAACTACCAGGCACAGTGCTGGGCACCGAGGATGTGAAAGGTGACAATCTCTGCCCACCGAACGGTGTGGCATTCCTAACTCAAGCAAGTAATCATCTGGTTGACTGTTATAAAGCTGTAGTTTCCTCATCTGGATCTTCAGATAAGGTGTCTGATGACCTGTTTCTTCCCCCTGAGCAGCTTCTCTTATGGATCTGATTTTCCCGTCATTACCCGCTTAATAAATGTTTCTCAGCCTGAGTAGAATGAAGCAAACTATTGAGCGTTCCGTTTTTGTTTCTGAAGCGACTGCCCAAGTCTTTATTTCATTTTCTGTTGATGCCTCAGAAGCTGACCTAGGGTAAATGGAAGCTGCCGACTGCCAACTGTGCTGTCAGCTGCATGGTCGGGTCAAAGGTGCTGGCTGAGCTTGCAAATTCTGACGTTTTGCCAACAGTGAAGGTATTTGCCTTAGAGGGAAATGGTGCCTCGTGCATACCTCACCCCACAGTGCTGCTGAATGCGCCAATTTCGGGCACTGGCCAATTTGGGGAAAAGAAGTACAAAGGAAGATGTTTCCTTCACGCCCTCCAAATACATAAAACTACCCGCACCTCCACAGCCACCCTGCTCTTTGCTTCCAGCACAGCCTCGTGCATTAATAGCAGCAGAGAAACAAGTTTCTGTTTCCTCCGAGTTCTGGGAAGTGGCGTGACAGCTGGTTGCCATGAGCAGCGCATATATTCCAACCTTGCAAAGAACAAAACTCCCTACAACACTCTTTTATCCATGAAACTAAAAGGGTTTGATGACACTCTTTTGGTTTCAATCCATTTATCTAATTTCCTCCCATTAAGTTCCCGGTCAACGATAGGTGGTTCTTACTTAGAAAAAAAAAATTACCTTTGATCAAACATAATTTAATGCTGAATTTGTGATTTAAACAAAAAGAGGGAGAGAAAGTTTAGGATCTAGGGAAAAAATCTATTGATCACATTGTTTGACAAATGAGGTCAAGACTGAATTTGGTGAGGAATCATTGTCGTATCAGTGTGACTGATAGAAGTAAGAAATAGCCTGGAAAGAATGGTCTTTTTTCTTGAAAGATGCACCCTCTGACCTACATCGTGGCATAGAACGAAGAGCTCAGTAACTATAAATGTCACCGATGACTCGCACCCTTGGTTTCACTCTGGGTTTTTCTAAATGCTTATGTAGTGTACAAATTATCCGCTGAAGTGTAGCCAAGGGTGCCAAGTGAACAGTGTAGAAGACGTTAGAAGGGAGTGAAACTTGGAAATGGAATGGCAGCCTTTAAATAGCCCAACTGCGCACATCGTGACATGCCATCAGTGGCTCTCCAGCCATTACCGATATGCTACGAGGAAGAACCCGTGGAAGGGTTTAATCCAGAGCGAATATTTGTTTATTCAATTATCACTATATTACCACTAGGATAGTTACTATTCGATTATTTAAGATTTTGTTCTCTCCCTTTTTTTGGTTCACTTTCCGTCTTCCCTTCTTCCAGAAAATGGTAAAAAATTCAGGCGCTAAACGATTTGCCATTTAATCAGTTTTGAGCTCTATAATCATTAAGTTAGGCACAATTTTGAAACTTCTCATGGAAAAAAGGACACAATTAAAGATTTTGAGTTTTAAGAGAAGATATCATAAGCTAATTTTAATAGCATTTTTGCTAATAAAATTTTGAAGCATTGGATGACTTAAGATCCATTCATATGAAAGAATGTGCGTGTAACTATGGAAAAGGCCTTAACATTTATTATCTTCCTAATATGTGTCAAGCAGTAGGCTAAGCATTTTACATATGTTTTCTCATTTACTCTTTTTAACAGCCTGAAGAAATACACATTATTGTCCTTAATCTACAGGGCAGGAAACTGGAGACTCACAAAGATTAAGTAAAGTATTCAAGTTTAGAGAGAAACTGCTTTTACGTGGCAAAGCTTGGGTTAAAATTCTGCTCCCTTGGATTAAAATCGATGTCTGCTAAACCCAGACCTCCTCTTTCTGTGCACCCCACAGGATTTCCCATTCAATGAAAAATTGAAAAGGTAAAAATGACAATTTAAAAATATTCCCCTCAGGGCACCTGGGTGGCTCAGATGGTTAAGCGTCTGCCTTAAGCTCAGGTCATGTCCCAGGGTCCTGGGATCGAGTCCCGCATCAGTCTCCCTGCTCGGAGGGGGGCCTGCTCCTTCCTCTCCCTCTGCTGCTCCCCCTGCTTGTGCTCTTTCGCTCTCTCTGTTAAATAAATAAATAAAAATCTTGAATAAATAAATAAATAAATAAATAAATAAATAAAAATATTCCCCTCAGTAACAAACAAAAAAACTAATAAAATAACCATAATTAAGTAATATTGACATCCGTTTACAAACCTGTTTTCATGCAATAATGAAAACTTTTATCTTTTAATGGTAAATTATCTGAATGGGAAATTTGTCTCCATTATCATTAAAACATAATTTAAATGACATTCATAGTTCTAGCAAAGTTAAATTTATATTAGGTTCAGGGCATAAATACAAAATGCATGCAGATTTGCCACATTAAGTGTAGAATATACCTTCCTTTGATTTATTTTTTAATTCTTGGTGATCAAGAGAAAACAAAATAAAAGTTCTTTCCTCTATCCTCTGTCAACCTAGTCACTCAAATTTGATTTAAGATCCCCAACTTCCAAATATATTTTGTGCTGTTGGTTATGTCTATGTTTAGAAAGGAATGCAAAACCATAGTAAGATCATCTCAGATATTTGTTAATGTGTGCATGGGGGAAACACTTGTAAAATCTGGTGACGGTGAGCTGGGGAGCGTGGGGAATCAGAGTATCTAAACCTCTCCTCCTTTTCTTCACTTGTGGTTGGTGGTGTTAATGTTTCTTCTCAAGAGGGAAATGCTTCCAGCTAGGCACACAGATTCCCCCGCCCCCACCCCTTGATAAGCCATAGCCTGAGCACAGCTGGAAGGCCTGTGGGGTGCCCAGGATGGCCCCTTTAAGAACACAAACCCATCAGAAAGCCCCATCAGAGAATATCTTCGTGCCAACCAACGGTGTTCAGCCCTCTGATAAGTCAGAAATTGAGAACCAATGTTTACTTTTCCTTCTGTCATGGCAATGAGCTTGGAGTAACAGGGAAAGCAAAATTTCCTGAATGCAATTCTCCTTAAATTTATTCTCTGGAGCTATTTCCAAGAAATGTGCTTCTAAGGAAAGTTTGTTCTTCATGGACGTGCTGTCCAATATGGCAGTCACAAGCCACACATGGATACTGACCCCTTGAAACACGGCTAGTGCTACAGAGAAACTGAATTTTTTATTTTACTTAATTTAAATGAATTTAAATTTTGAGACAAAAAGCAGTATAAAACATATTTTTATTAAACACAACTGTATTGCTTTGGTAAATATTACATTTCACTTCACCTGTTGCATCATGTAAGGTATTATTTAAGTTCAATTTTAGTTTTTACTTTTTTAATGTAGCTACTGGGAAATTTTAAGTTACATTTATGGCTGACATATTTCTACTGGACAACACTGTTTTAGAAGAAGTAGGGCAAGGATGCTCATGTCAGACTGCATGGGATCAAAGTCTACACCTCCACCTACTATCTGCTTGGCCATGGGCAATTTACTTAGCTTCTCCATGCATTGGTTTTCTCATCTCTAAAATGGCCATGATAACACAAGTACTTACTTCGTAGGGTTATAAGGATTAAATACGTGCAGGTTTCTCAAGTGCTTAAAGCAGTGCCCGGCGTAAGGTAAACATTACATATGCCCTTGTAAACTAAAAATAAAAGCAAACGATTCCTCTCTGAAAGAGGTAGATCAACATTCTTCCAACGGAGGCTAAATGAGAGGAAATTGATTACAATTGTTTTAATGTCCTAAACTGAGCATCTGTAACAGATGAGAGATTAGAATATCTAGAAAATTTTTCTATTAAGTCCCACAAAAAGGATGTTCAACAACAGAAACAGAGGTGAACCAAAACATACTTCCTTACAAAAGTTTAGTTACCTTAAAATATATTTTAAAACACTTTGTGAAAGGCAAACGAAGACCCTAAAATATTGTTCTTATTCCTGTAATATATTCCTCTCTCTTCCAGGACTCTTGGAACTGTCAGAGCACAGAATAATTCTTCTTGGGTATCACTTGCTGTGGGTGACAATCAGCCACAGTCATTTAAGAGATTTCAATGTTTGTGTCTATTTTATTGTAATAACCACTTGTGTCACTTAGACACATAATTAAACTATCTGGAAAATAATCACTAAAATATACATAAAGCCTCAAAGAAATAAAGTATAAATAAAAGATTCTTTTAAAATTTTATTTAGAAGGAAGCGATAGAGAAATCTCATCTATAAAGTTTCACATTCTTTTAATATCCTTAGTTCACTAGGTGAATTCATTGAATGCCTGCTGGGCGCCTGGCCCTGTGAAACAAGCCACAGTCTCTAGGTTCAAAAAATTGAGTCTTCTGCAAAGTTAAGATGAAGGCAAAAGTGAGCAATTTGTGAGTGCAGTTTTCACAAAACAAAAGGTTTATTTTGAGTTGTCTACCATTAAAATATATTCACGTTTTTGAGTTTCTCTTCTTGAACAAGAGTTCAAAAGTGTGATTTCTAATTTGAGAGGGTTGTTGTCTTCGGTAATTCATCAAGCTTCCCTTATTGTGGCTACATTGTGGCTACAGGTAAAGAACTAGGGTCAATATTCTATCAAATACTATTATGTTTCCCTAGAGGGTCAAAATCCTCCCCCTACCTCGTTGCTCTTGAAAGTGAAAATAAACCCCCAAATCAAGCTCAGAAAGCCCCAAAATTACTCTGTTGAGAAAAATGAGGACTAGATTGTGCTTGTCATGCTATTTTCCGAATGTACTACTCCTTTCACCTCCCCCTCATCTGTGAAACACATCTGCGATTTTTTTACTAACCATTTTCCAGCCTCTTTCATAAAATAACGGTTGTGTTCTGGTGTTTTTCATTTTGAATACCGAGAGCATGTCTCCCATCTGATCCACCGCCACATTGTTAAATCCAAAGTAGAAAGAGAGAGTGATCGCTCTGGTGTCTCCAGTTGGCAGCAGAAAATGTGTTGTTTTCAATTACTGTGTATAAAAGCTCAGCCAAAGGGAAAGCTTTTCAGGATGACAGAGAAAGAGCCACCACAAGCGTACGCTGGAAGGACAAGTCCAAAATGCCCCAAGAAAGGATTCTCCATCCTGACAGCAGCAGAGCCTGAAGATTCCCCTCAGTTTTGCCAAGTCGCCTAAAGGAAAATTATTTGCCTTCTAGACCAAATGTCACAGACAGCCATGGCCTGGATCCCTACGGAGTGCTGTTTGACAAAGGAGGTCCGTTTGCCCAGCCTCTTGCTCCAAAGGATGTCTGCTCTCCGCAATAGTAAAAGTTAACACAATACAGAAGTCCGGCTAATACAAAGGATTTGCGATTAACACTCTACATCAATTCTGATTTTCCATATTTTTTAGTAGAACCAGGTTTGCTAATAAAGGGCCAGCTGTTAAAGTCACTAAGCTCATTTTCATCACAACCACCACATAACAGGACCCCTGCAAATACCTGAGGCCAGCTTTTCTCTCACCATGCACTTTATATTGTTTCAGATGAAACGTACCCTCCACCAACATTTCTGGGGCTTCATCGTTAATGACTTAAAATACAGTTACAAGGTTCGAGTGGTAAGTTGGCAGAGCTGTCGTCCGTGTGGCATCCAAGGCTCTCCCTCCGAAAGCCTGCAGATGATTTCGAAAGAGAAGGAAGGAAAAAAATGAAGGGAAGAGAGAAATAATCAGAAGTCAGGGGAGCCACCAAAAACTTGGACCAATTGTTGCGTTGCCAAAAATACAGATTTTCAAATGAATGCTTCATCAGAAGGCAAGTTGGAAAGAAAAAAAAATGGAGTGGTGAGTTAGGAACAAAAAATGGAAGGGAAAATAGGTGGTGTGCCGTCCATCTAACTATGTGTACCTCTGTCATAATTAAGGAAAATATAAAGTTTCGATCTTGAATTATGATCAATATCTATTCTTCATAAGCATCACAGATTTTTCCATCTTTTCCTTCCTTACCAACCCCCTCTTAGAGAAAGTGAGGAATTTGTGAGAGAAGGAGATTGGTAAAAACTAAAATTATACCAACGTTTTGAATATTCGGAGGAGCTTTCACGAAAATCACGTACTAACACCTCTAACTTCTCAACGGCAGCGAGCTTTGCCCCTGAACAAACATGATTTTCGTCACACCACTGCTCCAGCGAAAATGCTGGTCTTGACAAGCTGTGTTCCTGGTAAAATGTTATTGTTGGCAAGTGCGGTTGGTGGGGAGACAGCTTTGGGAGGCTCCTTCCCAGGTGGAGATGTGCAAATTGACTACAGCACCTGTGGGAGAGTCAGGTACCTCTGACCCAGATTCACTCTGTTTTCTAGCACCCTGTCCCTTTGTTCTGTAATGAGAGCCAAATGTTCCCCTTCTCCAGTCCCTCTGGCCCTGTAACGTGACGCCCGTCAGCCTGGGCAGCCCCCTGTCCCTTCCCCACTCCTGGGCCCTGTTGCTACCATTGGCCTGAAATTGAAAGGGGTTTAAAAGCCCTCAGTTCTCTTGGGTGTCGTGCTAATGCTCTCCACTCCCTGAGTTCTGAGATAGCCGTGCCCTGTTAGCTTTTTTCCCCCACAATGAACCAAACTGTTAGCAGGTCAGTTATGAAAGCTAAACTTTCATTTACTTATTTGTATTGGCGGGAGAGTCATCGTATTTTTCAGGCAAGAGAGACTCTTCTCCCAAATGAAAGATCCAGTGAATTTTTTTACACTCCATAGGACTCATAGAAGGAAATACTGGCGTCTCACTGGAATCACTGATGTGTTGTTGGGGCCCATGGTTTTTCCTGGCTGCTTTTCCCTGATCTCAGGAAAGATGCGGGGAAGTGAAGCTCAATGTACCAGAGCAGCTCCTGCTAGGCTCCAAGTCACATGTGGAAATGGCAGCCCATGGCCTGCTTTGGTTTATCCTTTACCCAAGCCTGTCTCCCCATCTGACCAAAAGCCAGTGGCCACACAGGTCAATCAACCACACATCTGCCCAGCAGACAAATGAATCTTCCCCCAAAACAAAGCAAGTCTTAGGAAGTTTTCAGAATAAAGTTTAGGGAGTCATGAGTGCTGCATACCCTTGTTAAGGGTCCTAACGCTGTCCCACCATGAGTGACTCAGCTTCAAGCTGATGAGTTAAAATGGCCTGAAAATTCCAAGAAGACCTTGACTTCTGTCACCCTAAAACAGGGTCACAAGAAATTTGGTCTCAAATTTGTTAAATCAGGCCCTGCTCTTCTAAGCATCCTCCCTTCCATGTCTGTGACCGCCCTATCAATCTTCTTCTTGTTGTAATGCCATGTGCTTTTGAAAGATGACCTCTCTGCCTGGGGCAAACAGCTGGACTAGAGTTAAAGAAACCAGTTTGGTTTCAGTATTCTGAATGAAAGAGGAAGAGTCACATTCAAGAGCTGTTTGGAAGGGAGGTTTTAAATATAGTTATGATTTACTACACACCAGGCATTGTGCTAAGGACTTTACATTCATTATCTCATTCAATCCACACCACGAGGCTATGCTATAAATATTATTGTTGCCCCACTTTGTGGATGAGGACATTGAAATGTAGAGAAAGATGAACCTCCCTATGCTGATATGCATGACTGAGTTGGGATTTGTATTAAAGTCTCTGATTCTGAAGCTCAGATTTCTAACAGAAATGCCAAGCAAGACTTGGTGACTGATCAGATGCTGGGGAAGGAGGCAGGCCTTGGGGTCAGAGTGATGACACTCTATTGAATCTAGAAATATGGAAATATGAATTAAGATTCACAAGATACACAGTTAGACATAAAAGGGACTCTAATGATTTAGATCAACTACCATTTTACAGATGAGGAAACTGAGGGTCATACGTGACCCAATCTATGCAAGCTCATGTTGTGTAATATTGGCAGAACTCTAGTTGGAAGTCAGCTCCTCCAGGTCTTATGTTGTGTTGTTCCACTTTACTGACTTACTTGGCCAGTACTCTTGGCCATCTTTATTTTCGGTGTAGTTTGTTCACTTCTTTTCAAAAGTTTTGACTAACAACAGAACACTGTATCCACAATCAAGTCTTTATAATACGGAAATTTCTATACCTGCCATTGGTGGGACTTCTGATTATCATCCTACCTCGGCTTCTGTGTCATTTTCAAGGACCAGCTATAAGGCCAGAGGAGGGGAATACTAAAGTATAGACATTGAGGTCCCTGAAACAAAGAGTGAGCTGGCCAGCCTGCTTAGACCATTTTGTTCAGGCTCCAGAAAATTAGGTGAAACTGCTATTCTTTTTTCCAGTGTAAGGTGAGGGTATTTTTCTTTATGTATGCGTTCCATGCTCTCTGTGCCTTTCAGCTTTGTTGGGGAAGAAGTATATTACCTCCTGGCCTGCATTTTCCCAACTCATTTGGGACAAATTAGCCAACCATAGCTTTCCCCTGACTAAAACACCCACATTTCTAATTGAAGGAGAATAAGCACCTACTTGTGGCATTTGTTTTGGACAAACATTAATTTACTTAGCCTCTGTTTGGGTGCCATGTTCTGGACAAGATGCTCTGCAGTACATTTATCAAATCCTTACCACTACGATTGTATCTACCCTTCAGATAAGGAAACTAAAGATGAATTTTTTTTTGCTCAAGTTCACACAGTTAAGTAGACTGTCTGGATATCTGTTCACCTGCTCCGTCCAAATCTTCCAGTCTTTCCACCACAATAGTTCTCCTTCCATTTGCAATTGTCCGAAGGTTCCTCATCACCAAAGTCCAGACTGCTGAGTGATACCTATACCCTCTCAGGGTCTGACTTCTGTACCTCCTGCCTCCTCTCTCCCTGCATCCCCTAGAGACAAACACCCCCTCTGCAGCCATAGTGGGCTCTGCAGTTTCAAACCTTCTAGCCATTGACCACATTTTCCACTTCCTGGAAGTCTCACCAAACTTATAGCTACTTTACAGATAATGAAGGAAATGGAAACATATGCATGTTTAATCTAGATCAGCCTCTTTTACTTCTAGAAAGCACTAGTTTTTCTCCACTATCTTATTTTTCTTGGTTTTAGTGTCACTAGAAACTATGTGATTGAGAATGAAAAACTTTTTCAACGTAAACTTAAAAAAAAAAAAAGGCAGTCCGGTGCCTGGGTGGCTCAGTCATTAAACGTCTGCCTTTCAGCTCAGGTCATGATCCCAGAGTCCTGGGATCGAGCCCCGCATCGGGCTCCCTGCTCAGTGGGAAGCCTGCTTCTCCCTCCCCCACTCCCCCTGCTTGTGTTCCCTCTCTCGCTGTGTCTCTCTCTGTCAAATAAATAAATAAAATCTTTAAAAAAATAAATAAAATAAAGACAGTCGCCTTTGGACCAGAATGAGTACTTGGGTCTGCTGCTGCCTTAACATTGCTTCTCCAGGCCAGCCCATCTATGAGAGCAGAATTCAGGCATCCAGCCCAGCCTGATGCACAAAGAAAACCATTGCTGGTTGGCAAACCACCCACAAGTATGGTGGGAACTGATTCAGCACTCTGTCAGGTCCTGCCAAAGCCAACAGGAGGAACCCAAGGTACATACACCTGACCTGGGAGGAAAGTTTAAATCCACCCTAGGCAAGACAAAAATACAAAATGATACACAGTATCTTGGTGTCCTCAAGACTGTCCAGGAAACTGTACAAACTGAAGAAGAAAGTATCTTGCCCCAAGAGATACCACATATGTGAAGTAATAAAAATAAATGTCTAAAAACTGAAATCTCAAGAGACAAGGCTTCTAACATGTTAAAAAAAAAAACTTGAGAAAAGCAAATAATATAAAGCCTCAAACACAACAATGGAACCATGCTCAGAGAGTCACAAGTCTCGATGATGATGTACATCTCTTCCTTCTCCCCACCATGGAGACCTTTCAGTCCTTCTAGTCATCCTTGCTTTAACCCTACTAAGAATTACATAAGTTTCCATCTTTTGTCTCCAAGGAAGCATAGCAACTTATAGCAGGTGGAGATATGAACCATGCCCTTGTCACAGGCATGACTTTGGTTTTTGATACATAGGTATCCAACCACTTTAAGAAAGGCAACTTGTGAAAAATTCAAAACATTGCACAGCTTTTCAAGATTACTGATATCACTGTGGGACTAAATCTTATTATGTTGTATTGCTGAAAAGTATTTTTTGGAAAATTCAATTATATATCAACTGACCTCCGTGAACTCGCTGCAAAAAGAGTCCTGCTGAGAATAATTTTGGAGGAGGAGGTGCTCTTTTGATCACGGAATATGACCCCTACTTCATTTGTTTCTAAGTTCTGTTTTCATTCATACTTTTCTTTGTGTACAACAGAGACTGTCTCTTCCAAACAGCCTGGAGAGCTAAGATGTTCATACAACTTCCAAAGTTCCACATCGTCTTCTCCTCTTGAGAGGTCTCTCTTATTTTTTCTAGGTAACACAGAAAGTAAAGCAGAATTAGAAGTTAATATTATCTCAAACATATCAAGTATAGAAATGTCCAAAGAGAATGTTTAAACCCAAAGGGCAAGTGAAGAAAGCACGAACTGGAAGGCAAAGGCAGGGGAAATTCAAGGAACTCAAGTTTCACAGGGATATTAGAAAAAAAAAGTAAATGTAGACAGATATTGGTGCCAAGGCACAACATGAAATAAATACTCAAAAGTTCAACACAGACCCTCAACTATCAAACAACATATGGAAATTCCTTTAAAGTCTGCTGGAATTTTCACTAAAAGCAGATCAATAGGCATAAACAGCAGTTTATTAAAGGTGACCCAGCCCTAATGATTCGTGTTTATTTACTGATTCAACAAATTATTAAGCCTTTAATATGCCAAGGCCGAGAAAGGACTAATAATACAGACCCTCTTCACAAAGTTTCATATTTGAATAGGGAAAATGAACATTTAAACAGATAATAGGGAGTTACAGAGGAGGTGGTATACACAATAATCAAAGCATACCCAGAACACAGTGGGGCACAGAGGAGGGAGTGGCTAATTATAGGCTGATGGTCCGAGAAAGCTGCCCAGAGGAGGTGATTCATAAGTTGGTCTTGATGGGTGAGGAGGAGGATCAACATTTTAAAATGACAACCAAGGCATCACATACCACAGTGAAACGTGCTCATGGACGAACCATTCAATTCCATTGAACAAGCATGTGTCCGGAGCTTACATCTGCCCTTAGCACTGTGTTGAGTTTCTGTGGATACTAAGAGAAGAAAAAGAAATAAAAGATGAAACACTGCCTGCAATGATTTGTAATCATAACCAGGATAGCAAAGCTTAAACAACTGAACTAATAAGAGAATAATATAAAACAGTACCATTAAGTACCAAAAGTTTATGTATAGACACTAGGTACTATAAGAGGTCAACCTCTGAAATCTTACTGTTTATAATATTACTAGGCAAGACAATGAAAGGTCTATTTTTAAGGCATATAGTGGGTAGAAACTGGTAATTATAGCTCATTTCATTAACATTTGTTCCAGATAGGTCATCCGAATCAATCATTGGAAATGAAATGCTTAATTGTCTAGTGAAAAATTGACAATGAAGCAAATCTTGCCAAGAGATTATTTGCCAAACAACGTTCAGTGTTCTTTCATATAACCTATAATGGAATAGACTGGGAAATGTCTTTTGCTTTTTTCCATGATCTAGCTGAACTTAGAGGCAGATTTTGAGATCACATGATCAGCTTCTTGTTAAACCTGAGTGAGTATACTTAAGCAATTGTTGAGGTTGGGAATTGGATATCAGATGGCAAATTAAGAATAGGATTTCATTGAACCGTAACAACCAGGTCTGCAGCTCTTTCCTAGACCCCTAGGTAGGGGCCAGTCCTTGTCAGGCCATGAACAAGTGAGCACAACAAAGGAGCAAGTCAGCAAAGACAAGGGCCATATAACTGCCTATCTGTAGTCCACTGATAACCAGGAGGGAAATGCGGGTAATGGACAGGAGAAAAAGAGACTCTGTGGGACAGCCAACAAATTGCTGTATAACGGCCTGAACAAACTCTGCCAGGAGTTCTATAAATACAAGGATCATCTTAACATCTCACAGACCTTCCTTTTAATAGACTAGCTCTATAACAAATAGCCATAAATGCCTTTAATTAATCTTCAAAAATAGATTGACTAATTGTAACTTTCTTTAAAAAAAAGTTTATTTAGGGCGCCTGGGTGGCTCAGTTGGTTCAGCGACTGCCTTCGGCTCAGGTCGTGATCCTGGAGTCCCGGGATCGAGTCCCACATCGGGCTCCCTGCTCAGCGGGGAGTCTGCTTCTCCCTCTGACCCTCTTCCCTCTCATGCTTTCTATCTCTCATTCTCTCTCTCTCAAATAAATAAATAAAATCTTTAAAAATAAATAAATAAAATAAATAAATAAATAAAAGTTTATTTAGTATGTAAATATGTCAGAATGTTGGCTCTTTAGCTGGAGGGTATGGAAGATAATAGCAGAGTCTTTGGTGGTATTTGGGTACCAAACCACTACTTAGTACCATCGATGACACCGCGAAGCTGCAATGCCAAACAGAGCTGCCTATAAACACTCCCTTATCCTTTTGAAATAAGAATTAGGACCAAAATGTAGGCTTTACCTCTAAGGAGAGCTGAACACACCAGCCCAGGACATGCGTTCAGAATTTTCTCTGTAGATTTTCATCATTTAATTCTGCCGCTCTCAAATGGATCCAGGCTGTGGTTATGTGGTTCTCTCTCTCTCTCTTTCTCTCCCTCCCTCCCTCCGTCCCTGGCTTTCTCCCTCTCTTTCTCAGGCTTGAACTTGGATCTTTTTGCGTCTTCTTAAAATGTGATGCTATTACAAGAATACCTTACTTTATCTCCGTAAGGATCAGATTTCATGGTTGTGGTCAACCCATCACCCTGACTATAAAAGAGGTTTTGGTAGGTACCCCTCCTTCAGATCGACCTTACTCAGCTTCACGAAGTCTGTAGCCAGTCTCTCCCTCATAACTCTGTCTCTCATGCCTTCCCAGCCTGTGACATTTTTCTCTCATCCATTTCTACATCACAAATACCTTCTCTCAGGACTCAAACCTAAGGAAAACATAAGTAAAGAGGTTTCCCCTCATTCCCACCTTACTCCCCATGATGGCGGTGAGGACAGTATTGATCATTCAAAAGAAAGAAAAGCCTTGGGGTGCCTGGGTGGCTCAGTCAGTTAAGCTCTGACTCTTGATTTCGGCTCAGGTCATGATCTCAGGGTCGTAAGATCGAGCCCCAAGTTGGCTCCTCGCTCAGCTCAGAGTCTGCTTGTCCCTCCCCCCACTCACTCTCTCTCTTTCTCAAGTAAATATAGAAAATCTTTATTAAAAAAAAAGAAAGAAAAGCCTTTATCCACAGAAATGAAGGAGTAGTGGTAAAGTTTCAATCACTAGTCAGCAAATAAGGAAAGAATTTGGCCAAACTGGAGAGCCTTTTCGAGTGCTGTTGACATTGTCTCATACTGTAATTGGCTTTTCTCACTGAGGGCTACTGACCTTGCCCTTGTCTTCACTTCCAGAAAGATGATTTTTCTACCAAGTGACAACACAAAACAAAACAAAATACCACACTCTTAATGACAGACAGGTGAGAGGAAAACAGTCTCTGGAGGCTTCAGTGATTTATTCATCTGCCCTAAATACAGTTGTGTATCTAGCTTTCTACCTGACAGTTATCAGGCCATCACTAATACATACTCCTTGCACTTTATTCTTAAAGACAACGTAGACTCAGAAGTCAGCTTAGTCATCGGATATATAGATATAATATAAAATATAATTATTATATATTATGGTTATTTAATTAATAAAATATAATAATTTATAGAATGCATTTAGTAAATATAAATTAAGCCATATAATATTTATTATATTATAAAAATATAAATATATTAATATCTCAAACCCATCAATGCCCATATTGACTAAGGACCCAGTCACCAGACCCTTCTCTCCCAAACATAGAAGAACCAGATCTGAGGTCCTACTGATTTAAACTCTTCTGAGTCTCCCTAGGTGCTTTCAGTGCAGCTTGTAGTTTAAAACACAAAGAAAATTAGAATAATATATGGCAGACCATATCGGCTTGAGATGCCATTACAGTCAATCTTATAGACTCTTGTGTACTTCAAAAACATGGAGATTTTCACTCCCACTCTTCCCTCCCCCCTTTTCAACTGGCACTTACCAAAATAAAAGAGGAAATGAAATTATATAAACCACTTTCATGACATATTGTTGGTCTGGCTTACATTCCTAGTAATCTATATGTATAATCATTTTATGGCTTAAAATATTATGATTATGTCTCACATTCTTAAGATAAAATGGATTTTTTAAGAAGGAGAAACCAGAGGAAAAGAAGGAAATATTGGGATTATAGAACAACCTTTAATTCAAAAGATTTTTCAGTGTATCTGTTCTCAGGGATTGCAAGTCAGACACCCAATCTCACACAGAGGCTGTGGAATGTCATGGGTTGCAGAAAGGATGAAAATCCTCCCAGGCTCTGGCTTTCCGAAGTTTTGTGGGTTTGAACAAGACCCTTACTGTGATTTGGACTTGGGTTTTGTGGTTAATATATGATAACCGGGTTATTACACAGTGATCCTTGAGCTTTTAGGTCAGCTGTGGCAATCAATCAAGAGACACTTCTTTTTTGGCAGGCACACACTTCCATAAAAAATTCTCTGGCAGACTCAAGTTAGTTAGTAATGACAGAGTAACCTCTATGTCAAATAATATATTGGATAAATTTTGCATGTGCTATTGACTGACAGAAGCTCTGGCATTCTGGTAAGTAGAAATCCAAGCTTCAAAAGAGCATAAAAACCTCTTTCTTCTGCCCAAACTAAAGTTAGTTAAATTAAACACATTATATCCATACAAGTTTAAAGAAAGACACTTCAGGAGTAAGTTCACATTTTGGTGCCTCTTCTCTCTTACTTCCTTTTCTTTACTCTGTTACAAATAATCTCCATAAACATCCTTCTCTTAAAATAATTTCTATTTCTGAATGATTAAGTTCCATTCAACAAAAATTTCCTTAACACCCACTGTATATTTGGCATGGTGTTAGGATTAGTGAGAAGATAAAGATGGACAAGATACTCCATAAGAGCTTACATTTCATTCATAGTTATCTTTCAGGATCAGCAAGTTCAAAGGATGGACAATGAGGGGATAATTTTTTAAATGTGGTTCTCAGTTTTACCTTGGTTTGTTTGTGTTTCCCACTAAGAAGATACTGGCATACGATGATTCTGCTTCTCCATCTTGTGAACTTAAAGGGGGTGAGGACTCTCTATGGCTCAGTTAGACTGCAGCTAAATAACTCTTACACTTCCTATCAGCCATTTTAAGTGAGGCAATAATTATTCTAATTTTGGCAAGGATAGGAGAATCTATTATGATCTACAGTGGTCTGTTAAGGCAGTTCTGTTCTTGGGGGGAAAAAATGGAGAGAAAAACTTATCTAATTTGACCAAAAATAAATTCTCATGGATTGAATAAGAAAAATTTGGGGAAAGGTAAGGCTAACTAAACAACCACTGATGTTGGCTTTTGAATTAACTCAATGATTCTTCTCTTAATAACAGACCTGTTAAGAAAAGAAAACTCAACTCTCAACTATGGTACCCAGTGACTTCTGTGTGATGCCTATGCATACTCCAGGATGGAGTTTAGATGATCAACCTCCAAGTTGATTTTTCTAAGAACATGCTAAGGGAGAAGTGACAAAGATTCTATGTATGGATTACACATGGCAGCACTATCTAATAATATAAAGCAAGTCACATATGTAATTTCTTCTAGAAGAAATACCATGTGAACTACACATGTAATTTTTAATTTTCTAGTAGTCACATTACAAAAATGTAAAGAGAAACAAAAGCTTCGTTTAACATTATATTTTATTTAACACAATATTTTGAAATTATTATTTCAAAATGTAACCAAAAAGGGCACCTGGTTAAGTGTCTGCCTTCAGCTCAAGTCATGATCTCAGGGTCCTGGGATCAAGCCCTGCATCAGGCTCCCTGCTCAGCGAGGAGTCTGCCTCTCCCCTTCCATCTGCCTCTCCCCCAGCTCCTGCTCTCTCTTGCTCTCTCTCACTCTCTCTCTCTCTCTCTCAAATAAATAAATAAAATCTTTTTTAAAATGTAATCAATTAAAAAATTAATGAGATATTTTATGTTCCTTTTTCCTACTAAGTCTTTGAAATCCAGTGTGTATTTTTCATTTACAATATATCTCAATTTGGACTGGCCACCTTTCAAGTATTCACTAGCCATACCTGGCTAGTGGCTGTTTACTGGGCAGCATCGATCTACAGAATTCTTAACACAGCAAGAGATGCTCCCATCAAACTATACAAGACTCTTAGTGCTGACCTTCTGGTTCGAAGAATCAATTGGAAATGAAAAATTTTATACCATTTAAATAAGCTTCAAATAGTAAAAACGACACTTTTTGAGATGAGAGATAAAATAATCCAGCTTAAATCTTGAAATATATTATGATCTGAGCACAAACTTCAATTAAACTTGACAAGTAATTAATGTTCAACCATATTTACCAGTTACCTAAAAATCCGATATGATTTTGTCACGGAAGGATTTTCAACTCTAGATAATATTTGCCATTACACAAAACCCAAAAGTTCCACCAACCAGTTCTCTGGGTGAAGTGCTGTCACTCCTATCAATCCAAATGAACATGGCCATAAAGAAAATAAGGGCCTTTAAACTACCATTTATATTATGGTTCTAAAGTCAAACTGCTCATCAGCAGTAACAACAGTTCCTGGTGTAGTTTGGCAGGAGGAGAACATGCAATGCAATTCACCACGGACTTCCAAAGATCAAAACCAACCAGATCTATAATCGTGTGTTCAAACATTCTCATTTCGAAAAGATAGAGTTTATTTGTTTCTGAAACAGCTAATTTGGAATTCACATAAATACATCCTTAACTTCCCTTCTAACACAAGTATGAATTCCTCAAAGACCACAAGAGCCAAGTTTATACTTAACTATAGTGGAAAAGTTTGTCAAAATGATATTTTTCTATTACTGAACTTTTATTTTTGTTTGTTTAAGAACTTTTATATTTTTAAGAAAAACGTAAAGTGATTATACAGGCAACCCCGTAGTAACTGTGCATCCACCCTTTATGTAAACTGTTGATAAAGACATTTTATGAAAGATAAAACCTCTTCCAAAAGAATTTTGAATTTTCCATCATGATGTTCATGTGTTAAGGCGCTATCTTATCTTGTGCTCCCTGGTTTTAATGACAAATGCTAAACAATCATTGCAAGGGAGGTGGTGAACAGTGATGGACATCAGTGCAGAAAGCCCAGAACTTGGCCTCCCACTGATTAGCTGCAGGACTAAAAAATGCATTTCAAGTCTCTGGGTCTCAATTTCCTCATGTATGAAATTTGAAAATAAGAATAAGTCAGCTTCAAGACTTCTTATGTTCTGTAAATCATGGTAAAAATTTTAAAAGATTAGTCACTTGCTATGCTGAGCAAAGAAGTTTTGCATTTTCGAAGGGTCTAACCATGGAAAAGAAACCCATGTCAAGTTTTCATTTAATCAGCTTTTTCTATACAAAGGCTAACAATTGTTTGATTCTGCCACTTCCATTAAGCGTCCAAGTTAATTCAGTTTTTTTTAAAGATTTTATTTATTTATTAGAATGAGAGAGAGAGAGAGAGAGAGAGAGAGAGCACATGAGAGGGGGGATGGTCAGAGGGAGAAGCAGACTCCCCGCCAAGCAGGGAGCCCGATGCGGGACTCGATCCCCGGACTCCAGGATCATGACCTGAGCCGAAGGCAGTCGCTGAACCAACTGAGCCACCCAGGCGCCCCTAAGTTAATTCAGTTTTGACTCTGTCTTGCCTCTTCCAAAGCTAACATACAAAAAAGAAAAACCCCAGGATTGACTATTAAAATGTATAAATTGTTGTTCATTGTCTAATATGTCCATTTTGTAATCTAACATAGACATGATAGTGAATCCATGGGTGCTCTTAGTGAACATATATTGGTCCTCCACTGTTTCGGTAAACAAGAGTAAACTATTGAGCCATATGGTCTGAAAGAATTACTGTATCTCCAGAAGTTGAGTACTATTCTCCTTGCCAAAGCATAAAACTAAGCGTATCATATTCTGAGGACTGACAAGACAACTATTTTTTATGGTATTTACTTGTATGTTAAGTTTGAGCACAGAGTCAAGGATTAAGTTTAATAACTGTAGATTTATGAAGAAATTTCCATTCTCCCATGGCATAAAATTTCAATGAGGGTAGCCATTCTTCTAATATTCTAAAAACAACTATCCTCCAGAAACTTAGAAAGATAGACAGACAGACAGGTGGAGATAGGCAGAATGTATCTACATACATACACCTATAACATTTTTAACTTCTTTATGGTTTTGCCTATAACTTCATAGAATAAGAAGACTGTGAGGTGTGCCTGGGTGGCTCAGTCGGTTAAGCAACTGCCTTCGGCTCAGGTCATGATCCTGGAGTCCTGGGAGCAAGTCCCGCATCGGGCTCCTTGCTCGGCAGGGAGTCTGCTTCTCCCTCTGACCCTCTCCCCTCTCATGCTCTCTTTCACTCTCTCTCTCTCATATAAATAAATAAAATCTTAAAAAAAACAACAACAACGAAGACTTAGTGAGAATCTGGCCTAATAACCAGCTTAAAAGGGAGCAGAGACACTAATGGAAGTTCCTTGCTTCATTTTCTAATGGAAAGCGTTACTTTTAATTATGATCTGTTTGCAAACAATGCTTTATGTACAATTCAATCCTTTGTTTATGTATGAAATGCCTACTTTGTTTGAATGACATATGGATTCATTGATCCCCCTTTCTGTTTCTTTTCATTTGATGATTTTTACATAGTAATTAATATTTTAAGTACACGATAAGGGCACTGGCTCTAAAAACAAATTTGTAATTTTTATCTTGGCGTGCCTCGATATGTAGCCATATATTTATATGTTGGTCAGTCGTTCATCAGCTTTCTATTTTTTTCTTTTTAGTACAAATTTTAAATTCAAGCAAATGTGTTCTACTTGACAACAAAATCGTTTCGCAATATATATTATGTATTTTTGTATATATGTATTTAAACCATTCTTTCCCATCTTTATAATAAAAATGCAGTAGGAATATAATTTTAAACAGAATGAAAGATTAAGCAATACAAAAGTAATGAAAAGTCAAAATATGCACACTGTGCAAAAACATGGTCACATAGATTTTGCCTTGTATAAACTTCATCCTGCCTATGTGGGTTTTAACATATTTCCATGGCTTTAAATAGGAAAACATCTTAAAACTCAGCCCATGGGAAACCCAAGCTTGATTAGTTTTCCCTTTTACTACAGCCTGCAGAGTGTAAAACACAGCACATCAGAATTGAATTTGTCATCTCCAGACCTCACAGGAATTTTAGGAACTAAATAGTTAGGAAGCCATCCTGGTACCTCTCTTTGCTTTAATCAAAGTCGAAGTTTCAATTTAAACATTCAGGAAATCTCCCTTATTTAAAGCAATCAACTCGTTGCTGACAGGGTCTGGCCTTACTGTGTTTAATTTTTTGGCATCAAGCAAAACTTGATTGGTCACAGCCAGCCCACAAGGAGTCCTCCCCTTCCCTCAAAGAAGAAAGAAGGATTCCAGATCTTTGCTGCTTCCAACATGAGTCTAGAGATATTGATGCATTTTCCAATCAGCAATGCATTGACGTAAACCTCCCCTGGAATATGGAGCTAATGTTTAAGACGTGCGTGGGCTTTCAGAGTGACACGGCTATCCCGAGGGCTGCTCAGCTGTAAAAGAATTTTCTGAGACAGTATGAGTCAAGCTTCTTTATTCCTCTGATTTCTCCCTCTTTTGTCACACTTTGCAGAATATGTGGCAAGTCACCAACTTACATTTTATTTTGAAGATTTCCATTTCCTGTAGATCAAACAGACAACAGATCGAGTGAGGCATGAGGCAGGAGCGGAGTTGTGGCACGCCTAAAAGCTAGACACCAGAATCTCCCAGGAAAATGGGTTCCAGGAATGGCCTCATGTGATGCAGATGTAGGGCCAGAAGTTGAAATTGAGCTGGATAGAGATATAGACACATCCTACTACATTTAAGAAATGTGAAGGGGAAAAGAGCTAACAGAACTAAACCAATTGCACTAAGATCGAAAAGCATCATTAAAGCTCGGAGAAATGAAGCATTCAGTCAAGAGTTTGAAATGATGGCATCTGTTCTCGGAGCTCTCAATGGCTCATCTTCTTACAGTAAATACTCAAAGATCAAGAGAATGAGGTGTTAGCTCTTTAGTTTGGTCACCCCGTGGAGATCCTGCCAAAACATTGCTGGAAGTATTCCACACGAAATTCACCTCGGACATTTGCAGCCCTCTATGATAGTTCTCCAAGAATGCCTTTCCTAAAAAGAGGCTAAGAGATGTGGTAAATTATGTAGTGAATTTACTAGTTCATGAGTGAGGATTACCTAGAAGGTGCTACATTTAAACACTTTCCAAATTTTACGAAGCAAATTTTAAAGTAAAAATTAAGTGGTAATATTTTGTGTTGTCAAAATGCTTAAATTGCACAAGATTTTAAGATGCCTCTAAAGTTAGATCTTATACAGGATTTTGTTATTTTGCAAACTATTATTTGGCCCGTGTATTAGTCTAATTATGCTGCCATAACAAAATACCACGGACCAGGGGGCTTCAACAACAGAAATGTACTTTCTTACAGTTCTGGAAGCTAGAAGTCTCAGATTAAGGTCCAGAAGGGTCAGTTTCCAGGAAGAGCTGTCTTCCTGGTTTGTACACAGCTGTGTGCTCACATAGCCTTTGTCCTGTGCTCGGATGGAAAGAGGGAGAAAAGCATGAGGTCTCCGGTGTCTTTTCTTATAAGGACCACACCCTTATGACCTAATTTAACACTAATTACCACCTAACACCTTATCTCCAAATACAGTCACACTGGGGACAAGGACTTTCACATATGAATTTTGGGGAGACACAATTCAGTCCATAGCAGTGTATGAACAAGATCTCAGATATTTATGTTGTTTACCTACCAGCAGAGGAAAAATTCTCTTCTTATATACTTTTCATATACTTTCTCGTCCAAATACACACATTCATATATATTCATGAACACTTTCTTCTCCAAATAACACACATGTACATCATCAGAAATAAACTACAGTTTTGGAAATTAATCTGTGCATTTGTGTGTTGCAGTGTAGAAATCTGATACATTTCCCTAGAATATTTGTTTCCTTGATGCTACTGATGAAAAAGAGACCAATTTAACAAATCATTCCACTCATGTTCTAGTCAAAATCAGATGCTATAAAACAAAAATGTTGGGAGCTTCAGATTCTCTAAAAACCAGATTATTATCTACAACAAGGCCTAGGATAACTACTAAGCAATTTCATCGTTTTTACAGAAATGCCTTTTCTCTTGACCAACAGGAAAGAAAATTGCACAGAAATTGCCCCCACAAAATATGAGAAAATGTGTTACACATTTTTGGGTACAGGGAAATGCCATTACACTTTCATTTTTCAACCATGGCATACCACAGCTCAAAACCCAGGGGCAAAGAACTCACTTAACTAAGATACATCCCATACATCACAAAAATGGGGCTGCCTTTACTGAAAGATGATGTAATATTTGAGGCAAGTATATTGTGTTACTGAGATTTCTGTAGTTTTTCCTTGCAACTGTCACCATTTGGATATGATAAGTGAGGACAACTACTTGATATACTGTGTTTTATTTCCTACTCATGCATCATTTGAGCCAGAGTTTCTCCCAAGTGTGGTCTGGAGAGCCCTGGGGGCCCTCTGGTTAGTCTATAATGCTTCATGGGGAGGAAGAACTTGACTGGAGCAGGGGTACTGAGTAGAGTGATGGCTGCAGAAAGCAACTGAGGTTGTGATAGTTCTTACCCACAAAAGGAGGCCAAAGAGCAGAAGTCTGACAAGTCTAAAACGTAAAGATTTATCACTCTGGCCTCATGGATACGGGGCAAACATGAGATGATTAAACCTGAGGACCCCTTCTCTATCCCAGGGCAGCCTTTTCCTCCTTTTAACAAGCCACAGGACCCCAACTTGCTCTCCTTTCTTCTACTTCAACCCATTGACTCCTTACATATTCCCCAGCATCAAGACCCTCACCCTAGATGTGCTGCAGAACCAGCAAGGTCCTCCAGGCCTTCTTCCTCCATATTGCCCCAGAGGGACAATATCTTTTCTCTGTCATCTGGTTTGTTGCCCTTGACTAGGGGGACAGCAGAGAATACAGAAATAGGAAACACAGAAAGTTACAAATATCCCAGAATTCTTACACCCCTCTGAGATGATCACTGGACTTCTGTCTCTCCTTCATTTCCAGGAATGGAACTCTCTGCAGATCCCTTGCTCCAAAGCTGACATTTTTAGCTAGGGGGCATTGGGTGTAGCTCGTTGTCATTCCCATCTCACAAGTGGGTACTTTGCATTTTCGACATGCTGGTGATGGGTGAAACTATGTTAGATTGCCTTTGTCCTGCACAAGAAAGTTCTTCTCAAACTATTTCTTCACACAGCATTTTATTCATCTTTTCACATTATTCACTTAAAAAATGCCACAGCAGTCCCGTGGTATTTAAAATGCAAAGTAAAACAAAATTCAAACACTGAAATGGGGTATATATGAAAAGTTTACCCATCCCCTTTACCTCAGCCCCACTATCTGGCCTGCTTCCACCTCTGACTGTCCATTGGGATAGCCAGTTTAGATTGTCACTATATGCAAAGTATCATACGTATATGCAAGCCAATACATATAGGAGGATTTATGTATGTGTTTGTATGTATGCATGTATGTGTATCTGTCACCTGTCTATGTATCTATCTATGTATCTTTCATCTATCCATCTATCATCTGTCTATCATCCTTTTGTTTCTTAATATAGTAAAGTATATTATGCATTGTCCCAAAAGTTTTGGTGCAGTTTCAAGCTTTAGTAATTTTAGAAGTATAAATGCTATGAACTTTCACCAAAAAACAAAATTTTAATCATTTAAATTTTATTTATAATTACTTAGTCTTTTAAATTTTGAATAGTATCTTTTTAATGTCAATCTTTTGTTTTCATCAACATTTGCCATCTTCATTTTGAGGGACTGAAATGTATATATTACTCTGCTCTTGTTTTTTCCAATTACTCTGTCTTGGTGATTGTTTATTGTAATATATAGGTTTTTATCATTCTTTCTCAGAGCCATATTGTAGCCTATCATATGAATGGATGAGAAATGATTTAACCAGGCTTCTGTTTATATACATTTAAGTTGTTTCTAATGACACTCTAAAGACTATTCTTATATACATATTTTTTCATTTTTACTGGCATATCAATTAAGAATGCTTTTGATTAGAAGTAAAAGAAATGTTGACCAACAGTGACAACACTATTTGTTTTAAATAGTTTTTACTCCCCCACATAATAGGAAGTCCAGCAGTGAGTGGTTGCAGGCAGTTTTAGCTGCTCAATGATGCCATAATTCATTGAAAAACTCATGCTTTCTACCTTTCCATATCATCATTCTTAGTGCACTGGACTTTTCCTCATCCTTGTCACTTCATGGTCACAGGAGGGCTACCACAGCTTCAAGAATCACATCCATCATCCAGGCAATAAGTAGGGGAGAGAAAGAGAAGCAACTACATCTGTCCCTTGGATGAGGACAGGGAAAACTTTCCTAGAGCCTGCAGTAGATTTCCAGTTTTCAGATGATGATGATACCTCTCCCCGTCTTCAAGGGCGACAGTAAGAGAATGGGGGTGCTAAAAATAGCTATTGTGTTAACCGACCAGCAGTGTCTGCCACAGGACATTCATCAATTGGAAACATTTCCAGATCTTTTTGAGTGACTTTTTGCTGAAAGCACAATCTTTTGTTGTTGTTATTTATTTATTTATTTATTTATTTGACCGAGAAAGAGAGCACAAGCAGGGGAGCTGCAGGCAGAGGGAGAGGGAGAAGCAGGCTCCCCATGGAGGAGGGAGCCCGATACAGGGCTCGATTCCAGGACCCTGGGATCATGACCTGAGCTGAAAGGACACTTAACCAACTGAGCCACCCAGGTGCCTCTAAAAACACAATCCTAATTCTGCGCTAAATGTTCTGTCTTCCCCAGACTTCCTGATAGTTACTTTTTGTCCTACCATCCAGTTTATTACTTACAAGTTTTATTTATTTTAGTCTTCTTTCTATTTTGAGCTTGTAAAATGCTTTAGGGTAGAGACCTTGTAGTTCTTTGTTGCTCACAGAAATGAGCAGAGTCATTAGTCTACACATATGCACGTTAGTTAAAGAGAAATGTAGAAAGCTACTAATTAATGTGGTTTGAGCCCTGAAATTTTTGAAATTTTGGCAATTGTTTTACCCAGACTACTAAGTCAGAAAATACTTCACCTTCCATAGCCAGATAAAAAAAGGTAAGTTTAATGTAATATGTGTGATTCTATTTCAGTAATATCATTAAATTTTATGTACATATAGTATAGATGTGCACGTGCAGGAAGAATAAGGAGAAGTATACACCAGTCTTTTACTATCAGATAAATGAGCTGCAAGGTTGGGGGGGAGGGGATGAAACGAGATACAAGGGAGAAAGAAGGGGTTCCCTTTTCCTTTGTTATTTTCACTTGATAATATAAGAATTGAGTACTTGAGTAATTCAAAAATAAATAAATTCAAAGAAAAAGAGAAGTCTCCTTTTTTAAAAATACTTGATGCATTTTGTAATAAAATTCTAACGATTCATAAGTGGAATTTCAGGTAAATAACTATTTCTGAAATAAGTAGAACAACTTAGCCCCTGCATCTGTATTAGTTCTTTGAATATAGTTCTCTTTACAAAGAAAGAACTTAATATAATGAAACTATATATAAAAGTATTTCAGATACATACTTCCTGTACTCTTTTAAATAAGTCAAAAATTATTACTGATATTTTAAAATAAGTCAGAAAATCATTACTGACTTTTTGATTACCAAGTTGAAGGCAGGGGGAAATAATAATACATATTTAATATCAGTGGACTGGGTACATTGAAATAGTCATTCAAATAGACAATGTGCACATCCCTGTAGACTCGTGGGATATCAGGCTCTATGTCAAAAGCAAACCAGGCAGCAGATTGGAAAAATATTGGGGAGTCTCCCTTTCTTTTCTATCACCGCTTTTATTAGGTTTTCATGGGAATTTGCATTCATACAGAAACGGAATGTACTTGCTGCCATCCATAGGGATGTTTTTGGGTCCTTCTGTAGCAGCTCTAAAATTCCTGAATCTCCTGAAATGGTTTTCATTGTATATCAATCAAAAATGCATTTTACAAGCAGTAATCACACTCTACAAAGAAAATCCTACATTTTGGGCTAATCCTTACAAGCTTCCTTTTTTTTCTCCTCCTTTCCTCTCCTGGTCCCTTTTCCTCTAGTTTGAAATGTAAAAATCCAGGGCAATAAGCATAACCCCACCATACACAAATGTGAGGAAAGACTGGAGAGGCACTGATCATTGGATGGGGCAATGATATGGCTAAGACTTTATTAAACGTTTATTATATGTCAGGCCATGTTGTACATATATTAACAAATTTAACACTCACAACAGTTTTGTCTGTATGGAGAGATCCGTATTATCAGAACCATCAATAGTAAACTAAGCAACAAAAGCAGTATTATCTTGGCAAAGGTGGCCAATCGCAGGTTTAACCCTAGACCACATCAGAAATAAGACAAAGGAGAGTTACAATTACTTCATCTTCTTTCTCTAACTTCACGCCCCTTAAAGTTCATCCTCTGGTTGGCATACAGATCTCAGCCTTAGCATGAAAACAATCAGCCCATCCTTACACCAGAGAAAGGACTGAAATTGCTCTCCAGCTCTGATCTTGGCAATGTGGTGGAATTTTCCAATCCGATTTATTCTTTCAATGCCTCATCATCTTAATGAAGAAAAGTCTTGAATGAATTTTACAAAGTTTAAATTCACGCTTCTTCATATACTATATAAATGATAAATGAAATAAACTTTAGCTTGGCTTTTTCTGGTGGATCAAGAGAACAAGATTGAGATTACTGGCCAATTTATTAGTTTCATTTGATGCTGAGTCAGGGAGCTTGAAAAGTCACAGCCACATTTTAGTTGACCAATTGGGGAGATTTTATAAGAGTAAAACCTTGTTGTTCTTAAGAAGAGTTTCAGTCTTCTAGTGCCAATAGCTCTCTCGGGTTCTAATGCAATCTGTTGTTGGAAGTCTTTTTTGGGATTTATGAACATGTAGTTAGCAGTAAAATCTACCAGACACTAGTGCTCAAGTTCTTATGTCACTGTAACTCCAGCAAGGTGTCTTTCCAAAAGAAAACAATAGTTCACAGTGACCTGTGTTGGCCATCCTTAGGGGAGGAATTTGTAAAGCTCACCTGCAGTAAAGGGAGATACAAAGGCCTTGGTCTCAGTGTAGCCTCACTTCCTTGCAGTGAGTTTCCATAGCTGGCTGGTGATCTCTCCAACCAGAAATGAAAACGCACTCTGCTTTTCCCTAGAAGCTTTCCACTCAGCTAACTTCCATATCCCAACTGTACCCCACTGCAGCCTGCTTGGCCTCACCTTCTCTGCTGACTTGACCTCCCATCATATCATAGGAAAGGAAGCATTGAGCAGAATCTCTACCACCCTCGAGGTTTTACCTCCTTGACACACCCTGAGACATTGAGTTTGGGACATTTTCAACTTCAGAAAGGAAAGCAAAATCACATGTTCATTTTGGTATTATGAATCTGCTCAAAAATAGGGTGTCTGGAATAGTTGTATGCTAAAAAATACTGGTCAAAACCACGATGAGACTTTTTTTAAAAAAATAAGAGGTTACGCCAAGTTCTGGCTCCTCTTGTCTCCCAGCTGCTGTCTCACAGACCCCTGCACTATTCTAAGGGCTGGAAAGTCTTCTATACACAGGCTCATTTGTGGTCAACATAAAGTAGACTGTAGCCTTGTACCCACTCTCTTTGTTTTGTTAAAAATAACATTAATACATGTTCATTGTAGAAAATTTGGAAAATACAGAAAAACATAAAGGAAATAAAAATGACCCATAGGCCCACCACTCCACTCACTTTTTAGCTGCAGAACTAAAAGCAAACATGAAAATCAAAAGAGCAGATAACTGTACCCAACGTCTTCTGGTTCCTTTTTACATTGTTCATGTCCAAATATTTATTTAGCCAAGCAACTGGCAGCAGAATGACTAAGCAAAAGAACAGCTTTCAAATTCCAGCATCTTAGAGGCAGAATAGGCAACCTGAAATCCTACCTTACAGTACCTCTGAGGGAGCGTAAGCCAGAGTCAGGTCACTGCTTCCAGGAAGGTTTTTCGGGATAGTTGGCTTCACTCTATGAATTTCTGTTTGCCAGGAACTTCTACTTACATGATGTACTTCCTACCCATGGGTCCTAAGCAGAACTCTGGAGCAACACAGAATGTTTAAATTCCTCTTGTGTTATTTTAACAATCAACCATTCGATCTTCCTAAATTCCTTATTTCAAGAGTAAACTATTCTGGACATCCTATTCTGGATGAGCTCTACTTTGTTCAAATCATGATGTCCAGAACTGAATAAAGAACATTAATTTTGCTGAATAACATGGGGGATTTCATGTCAATGTCTGTGATACTGACACTGAAAATCTACTAATAGTCAAAATACAGTTAACAACACATTTTCTAATTATAACAATAGTTTCATTTCATTCAGACTCACTGGCCATACCTTACACCAAAGATGTTTGCAGCAACATTGGCTATAATCACCCTATTCCACCAGCCCTAGAAGGACACCTTAAGCAATTTTTGTGCCTTCACATATGCTATGATGGTTATTTGATGTGTCAACTTGGTTAAGTTGTGGTGTTCGGTTGTTTGGTCAAACACCAGTCTAGATGTTGCTATGAAAATATTTGTTATATGTAATTAACATTTAAATCAGTAGACTTTGAGTGAAGCACTGACGCTCCATAATGTGAGTGAGCTCTACCCAGTCAGTTGAAAGCCTTAAGAAAAAAGACTGAAGTCCTAGATGAAGCAATTCCGCCTCCAGACTGCCTTTGTACCCAAGAGACTACAACATCAACTCTTGCCAGAATTTCTAGTCTTCCAGCCGGCTTTACAAATTTTGGATTGGCCAACCCCATAATTGTATAAGGCAGTTCTTTACAATGTATCTCTTCTCTTTCTGTCTCTCTCTCTATCTCTGTCTCTCTTCATCTTATTGGTCCTATTTCTCTGATGGACTAATACATCTCATTTAATATTCTTCCTTTCTTCCTTTCCTTCCCTTCTCTACTATTCCTTACTTTCTTTTCCAATGCTTGACATACTTAGTCAAACATGGACCCTTAGCTCAACTTGCTTTTTGTTCACTAGACAAATATCTTCACCTCTATATATGAATCATGGTTTTCTTGGCCCCATCTCCAAGCAGTTATTTTTGTCCATTTCCACCTAATGAGATGCCTCAGTACTTGCTGCCTTATGAACCACAGTTCTTCTTCCCTCAAAACATTCACTAGAATCTCCTTTGCAGAAAGCCTTATGATCTAAACTCTTGTGGCTCTGGTCACTGACACCTCTAGCAACTCCCATAAAACACATACCTCTGTTATATGCCTACTTTATTCTAGAACCTTTTTTATGTGCTTTTCGTTGTTGTTATTTTTTCCATGTTCTTTTCTTTTGGTTTCATCTGAGTTTTCTTTGGTAGATAGAGAGATAGGTAGATAGATGATAGATGATAGATAGATAGATAGATAGATAGATAGATAGATAGACAGATAGATAGATAGATAGATTAGATAGATATAGATTTTTTTCATGTAGCCTAACATGGGGCTTGAACTCAGGACCCTGAGATCAGGACCTGAGCTAAAATGAAGAGTTGGCTGCTCAATCGACTGAGCCACCCAGGTGCCCCTCTTTCCCATTTATATGAAAAGCTCTTTAAGGATATGAAGCATGTCTGACTTTTTAGTTTTGCCTAGAACTGTGTTCAGCATACAGAGGCTCCTTAATAAATATCCCTCACTATAACTTATTCAAATAACTTGAGACTTTCTGGTATGGATGAAGGAGAGAGCTAGACACAAAATTAGTTAGAATTTCCATAAAACTAAGACCCGTTTGGATCATGTTTTAAGACCGCTGAGAGAGTTCAGCTATTGCTATTTATCGAGCTTCTTTTAAGACCAATTTCCTGAGGGCCCATTGTTAAACTTTTCTAAGTCCTACCAGTACACACATGCTGAGAAGATTATATGCAATGATGCAGTGCTTCTCAAACTTTAATGTACATAAGACTCACCTAAAAAGCTTGTTAAAATGCAGATTCTGATTGAGAATGTCTGGGTCACACCTGAAACACTGCATCTGTAACAACCACTCAGGTGATGCTGATGCTGCTGGTCTACGGTCCACATTTTGATTAACATGGGTCTAATAGAGAGGACCTAGGCACAAACTCAGGGCTAAGCCCAAATTATGACTTCCTCACTTACTAGCTCTGGGAAATGCCTAAAACAATAGAATATTGGTAAGATTAAATAAGCAGATGCATATGAAAGCACCTAGAATAATGTCTGGAATTTAACAGCTGTTCAGTAATCTTAATTTCTTTCCCACTATGTGAATGACTATCCCTGTCACCTTGTTATGTTTCTCATGTCTCATTTTAACTTTGTCAATTTCTAATGGTGGTATTTTTTTCTCCAAACATCTTTAGTTTTTTAAAAAACATATTTAAATTATTTTTGGTTTTTAATAATCTTTGTAAAATAAGAAACTATTTCTGTGCTCCATTCATTTTCATTGGCATACCACATATCATTGTGTGGGCTTTGAAGTCAAACAGACCTGCTTATTCAAATTGTTATACAAGTTACTTCATTTCTGTAAACGTTATTTTTCTCATTTTAAAAATGAGGCTAATACTAATCCAGAACACAGACATATGGAAAGGATTAAGTGAAAGCATGTAAGAAAGTTAATCAGGGTTTGATTCATAGTAAGCACTTAGACACTTCTTGAGCTTTAATGATAAGGGTGGCAAAACTACAGGGGATGCTCAATTCACAGACTTGACAGTTCTTCTCTGTCAAAGTCAGGGACAGGAAGAGTGGGACTCAGAGACCTATGATGCGGACATTTGAGTAGATGAGCCCGAGAATCTTGAACACCTAGGGTTCACTGAATCCACTGATTGGCAGAAGTTCCTTCCTCCTTGCAAGAGGACAGCAGCCTTCCCTTTCCTGTAAAGGCCTTACCTGAGGCAGTTGCCTTGCAAGATGATGTTTTATCTTCCTCAAGATCTACTTTTCATCCTGTATTGTCTACAGGCCAAACAATAGTGTCAAGTCTCAGCAGAGCCCATATGGGGTCCTCCTTGCTTTGGGAGAAGACAACTTACACATCAAAAAATGGCTAAATCTGGCAAAAATATAAAAGCAAGAACCAGGAAACTATGTATGAGGGTGGTCTTTAAGGGTATAGGACAAGAAGTGGTAGAATATAAAGGGCAGTAGATTGTAAGGTGGTCGGAAGCATTTATTGACAAAGTAGCACTCTCCCACCACTAGAGGTTCAATGTTGTATCAGTCTGCTATTGCCACAACAACCACATAATTTCAGTGATGTGCCACAATAAACATTTATTTCTCACTTTGCTGAGGTTTGGCTGATAGAGTCTGGGCTTGGCTAGGCCTGCTCCAAGCTGTGGATTGACTCCAGATCTGCAACTCATGTCTTTCATCTTCCTTGGAACAATGGTTATTCAAGGCATGGTCTTCTTGAGGCTAAAGATAGGAGTTCAGAAGACCAGTCCAATTGTGCATCCATATTTCAAGTTTCTGCTTCCATTATGTTCAATAGCTAGACCAAGTCATGTAGCCAAGTACAACGTTCTAAGTATCTGAAAGAAAAAAAATATTTTCATTATTTGCCTATGGCATAATTGCCTACCTAGAAAACAAAGAATATATAGATAAAAATATTAGAATAGTAAGAAACTGTAGCAAGGCAGCTAAATACAAGATCAGTATACAAAGAGAATTGCATTATTATTTGTTATAAAATATTATTATAAAAAATAATCTATGAAGGATACCATTTATAGTTGAAACAAAAAGGAAAAGGTACAAAGACACAAATCTAACAAAAGATGCACAGGACAAGTGTGGAGAAAATGTTGACGCTTTTTGAAAGATATTAAAGAAGACCTAAATATTTAAAAAATATATCTCACATTCAAGGGTAGGAAGACTCAAAATCATAAGGACATAAATTATCTCCAAAAAATTCTAAATTCAATTTAAAAATGCTAAATAGTTATTTTCAGTAATTTGACAAATAATTCTAAAATTTATATAGAAGAGCAAAAATCCAAGAGTAGTGAAAACATTAAAGAAAATGAACAAAAATAATGGGAGAAGAAATATTCCTACCAGATATCAAGATCTATTATAAAGCTAAATTAATTAACACACTATAGTATTAGAACAGAGATAGATAAATCTATCCATTGAACAGAATGAAGAGCTCAGATTAAGACTCATGCTAAGAACTAGGACAATTCATCATCCATACTTAAAAAAAATTAAATATTTCAGTTATATCTCCTCACAAAATGATAATTCCAGTAGATTAGACTGAAATGTAGAAGACAAAACTTTAAATTTTAAAAGACAGTATAAGAAGAGATCATTACAGGGGTGTTTGGGTGGTTCAGCTACCGGTCTGCCTTTGGCTTGGATCATGATCTTAGGGTCCTGGGGTCTAGCCCCACCTCTGGCTCCCTGCTCAGCGGGGAGTTTGCTTTTCCCTCTCCCTCTCTCTCTGCTCCCCCCCCAGCTCATGCTTTTGCTCTCTATCAAATGGATAAATAAAATCTTTAAAAAAAGAGAGAGATCATTACAAACTTTAGATATGGACCATTTTTATGAAATAAGACAGAAAAAAACTCTGAAAAAAGATTAACAAATTTGACTGCATTTAAATTATTTACAAGGGTCAAGAAGGTTACCATGGCATGAATTCCTTCAGATAGTGAGTGCCAAGTGCATTTCCACTGTGTGGTGGCAGAGAAGTCCCAAGGCTTCTTCAGTGCCTAAAGAAGAGGTAGGGTTGAAAGAACATAATGGGGTGCACAAGCCACCACACAAGAGTTTTGCTAAATTTAGTCATAATTCATTTTTTTAATGTAAAGATATCTACTTAGTTATTTTAGTAGTTATTATTTGATGATTCCAATATCATAAGATGCTTGTAATTTCTACTAAAATTCACTCAGTGGTTAATTTTCTTATATGCTTAGTGATCTTTGATTCTGATCTCTATTTTGCTTATCTTTACCCATAAAAAATTGAGGATGCTTACCTTTGGAGAAGAATTATGTTTGTTTCTATTAGAAGCAGGAAGGTACTACTGACCTCGGGCAATTTTATCCCCCTTGGAAAGTTCCTGGATTAATCCTAGAGTCTTTGATTTATTTCTCCCATTTTGTGCTTGGCCAAAAACAGTTTCTCAGCTATAGCCCTAATACAGGCATGTATGTTTAAGGCAAAGTTATTTTTAAGTTTGTTAAATGATGCCTTTTTTCAGCACATATTTTTGTGTTTTTGTTTCCAGGTGGCAGGTTTTTCTTTATTTCCTGAAAGTCCGGAAGTCCAATTAAAATATGTTTTATGTAGATCTCATTTTTTTTTTTCCCTCAGAGAGTCCTTCACAGTGTCTGGTCAGCCAGACTGACAGAAGCCAAAACCTTGGATACATAATTTTGGACAGAGCCTGGCAGTGTAAGTTTGGCTGTTCTCAAACTATAGCAATATCTTACCTTCCTTTGTATAAAACCATGCTTGCTGCCAGCTCTGCATTGCTCTTTTCCACCAGAGTCTCCTCAATGTAGAATGTTTAAAGAATCTTCCAAGAGCTCCAAGATGAAGTATGAAAGATTGCTAGCCAGTGGCTTTCTAACTCTTCACCTGAAACCGTAGTTCTTTCTCTGCTGTTTTTTTTTATTCTAAAAGCAAAAAGAAAATGAGTGTAGTCATCATAACCTGTGCCTTGATCAAATTAAATTATATCACAAGGTAAGAACAGAGAGTAAGCTGACTACAGGGCTAATGTGAAGCAATTAAGAATTTATTTAGCAAATTCTGAAACAGTTTACAATTCTGTTTTCGTTTTGCTATTCTGGCCTATAGCCAGACAGAAAAGTGAAAGCCATTTTGCTATTCAAATGCAAGTATAGCTCATCTCAATTTTAAATCACATATTGAACAACATCATTAGACTACTATCATTTTCCTGCTTTGCTCTAGTTCTAAAAATATGATATACTGTCTGCTTCTCTTCTATTATGTCTAACCCATAACAAATAAAGCCTTAGAATTTGTAGTCAGAAAAACACAATCTATCATGAGACTTTTTATGTTTCTTTTCACTATGAACCAAATTGTGCATTTAAAATTCTGGCTACATTTAAGATCCTAAAGGCATGTTAGCTACAATCCAACATTTTCTTTCCCTCTGGTGTCAGTTGAAAGAATACTTTCCAAGCTCTTATTCACTCATCTAGCAATGACTTCCCTTGTAGGATTTCCAGTTATATTTTGTTAGTAGCCTTAAAAAAGCAAAGAAAAGAATATAGTGAATAATATAATCGGATCAGAATTTTTTAAAAACTACATATTTCATACTTTCCCCAAAAATGTTATCCACAACACTTCCCCAGCTTTGGGTTAAGTTATGAAGTGCTGATAATTCTACCTTTCAATATATTTCTTTTTCTTAAAAAGATGAGGCAATAAGTTCATGCTTTAAAAAAAATTACTCTGCTTCAATCAACCTCCAACATAAAGGAAATGAGCAAACTGGACAAACTGTATACTTCAGGAAAAGGAAATCTGCCAAGATAGTAAAGAATTATTGGGACAGAATGTAAGAAAATATAGGAGCCTGGGAAGGTGAGTCTGAGATTTGAGGCCATTTGTCCTCTGGGAACATTTCTGATTCTAGATGGGGCAGTTGTGAGGCTAAGCTATGCTTTCAGCAAACTTGCAGGAGCAGGGATCAAGAATTGTGGTCAAAACCTGTCAAAGGAATGGAGTCCTGGTGATTATCCTTGCTTTTGCTTGGCCATACCTTAAGGGTGAACAAGAAGCAAAAAGACCTCCACAGTGGCTGAAATATAGCTGTAGGCCATGAAATCCTTAAAATTGGACTGAGTGAATCCCAGGTTGTCAGTACTGCTCAGGCACCTGGTAAAAGCAAATGTAGATCCTCTCTGGAGGAAGATAATACCACCATAAGCCTCAAGATATTTCTTTACTCAATTTTGCACAATCAATTTCTGGTACACAATGAAAAATAAGTCACATTAGGAGAAAATAACACATTCAAGGAAATCAGCAAAAATAAAAGCAAGAAACAGATCCAGAAGGTCTCCAAATATTGGTAGTAGATGGAGATATAATGGTAAAATAACTGCATTCTATGACCAAAGAAATAACAGACAAGATTGGGAATTAGAACTGAAAGTTATAAAGAAAAGACAAATGGAAATTCTGCAATTTAAATCACATTTACCAAGATTAAGAAATCAACGTTTAGGTATTACAGCAGATTTGACCCAGCAAAGACAGAATTAGTAACTACAAAAAAAAAAAAAAAAAGAAAAAGAAAAAAATATCTTGAAGAAAGCAGAGAGCAAAAGAAGAAAAATACAGAGAGGTGGATATAAGATTTAGAAGATACAGTGGGAATTCTAATATGGAAGTATTTGAAACATCAGACATAGCAGAAAGAGACAATGTAGACAGAAAAAATATTTGAAGAGATAGTTGTTGATGAAAAATATTGAACTACAGATTTAAGAATCCCTAAAAACCCTAAGCAGGATTAAAACATTTCATACATAGGTATATCATAGCAAACCCATTGAATTCCAGCTGCCCTCAAAAACACAAGAGAAATAGGACAGTCATCAAAAGACAACAATTGGACAGAGAGCCATCTTCTAAACAGACGAAAAGTAAAAACGATGGAATCATGCAATATATTTACGGGCCTGAGAATAATAACTGCTAACTTACAATTTTATACCCAACAAAAGTATTCTTCAAGGATGAAGGGAAAGTAAATATTTTTCAGACAAACAAAAATTGAGATAATTCCTCTCCTGAGGACCTGTACTGACAGATAATCATTAGGCAGCAGGAAAATAAATTCAGATGAAAGTTTGGGATGCAGGAAGAAAGAGAAAGCAATAGAAAGGACAAATATGTGGGTAAATCTCAATGAATATTGACTATATATCACAATGATAATGTGTAATTAAAACAGTGAGTTATTGGTGCAAGGATACATTAGAGCAATGAATTAGAATGGGAATCACATAAACAGACCTATGCATATATAGACTATTGATTTATTAGAAAGTTAGCTCTATAGAGCAGTGGGAGTAAAATGTACTAGGATAATTGGATATCAATAGTTTTTAAAATGGAAGTTATCCTTTACTTCATATATACACAAAAAATAAATTCCAAGTAGATTTAGATCTAAATGTGAACAGCAAATAATAACAAACACTTCAGAAGATACTTGAAGAGAATATCTTCATGACCTTAGATTAAGGAAAAACTTTTCAGAAGGCAGAAAATGGCACTAATCATAAAGGAAAAGATTGACAAAATGGACTACATTAAAATCAACAATCTCCATTTATCAAAAGACACTAGTAAATAAAAACTTAAACAAAAGACACTATGAAGAGAGTGAAGAAGTGAGTCACATACTGAGTAATAGTATATGCAATTACGTGTACCTGACAAAATCTTCACATACTGAATCTAAAAGAAGATGCCTAAAGATCAATAAGAAAAAGACATCCTAATAGAAAAATGGGCAAGAGATTTGCATAGGCACTTTGAAGAAGAGAAAATCCAAAGAGGTTAATAGACATATGATAAAGGACTCAATTGCGTTAGTAATCTGGAAAATGCAAATAAAACCAAAATGAATAACCCCCACCCAACCACCTGAACTGTTAAAATGGAAAAAACTGGCCATCACAAGTGTTGGAGAGGAGGTGGAGCAAAGGGGACTCTCATAATCTGATGATTGGAGTATAAATTGGTAACCTCTTGGAAAACTTATTGGCATTAATTACTGAAGTTCAATTTACATATAATCTGTTGACTCAATAATTCCACCCCTATGTAGATATCCAATGGAAATGAGCACATGTGCACCAAGAGACGTGCTTAGGAATGTTATAGTAGCATTGTTGCTAATAATAACCCCAAACTGGTAACAACCCAAAAGTCCATCAAAAGTAGAATAGATCAATAAATGCTGGTACATCCATTCAATTCTTATGAATTGCATGGATACACAACTGCAAACAACACTGTGGATAAAGCTTCAAATATACTGTGGAATGAAAGACTGGGGACTAAAAGAATGCATACCATATGATTCCATTCTTGTAAATTTCAAAAAAAAATTGGACACTACATTATGGTATTAAATGATTCATATGTATGTGATGTAACTATAGAGATAGGCATGAATGTGATTACCATAAAAATTAAGGAAGTGGAAAAAAATTATGGTAGTGGAAATTTGGAGAAAGAGGAAGTAAGAGATACTGGGGTACACAAGGAGTACTTTTGGGTCTTGGCAATTTTTGATTTATTCCTAGATCATGATTACAGGATGTACACTTTGTAATAGATCATAGAACTTAAGAATTTTGTTCTATATCTCTTTTCTGTACGTGCGTTTATATTTCACAATAAAAAAAGTTAAAAACTAAACCAACCTAAAGTAAATAAGATACATTTTAGCTTGAGAGTCAAATTTTTGTAAGGATCACCTTTTGTTATTTTTCTCTTCAGACCGTAAATAGTAGAAAATGCATCAAGTGTGGAATATTTCATCTTGAAGGAAATGGGCTCTACCATGTGTATATAACAGAAGTTCACACACTTGTTTTGTTTTGTTTTGCTTTTGTTTTTAGCAGTTCATAAAGAGATTGAGTAGCATTATGTTGTGACCAGAAATGTTTTCTTAAAGGAAAATATTTTTTTCTCTTCCTTCTCTTTTCATACTTAGAGAATACATAGTGAAGAAAAAACCAAACTACCGCAAAAGATACATTGTTATACAAAAGCAACTGAAATTCAGTATAAGAATATGTTGACCTCTCCCTTTTCCTTTGTTGATTCTTCGTTCATTTTAGCAAACTGCTTTTGAGTTTGTACATTCTGTCTCTAGTT
Organism: Callorhinus ursinus; assembly: GCF_003265705.2. Lineage (NCBI taxonomy): Eukaryota > Metazoa > Chordata > Mammalia > Carnivora > Otariidae > Callorhinus > Callorhinus ursinus. Next base: position 49,531,951 of record NW_027397068.1, on the reverse strand, counting down.
TTCCCTTTTCTCTTAACAGTTTCTTCAAATTACAAGTACCCCCAAACACCCTTAATTAAATGCCTTTAATTATAAGTTGAAATGTATGTTTTCTCATTTTCTACTACTTTAAAATTTCCTAACAGTGATGACCTCACTGCTATTCTGAAGTTCAAAACCGCATGCATAGCTACTAATCCATCGTGGATTTGTGCCAACTGTCACTTCTATCCTTAGTGCTCAAGAGCACTGGTGAAACTGTGATCATTAGAACCCCCTGAGAATGAGAATCTTACACTTTCATGCATCTCCTCTGCCCAAACTGCTTTTGCTCAAACACAAGGCTTTGTTTTCAATTACTCTAAAGATGGAGTCAGCTTATTGTATTGGTATGGCAGCTCTGTGCAAGCTCCCTTTCCTGGAGTATAGACATCTTGATGACTTTATGAATAAAACTTCTGTTTGAGTCAAAAATAATTCCATGGAAAAAAGTCTGTGGGATCTGACACCTATTAAATAATGTGCTAAATTAACACCCCAACCTTTCACAACACCCAATTAATCACTGAATCCTGCTCATTGTTTTTCCTGAAAGAACTCAAGCCACCATCATTTCTTGCTCAAATTACTACAAACGTTTTCTTGCTGGTCTCCCTGACTCTAATCTTGATCCCTCTTTAGTGATTGTGCTAAAAGGCAAGGATATCCTCTTACTGTCCTGTTTAAAGTTTCTTCCTTCCAGAGTTTCCAGTGTTCTCAGAATAAACTTCAAATTCATTAGTAAGATCCTTCCTACTCAGGTCTCTGATGACATGAAGATGCTCTATGCTCCAGCATTTTGAATTAGTTGCCCAAGATGTGTCATGTTCTCTCCTCTCTGTGTGCCTGTGTACTAGTCCTCCACCCAGAACCCCACTTCCACACCTTCCTTCTTCCTTGAGAACCTCACATGGTTAATAGCTATTTTCTACTTGGCCTTTCAGTCTCAGGTTAGATATCACTTTTTTCTGAGTCTCCTTCTCTAAATACCCGAGTCTGGATTATATGCCGCCCACCATGTATTTTCATAAGATTCTATACTTAGCCCCATAGCTTTCTTATCACTTTGAATTAATTGCTCATCTCGTTTTCTGCCTAAACCACAAGTCAATAAGTCTCAGAGGGCAGGAGCTATGTCTGCAACGTGGCTAATACCGATGGCTAGCACTGTGCTGGCACAGACTGGCTACACTTCTGAAAAGCAATAATAATAACTGAATACTGTACTATTGTTCACTATTAAATCGTAGTCACTGAAACTCTGAGTGGAAGAATGGTGAGAACAGAATATATATGTAACAATTTCATGATGGACTGAAGCAATGAAACCATATCCCATTAACAGATGGGAAAATATTAAAATGATTTGCTGAAGATGTGCTTCAAGTACCTTGCCAAAATTTGAGATTATCATACCAATAAGATTAGCTCCCAAACTGGAAGCCATACTTTTCAAATCCCAAACTGGAATAGATGGTCTGACAAATGATTCTTATGATTTATAAATCTATCCTCATAAAAATTTAAAATGTTTAAAAATAAATCATATTTAATTTAACACTGAACGAATTGCCTTCCTTAAAAATAATTAAATTTCTTGGGAGTATAACTATGCTGAAAATCCAAACTGTATGATTGCTGCATCTTTAAATATATAAATTTAGTGTGTTTTTGATGAGAAAATGCAAACTGACTTAAGCCATGAGGAAATTTACATAATGAACTTCATAGGCCGAGCAATGGAGACAGATTCAGTCTCCATTTCTCTGCTGTGCCTTTAGCTGTGCAACCTCCCCAGCTGGACTGCATCCTCCAGTTGGGAACAATATGGCCACAGCGCAGCTCTAGGCCTCCAATTTTTACACCACAACATAGAAGAGACTTTTTTCCAAGGAGAGCTCAGCAATCTTTCTTCGTGTCTTAGGTGCGCAAACTGGATAACATGTCACAGGCAAAATAATTGCTATGGCCTTGTTGGTTTAGCCCTGGGTTCCTAAACCTGTTCCTGTGGCAAGAAGGGTGGGATTATCTTAGACCAGACATGAGCTTTCTTCTACCTTGTTGCACTGCCCAGAAGAAAGGTGTACACATAGCTGAAAATCAGGACATTCTAAGGCAGGAGAAATGGGACAATGGGTGACGAGAAACCAACAAACAATTTCCACTACAGTAAAGAACAACATTTCTGTTTCAGTCGTTTTATAACTGGTTTTCAATTATGCCAAATACAGAAGATATCTAGAGTAAACATTTACATTGTATAGACTTTTAGTGGAATTCAAATTGAGCTTATACCTAGCTCCAAAACATAAAGGACCACATTTTAGCACATGGTGTATATTAATCTGAATAACACATTCAAAGGCTCACCATTAGAGGCAAATGCTCAAATGCAAATGTTCCTCAAAGCCAAAAACTATAGCCATTTAAAAATATTTTCTGACTGGTTAAAAATGGTTTGCTTGGAAGTATTATGAATAAAATATGTGTACTTAGAAAATAAGTGTGCAATTCCCAAATTGTGGAATTTACAGTCAAAGAATTGGAATAGACATCTATATTGTTAAGTGGATTCAGCCTTTTGTTTCTTAAGTAAAGTAAAAAATACATATGCAAAAATCTGTTTATACATCTTGTTTAGAAAATGCACTTAAATTATATATTTCACTTTTCTGGCTTCCTCAAAGAAATCATAACCTGAATTTGACAATATGAGCAATACAAAGACAAAGTAAACTATATATACAACTCCTTTCTAAGTTGACACTGCCTTAAAGCAAAAAACAAAAGATTTGTTTCATTGTGTGCCTGAGCTGGCTATGCTAGCAGATCCAGCTTGCACCCATGCCCCCAAGACCAAAACTTTATGCCTTTTCCCACGCAGGAAATTTCATAATATGGGTAACATACAAATTAGAAACACAGAAGTAATTTTAAATCCATCTTTACTTTTGCCATCTTTTCATTATTTATATTTAAAATACCCTCATTTTGTTTAAAGTGTGCTTTAAATTTTTATCAACAAAACTTAAAGTTTAATACAGTTTGTGCCACGAGATTTGGTTAAAAAATTCAAACTCTCTCTTTAAATAAGGTTAAGGTTAGATTTTCCTATCTAGATTGAACCAGACTAAACACTAACTATATTTTTCTTATGTTCAGTCTAGGATCCTATGTAGAGATCATTATTAAGTGGATAAAAATGAATATAGCACAAAACAGGTCCTTCAGAATTTTTCATATAGTAAATTGCATTTAAAAAGGAAATGTTATGTCAGTATACATCTATATACATATTTCTTTTAAATTCTGAACATGGGAAAATTTCTGTGTGTGTGTGTCTGTGTGTGCACGTGTATGTGTGTAGGAAATAGAAAGAGACCATTGTTACAAGAACTTCAGTAAAAGCAAAACTTATTGTCATTTTCCTATTTTTACATGTATATAGTTGACCAAAGCCATCGTTATAAGGAGGAGACATGACTCACAAATCATTTAAAAGCTGTGGAACCTCACACCTTCTCTTAGTGGCTCTACACTGCACTTTTTGCTAAGGTCACTGTGGTTACCAGAGCCTTGTTTTTCTAGGATTGAAAATATTTCGTTACTGGAAAGAACATCCTATTATTTACATAAATATAAATAAATTATATTTATCATGTAATTTAGATAAAGAGAGCTTAGGTCAAAATCAAAATAAAAGACAGGATATTTGCCCTTAAAGCAATATCTCTTTGAAAAGCCCCAAAGTATTTATAGAACAGCCCTCAAAGACAAACCGTGAGAGATGATGGACTCTGAAAAACAAACTGAGGGTTCTAGAGGGGAAGGGGGTGGGGGGATGGGTTAGCCTGGTGATGGGTATTAAAGAGGGCACGTTCTGCATGGAGCACTGGGTGTTATGCACAAACAATGAATCATGGAACACTACATCAAAAACTAATGATGTAATGTATGGTGATTAACATAACAATAAAAAACCCCAGCCCTCAAGACACTGTTCTGGCCTTGACTTCATCACTCCCTTCTTGTGAGTCTTCAGCATTGTTTTTCCAATTTCCAACTTCCTAATTTATGCCTCCTGCGTAAGAAAATAGATTCTATAAAGCTCTTCAAATTGCTAAGAAATGAGGGATAAATACAATAAACACAAAACAATAAGAAAGATAGTCTGTCACAATAAAAGGCCACATTTTAAAAAATCCGTTTTTGCTAAGCTATTCCAGACTACAGAAAAAGATGCAAATCTCCCCAATTCATCTGATAAAGACAGCATAAATTTGTTGCCAAACCTGCCAAACTTTTATTGCCAAATATGTTCCTAAACACATCTCAAAATGGTATTTGCCACTTATCACATATTGATATGGAAAATATATCATACCTTAAACTCAAACTTTTCCCTGCCTGGATCTGACCCTTCCATCCCTCCGCTCACCTGAATCTTCGTGCTATACGTTTAGACCACATCAAACCTCTAAGGGCAGTTCCGGCCTTGAGTATTTAGTTAGAAAGGAGCCATTTTTTCAGGACTAGACATCATGTCACTAGTTTAGTCTGGTGCATTGGCCCTGGTTCTAAGATTTGAATTTGGCTATTTCTTGTGCCTCCTTTGAAAAGGAGGTCTGACCCTGAGCCTCTTTTTTTTTTATAAAGATTTTATTTATTTATTTGACAGAGAGAGACACAGAGAGAGAGAACACAAGTAGGGGGAGTGGGAAAGGGAGAAGCAGGCTTCCCATGGAGCAGGGAGCCCGATGCGGGGCTCCATCCCAGGGCCCTGGGATCATGACCCAAGCCGAAGGCAGACGCCCAATGACTGAGCCACCCAGGCGCCCCCTGAGCCTCTTTTCATAACTAAAGTCCCATAACTGCTGACATTAATTCTGAGGATGACTGCCTCTGACTCTCCTTCCAAGTGGGACACCTGGATGCTGACTTGTCTGAACCTGTTGATGTCAGAACTACTATTGTTTCCACTCTGCTGGACTAGATGGTCTCTTGGAATATAGGATTCTGTCTCTTCACCATCTGACCAATCCCCACAACAGTTTTGGTTCTGGGTATTAGTCCTTACAAGTCTGACTCTTTTGGTCTACTTTTAACCAAGCAGTGCCTGACAATGACAGACCTCCCCACCCTTAAGTGCTAATCTTTGTATGTATTCCCAATAACAAAGTGCCAAAAAAAAAAAAGAACACTAATAATGACATTTCTCCCTATAGGTCAACTTTCCCATGGAGACACACATACGCATACACACACACACACACACAGATGAACCCATATACAGACACACACAAAAAAACACTAGATGACAATTAATCTCTACTTAGAATTACATGGTTTTGACAATATCTAAGGAAGGTTTTTGCACCCAGCAGCCCTTGGTAAATGTTCATTGAGATTGAGAAACTAAATGCCCAATTTCAGTCATGGCCCCACTTACTGCTTCTCACTGCACTTTCTAATGATTCAAGTGATTTTCACTACAAAGTCTTTCTATTCCTATTATACGTTTTTCTCCTTCATTTTCAAAAGTGAGGTTTCTGGATAAAGTTCTGTTCCCAATCTTGACACCCTTCTTGGCTTACCCATTAAAACCAAAATGCTTAACAGTCATGTAGTTAATAGAAAATTGTTAAAAACAACCATGTTTTATCCAACATGCATATTCCCAGATACAGTTGAATACATACCAACTAATATCTGTGGTGTCTGTCTTCAGATTATAGGCACATTGCTTTTTAACATAAATATCAACACAAAGAAATCTCTTACTACATTATTCAGAGGACTCCACAAAAATAAATTTTAGGACAATTGGAAGATAGGAGAGAATTAATATTGGTATATACAAGGCAATGTTTCTATTTGAAATATTGCAGTATCATTTGGAGGGGAGGCCTGTGAAATTCTATGTTACTTCATCAATATGGGCAGTGATATAGTTTTTCAAACTGCAGTTTTGTCTGGCTTTCAGCATCATTTAGCTGTAAATTTGGGACATGTTACATTCCAATTTAACTCATGACCTCTCTGAATCAAATGCTATGCACCACTACCCAATCACCTACGTGTACACTTTCAATCATCAATACCTGCTTATTGACACTAACACTTGCTTCCTGAGCACCTCCCAAATCCCCATTTCACACAACCATCTTCCTATTTTGTCCTTTTTCAACTGTTTACTGTTTGCCCAGCCTTCAATTCCCTTTCTCTTAGGTGTTTATGCTACCCTCCTCCCACTGAAAAATCCCATTTCTCATGGTTGGGAGAGGAAAGACAAAGGCAATTTGGCTTTGAAGAACTTAAGTAGATTCCTTGCTTTAAAGACTTAACCAAATGAAGATCTACTGCCTTTACTCAAAGCAAAAAATAATTCCGGATTTATATGAATTAAAGTTACATGTGTACCAAAAGATGTTTAATTTTGACTGTCTTAACTTGGTTGTTAAGCAATTATGAAGAATAGAGAATAATAATATCAAACTAAAAAGGTCATTATGAGGATTAAATGAGATTTTATTTGTTAATGTGTTTATGCTCTGATCAAGTTAATGTATTAGTTTGATTTAATCAGGCTTTTGCATAACCATCAGACTCTTGTCTTAGGACAGAATGGTACAAGTTTAAAATCATTTACATAATTCTGGCCCAACGTTTGTAAGTACATTTAATCAGAATGTAGTTTCCATATAAAACAGTCATCCATTGGTCTAGTAACTGGCTTCATGCCACATTCAAAAAAATTAATCATAATTATAAATAAACACTATTGTTTTAATGTGATATGTGTCAGTAAAATAAATCAATTAATGAATCAAATTAACATTTTCCAGAAATATATAAGTTAATAGATGTTGGGGTAGTACCCTTCTTAGTCATGTGTTTCTTACCATAAGATGAACTCTGTGACAGAGTTAATTACCTTCTTTATTTGAATTGGCTATCATTTTCCAAATAAGAAAACCAGGAGTAATGATAGCAAAACTAGAACTAATAAGATAGCTTTCAGTAAGGTAATCAGCTAAATTATTGATATTAAGTAAATAGCTTTTGTAAATGTTTCTTAGCAACAGTCAGTTCAAAAATAAAGTGTTTACAAAAAGATCCTGTTCAAAGTGCCAGCCACAAAAATTTAAAAACAAAGCAAACAACCCAACAAAAACTTCCAGGCCAAATTTAACAACAAAAATGAAGAAGGAAGAAAAGATGGGGGAGCAGGAAGAGGAGGAAGATGAGGAGGAGAAAGCATGGAAAATATTTTTTTAAAGAATTAATCCTTGGGGCGCCTGGGTGGCTCAGTCGTTAAGCGTCTGCCTTCAGCTCAGGTCAGGATCCCAGTGTCCTGGGATCGAGCCCCGTGTCTGGCTCCTTGCTCAGTGGGGAGTCTGCTTCTCCCTCTCCCTCTGCCCCTCCCCCTGTTCATGCTCTGTCTCTCTCTCTCAAATAAATAAATAAAATCTTTAAAAAAAAATCTTCTAGGGACACCTGGGTGGCTCAGTCCGTTAAGCGTCATCCTTTGGTTCAGGTCATGATCCCAGGGTCCTGGGATGGAGCCCCGCATCGGGCTCCGTGCTCAGAGGAGAAACTGCTTCTCCCTCTCCCTCTGCCTGCCTGTCTGCCTACTTGTGCTCTCTCTCTCTCTGTCAAATAAATAAAATCCTTAAAAAAAAAAAAAGAATCCTTAAATTACACATGTAAAGGAAGAAATTTTATAGAAGAAGGCATAATAAAGAGGAAATCATCTTACCAGCTATCAAAACACACTATAAGGACACATTAATTAAAACTGGTGATACAGAAATAGACAAATAATAGAATAAAATGATGATGGTAGTTAATTCTGTGCTTATATGAGAGGTTAGTATATTAAAAATGTAACATTTCAAATTCCAGAAGAAAATGGACTATTCAGTAAATGATGTTATTAAAACAACTCTCCATTTAGGAGAAAAAGAAATTGCAAAGAATATTTTCCAGATGGATTAAATATCCAAATCTAAATATTAAAAGTAATAAATAATGGAATATAATACAGTAAAATTATTTCTATGATTTCCCTAATCAAGACACAAAATCCCAAAATCATTGTGCGAAGAAATGAGAGATTTTTAAAACTCTTTAAACTATACTCTTAAACAGACTAACATGGCAGATGTTTCCTTAAGATGTACACTATATTGTTAGCTTTATCACCAAAAATTAGACATAATATATACATGGTATATTCATAACATAGGATATTGTGCTGTCATTAAAAGAGTAAAGTAGGTGTTGAAATATTTATAGAACAATGTCCATATTATATTGTTGAAAAAGAACAGAAAATCACAAAATATGTCTTAATATGATCCTATTTCTATGAGAAAAGCAAATACATACACATTTACAAATGCCCAGAAAATTTTAGAAAAATATATGTTAACCAAATTAGCAATTTGCTTACCACTAGTAATTAAACCGGAAGAACAGTAAGTTTTCATTTTACACTTTCCATAATTTTCAATTGCTTTAATGTGTTTTCTCAATACAAGTATGTGCTATTTGTGTAATTTTCTTTAAATAGACTTCATTTTTTCGAGTAGTTTTAGATTTCCAGTTGTAGGGTAATTTTAGTTCTAGTAGTTTCCGATTTTCCAGTAGTTTTAGATTGTGGATATGGTACACACTTCCAACAATCCTGCCCCCAGTTTCCCTTTGCTTACGTTAGTATGGCATGTTTACTACAATTAATGAACCAATATTGATACATTATTATTAAATAAATACAGAGTTTATTCAAATTTCTTTAGTTTCTAATGTCCTTTTTGTGTTCCAGGGTCCCATCCAGATGTCATATTACATTTAATTGCCATGTCTCCTTATTTCTGACAATTTCTCAGACTTTCTTTTTTTTTATGACTTTGACAGTTTTGAAGAGTGCTGGTCATGTGGTTGTAGGATGCCCCTCTACTGGAAATCATTTGATTTTTTTCTCATGATAAGACTGGGGTTTGGAAGAGTAAGATCACAAAGGTTAAGGGTTATTTTCAACACATCATGTCAACAGTAAGTACTATTAACTTGATTTATGACAATTGATGTTGACCTTGATCACCTGGCTGAAGTAGCCAGGTTTCTCCACTGTGAAGTTCTCCACTATAAAGTTCTCTCCATCCCCTCGTTCACACTGTAGTCTTCAGAAGGAAGTCAATATGCATAGACCGCTCTTAAGAAGTATAGATTTATTCCCCCCCCACCTTGAGGTCAGGGCACCTACATAAATTATTTGGAATTCTTCTAACAGGAGATTTGTCTCTTCTCCCACATGTATTAATTTATTCAATTATTTATTTATATAATTATGGATTCACAGGTGTTTATTGTATACTCTGTGTTATAACTAATACTACTTCATTTATTTTATTACTCCAATTGTCCCAATTTTGGACATAGGGAGCTCTTTCAGTTGGCTCCTATACTTCTTGGACAAACCTCTATCAGTTGTGTTTTATTTTGTTTTTTGTTTGCTTGTTTGTTTGTTTGTTTTGAGTAGTTCTTTACTGTTTGGCACCACAAGATGTTCCAGGTTGATCTTGTCTTGTATATTTCCTTCCGCAGCCCCAGAGTTGGTCATTTCACCAAGGAGTCCCAGTTCCTTCTATTGGAAGAATGGTATTAGAAATCAACATCTTGGCACTAGGTCTGCTCTTCATTACTGGGATTTTGCTTCTAGGTCTCCTCAGCTGACAGAGCAAATAAATATGAATATATACACTAACCCATGTATATACAAATGCCTATAAATATTTCTGTGTGCAACCATTCATATCCATATGAAGCTAAATATGAGTTTTTACTGATTGTCTCCAATTCTAAGCTGTTACCACATGAATCACTCTAGCCTCTCCCTCTTGCTTGTCTGTAGATTCCAGTACAACAGTGACAAGTTTGACTCCCACCATCTGCCATCTATTTACTTAATTTTCCAATTCCAGTGTACATATGTCAGTATCAGAATTATTTACCTGTGCTCTCATGAGAAATGACTTTATCAACTAGAGGGTAATGCTTTTGTGCCATTCTTTTTATCTTCAGTCTTACAGACTCTGCTCATTTCCAAGGTTATTTAGGTCAGCATTTTTTACACCCATCCTCTTCAGTGAGGTTGTTTCATATATTTGTAATACAAGTATATTCTTTTTTTAAATTTTATTTTATTATGTTATGTTAATCACCATACATTACATCATTAGTTTTTGATGTAGTGTTCCATGATTCATTGTTTGCATATAACATCCAGTGCTCCATTCAGTACGTGCTCTCTTTAATACCCATCACCAGGCTAACCCATACCCCCACCCTCTCCCCTCTAGAACCCTCAGTTTGTTTCTCAGAGTCCACAGTCTCTCATCGTTCGTTTCCCCCTCCGATTTCCCCCCCTTCATTTTTCCCTTCCTACATCTTCTTTTTTTTTTAACACATAATGTATTATTTGTTTCAGAGGTACAGGTCTGTGATTCAACAGTCCTACACAACTCACAGCGCTCACCACAGCACATACCCTCCATGTATATTCTCTTATTACAATCTGTATTCCTTCCTGAGATCCCCAACCTCCTTAATAATTTTTATAAATTTGCATACATTAAGGTTCACTCTTTGTGCTGTAAAACTCTATGGGTTTTGTCAGATACACAATGTCATGTGTCTACCATAACAGTATCATTCAGAATAGTTTTACTGCCCTAAAAATTCCCTTTGCTTCACCTTCATCCCTTCCCCCTGAAGTCCTGGCAACCACTGATCATTCCACTGTCTATAGTGCTGCCTTTCCAGAATGTCATATGGTGGAATCATGCAATATACAGCCTTTACAGACTAGTTTATTTCACTTAGGAAAAAAACATCTGATTCAAGTAATTAGAATATAGTTGATTTGAAGTATAGAGGGAAAAAAAAAGGAATAAAAATATCCACTACGGATTAAAATTTATAAACACCAGCTTCAAACTACATAAGCTTTGTAGCACTCGGAGGCATTGGGAAAACACTCAGCAAATATCCTTCATGAAAAAAATCCTTAATTCCAGACCTTGTAAGTGAATGCTGGAGCTGTCAGCAGGCCTGCATGAGCCCATCTACTTAAGGGCAGATGGCCTAAGGGGGAGAGGTAACCTCTAAAAGGACTGAGATTTATCCACAGTTAGAATTCAAACCATTTCAGGGATATGGTTAAGAGAGTAATTTTATTCTAAATTTGTTTTTGCAATAGCAGACCATTTAAGAGACCATATAATGTTTAAAAACCAAATGCCCAATAGGTATGATACAGTCAAAAATATCCTCCACATGGCTTAATAGTGTACTATTTAAAGTGCAAAAATTATACCACACAGAAGCATGAAAAAGAAATGTAATGATCAGGCGGTTAAGGGGTATGTATTCTACTTACAGACAAACGATTGTTTCTTGAAAAACGGCATTTCGACAAACTGCTAGTAAGATTATATTTAAGCCATTAAATACTGTTTGTTATCATTAAGTTAAAAATCATTAGCTAACAAAATATAACTTAAATCTGACACTCTATAGAGATAGACAAAAATAAATCTCCTTGAGTTATTCAGATAGAGGATGCAAATAGTATTTCAAGTTCAGACTTCTAGGTACTGCTTACATTCCAATCTGAGTCAACTACTTGCTGTCTTGTGGTGTTCTTGTTTCATGCCAAAGCCAGGAAGTCCTGAACCAGAAATCTTCCAAGAAAGCCTATTCTTATGCGATATTTAATCTGATTTTATGGCAACTAAAACAGAATAATTTTGGATTGGGCTTCTGAACTTTTTGGCTGTTTATCTAAACTGAATAGAACCAAACTACTGGAGTCTTTCGTACTTTTTAGAACACTTTCTTTAAAGGAAAAAGAGTTCTATATTGCTTCTTTGAACTCCAGGGCGGCAGGTGGGCAAAAAAATAAATAAATAATTTAAAAATAAAATAACAAAAACCAAATCAAAGCTTACAGATTTGAGTCATGACTTCTAGAAAATTCAGCTTTTCAACATTAGTTGGCAATTATGAGAAATAAATATATATTGGCTCCTGCCTGAACAGACATATGTTTCCCAAATCTTCAAGATATCTTGGATAAATGACATCACTTTAAAAATAGCTCCCTTGGGAATTAATTTAAATTCAAAAGGTTTAGGGAGCTGAGAATGCAAGAATCTAAAAAGAGTTTTCAATTACCTAAGATTTTGTTTATATGAGACCTTTAGAAATTAGTAAACCAATGGACTGGAGGGTGAGTTTTTGACATGGATTCACGTTTTCCATATGAATTGGTGAATTTTTAAAAATTATAACTTGGCCAAAGTGAGAATACAAGGAAATGAGCACCTGCACATTGTTGGAGAGTAAATTCTTATCAGAATATTTTAGTAACATGAATAAAAACCTTTAAGACACACATATCTTTAAATGGATAGTTCTACTTCTATCCATGGGTCTGAGGATTTAGTGACACGGACAGTCATCACATCCTTTACAGTTATGAATATCAGAAACATTGGAATGTCCAACAATATGCATTATTCGATTTTAATAAATAAAAATACCTAATACATAAACTACTCTCCTAAATCTTCTAACCTTCCTCATAGCCCCATAAGGTAGGTGCTTTTGTAATCACCACTGAAGAAACTCCCATGCAAAGATTAAGTGACTTCTCTGAGTTCACACCCCTAAAAAGTTGCAGACCTGGAATTTGAACCTGTGCTACCTACTTCCAGCATCCTTACTCTTAATCACCATGAACTGTGGTTATGGTTAATAACGGAGTTCCTACTGTGTTCCTTAAGATGAGCACTTTACATGTATTAGCCTATCAAATGCTCACGATACCACTGTAAGGTGGACATTCTCATGGACACTCATTATCTCTATCCTGTAGGTAAATGAATTGAGGTCACTGTCAGCTACAGGAATCGTTCTTCCAAACTTGTTTTCTGTCATCCTCCCTCACTCCTGTTCTTCCAGTTCCAATTAAAGAATAATCCATTAAGCCTGCACCAGTCAGACTTCCCACTTTCATGGAAACCCATCCCTTCTTTGAGGTCTGGGGAGATGTGGGTAAAAGCCTTTGGATGTCTTTCCTTGATTCATTTCAGAATCATTGTCTTGAGCATATAATTTTTGTGGACTGCATTTAAGGAAGTGACTCTCTTCTGGTTTCCTTGAAGATGGGAAAAGGAGGAGTTTAATTTTTGTTTATATCAGTATGTTCCAGAACTGTGGTTCTGATTAGGGAACACACTTTGAAACCACAGGTATAGAGCACTTGTCTGTTTTCTTGGATGTAATCTGAATATTGTGGTTTGCTTCTCCAGATCTACTTTCTGCCCTTCTCCACCTGACTCTATGTTCCAGGAGGCTGTCTCTGAGCAGAATGGATAGAATCCATGTATTTCCTTGCCTTTTGGCTCCTGATTGGTTTAAATTAATGGAGGAACTAACAGAAGAGAAAGAAGAGGGTGACATAGGGTACTTATTCCCCAGGCTCCCTCTCTTCCCTGTCATTGTAGATTGACTGCCTCCCTATATGAGGAACACAGATATGATGTTGTCACGAGACCTTTTCCAGCCTCCCATAATTGTCCTCTCTCTTCGCCTTTTAGGTCCAGGGTAGCAATAGCTTTCACTGCCACTGTTCTTAGGCCTTGGGTTCCTACATATTCCTTGTAGCTTTCCCCAAACCTGCCCACAACTTTAAAAATACTACCTTTATTAGTGTCTTCAAATAGTATTTTTAGTGTACCAGCTATTTCCTGCCAGTACCTTGACTAATACAGTAGGATAGGTGTTCAGCCTCATATTATTTCCCCTGCATCCAATGTGTCTAGGGTGAAAGAGCCCTGCTGAGTTTTTTGCATCCTTGAACTTGAAAGATTTCTGTGTCTTTTGCAAGAATGTGGAAATAGCTCAGAGCCAGCAAGAGAGTTTAAAGAAGTCCTGAGCACCAAAGATCAGGAAGACTCAGCAATACTCCAACGAAGCCCATCATCTGGTGGGTCTGGGAATCCCTTGGCCAATGTCAGTATTGAGGAATCACAATGATTAAGCATAAGAGACAAATATATATTTATCAGGAGATGGTAACAGATGAAAACCAGATCACCCTCTCCCAACAAGGGGGACTTTATAGATGTGACGACCCTAGAATTTGGACGGATAGTTGGTCTAAAATGTTTAAATACTGACAATTTCACAAAGAGAAAGAGAAAGAAAAACCTTGAGTTGACAATGACCAGGAAAATGGGAGGATACAATGAGTTTAAATTATTGTAGTAGCCTCCAAGGTAGACCTCAGCGATTCCCACTATGATTGTTTGTGTCCTTGCATGGTACTTCTCGACACTGAATAGGGCTGACCTGTATAACCAGAAGCGTATTGTGGAAATGGCAGAGTATGACTTCCAAGGCTAGGTCATAAAAGACACTACAACTTCTACTTTACTCTGTTGGACCACTCATTCTGGGAAAGTCAGGTGCTATGTTGTGAGAATACTCAAGTCATGCAGAGAAGTCCATGTGACAACAGCTGGCATCACTTTGCCAGCCATGCAAGTCAACCATCTTGGAATCAAATCCTTTAATCTCCATCTATCATTCAGACAACTTATAGCCCTGGCTATCTGAAATCTTGACTCATAAGAGACCTGGGTAAGGACCACCCAGCAAAGCTGCTGCCAATTTCTTGACACACAGAAACTCTGAATAATAAATGTTTATTGTTTTAAATTGCCAAGTTTGGGGTAATTTATTTCATATCAGGTAATGACTACAGATTTCAGTAACTTGGGCATGGGGTGCTGACATAAGAAAAACTTAAAAGGGAGAAAAAGTCTTATAACTGGGCAGTGGGCAAAGCTGGAAGAACTCTAAGAAGAGTATTAGGGAAAATCTAAAGGGCTTTGAAGATACTGTTAGCAGAATCCTAATGGCCTTTGAGAACTGCCAGTGAAGGCTTAAAGAAAAGTAGGGAGAATGTTATTGGAAACTGGAGGAAAGGAGATACTTACATACTGGCAGAAAGTTTAGCAACACTGCCACCTGTGGTAATGTGGAAAGTAGAAAATATACCAATTAATTAGGTACATCACTTGGAACCCCAGATGCAAGCGTGTCATTTCAAGTGCAAATGACAACTGGACATTCTGGGCCACTAACAGAATGCAAATTCCTCTAGTCAACTAACCTCTCAAGTAACTAAGGAGATTTCCAGGCAGTGTGCTGAAGGTGATGCCTCATTTCTTTTTGATCCTTATATTACAGTGGGAGAAGAGAGAAATAAGCTAAAGGAAGGACTGTTAACAAAAAGGAGCCAGGGGTTGTTCAAGTTGAATATTCCCAACCTCTACAAATGGCTAACACTAAGAAGTGGCTTCTGGGCAAAAATCAAATCCAGGATACTACCAGAAAAACATGGTTTAAAGATGAAGCTGAGGATGTGACCATAAAATGTCCTGAGACTTCATAGAGAGCTAAGGCATGACCTCAGAACACTGGTCAGTCAATACAGTAGGGCTTTTGTCTGATGGAATAAACCTCAATCAGCTCAGTTTGGGGGTAATTTATTACTCTGCAATAGATAACTAATAAAATATGTTGTAGGAAATAGGGTTACTTTTTGTTGTTGTCACACACAACTAAGTTTGAGGCCTTAGAATTCACATCTACAACACTTTAATATCCCAAAGGAAAATGCAAATTCAATTAGATCAAAACTGAATTTTCATTCTCTGTCTCATTGTGTGGAATCACTGTCCACTCTTCTTAGTCACTGCTTAGTCCCTTTCCCCAGCTCTCAACAGCATGCAGCGCGCACACACACACACACACACACACACACACACACGCATTCAATGGATTACTGGATAGCATAGATTCTAAGTTAAGTAATTCTCCTAGATTTTTGCAACCCTGCCTGGTGTCTTTGCTTCCAGTCCAATCCCTAACGGTCCTATCACCATATTATTCCAAGACTGATTGCCTTAAAATGAAAATCAAGCTATAGGCCTTTTCTCTATAGAGAGCTTTATTGATTTTTAGGAGAAAACTCAGCTCAGCACATGAATCTTGCCATGCTTTGATTCCTAACTGTCTTCTTACCTTCCATAACTTTCCCATACAGATCCTTTTCTCTGGCCCTATCAGTTTATAAACACACAATATTTTTTTACTCTGTGCTTTCATACATATGGTATACATGAGGTAGATTACTCTTCCCTTACTTCTCTGAATAGCTAATTTCCTTTCGTATTTTGAAACAGCACAAATGAAATATCCCTAACTTATGGGTATAATATTAGTCAAATTACTTAAAATATCTTAGCCTTTGTTTACTTGTAGGTGAATAGTAATAGTACTACCTATATTCAGGGCTTGAAGTGAGGACTAAATGAGATACTGCGTGAAAAGTGTTTACTAGAGGTCTCAGCATTGCATCATTGTTTTTATGCGTTTTCACAGCTCCTCATGAGGAAATTTCTTTTCAAAACACTATGACCTTGCTTAAACAGAAAAGATCTCATCATATGAAGAACATCCTTAGACACTACTTGAGACTTCAGGTGTAAACATGGGCAACCAGTGTAGTCATTCTCTCAACTAGCTATTCTGAGCCATCATACAAAATACGGATCTCTCTAGCCAATTAAATACTTTCAAGTGCCATTATTTGCATATGATTGTGGGCTTACATTCCCAGCTATTTTTCCTTCTATTAATCTTCATCTTAATTATTTTCAATGTGCCTTTTGAAACATTTTCCCATTAAAATAAATTCTACATTGCATTCTTCAAAATACACTCACATGACACTAAAATTTTGCTCTAGCCCTTTCAAAGTGATGGGTGTTCATTTTCCTGCACTATGACTATAAAAATGTAACAAAAGCATCGTTTGCATTCTCCTCTTGCCCCTTCTGTGTGGCTACGTCTAGACCATTGCTTAACAACAAAACCGTTTCACAACTCCTGATATTTCTGCAAAATGCCTAGGTTTTTTTGGATAGAGTCTGATTCATGTCTCCATTTTTATATTTTCTCCTTATCTTTTGGTATTTATTTAAAATCCATAGAGTCTTTGTTTAAACATTTTATTATCTGAATTTCTTATTGGCCTAATCTTGATGTTTAGTGCAATCTGCCCATTTTCCCCTATGGTGGATTGTTTCTTTGAGTGAGTTTATAATGCAGATTATAATTTCATCTTCAGAAAACATTAAGATCGTGTCTTTCTCCAGTTTTGTGTTATGTTTACATTATTATAAAATTATAAAATTGTCATAAATTAATATAGAAAGTGGATATTGCTACTTTAAAAAAAATAGTTTCACAGCTTGGGGCTTCCAGACCCACAGGAAGGATAAATTCAAATCTCAAATCTCAAAATCAGAGCAGAATAATAAATAATCAAGGAGACATCACATAGTGACTCCAGGACAAGACAGGCAAACTCCCTTGTCACCTCCCTGTACTGCAGGCAGTTTGTTTCTGATCTACCATTTCATTAAAATTGCAGTCCTGGCTTTAGGCAAAACACTTAGAACTTCTATCTCAGAGTACCTTGAAGCTTAATATTCTATTTCCAAGGACATAAAGCAAAATCTTTGGCCACTAAGCTTGGCAAATACCCCAGGCAACTCCTACATAAACTCCCCCTTAACTGCTCTGGTTTTCATTTTCCTCTTGGGTTCTAGCTTCCAGAAATTGCTTTTACATATGCATGTGTATATGTATATATTTATACACACACATATGAACACATGTTTGAAAGCTCAGTTAGGCATTTAAATTGATATTTGTTGTATTGTATACTGCATTTCCAGGTGGGTACAGAAGGTTTTTCAGGTTCTCTAATCTACTATGTTACCAGAAATGGAAGTGTGTTGGTTTACTTCACCTATTTTCTTTTTTTTTACTTTACGGTTTCTGCTCATTTCTAATTTCATCTTATTCAGAACTTTGACTTTTCATGGCCCTGCTAAGAAATACATTCTCTTTACCCTTCTCTTTAACTCTTTTCATAAATTTCCCCATTTATACCCCCAAGATAAAGGAGGGCTTGTCCTTGCTAATGATTATTATTCCTTGTTTGGGCAGACATACCAGACCAGCTCTGTAGGCCACTGGATTGGTTGCCCCCGTGTTAGCTGCCTATCACTTGGTCCAATCAGCAATGTGCATTACAATGCAGCCATTTGTATATGGATGGATGCTATCTCAGCAGGCTTCGTCAGTTAGGCAGTCCTCTTATTTAGGGGCTATAATTTTGAGAGTAATTGCAAATGACCTCTATATACAGTGGCAATGTAGGAAAACCCAGAAACGTGACTTACACCACAAGGGAGAAGTCCCAAAGTCACATGATAAAGCTGTTTATTCTGTTTCTACCTCCTCCAGTCATGCCCTCTGAGTTCTTCCTCCCACCTTTCCCACACACACCTTTCATTCCCACTTCAACTTAGACAAAAACTCCCCCAGTAGAATTTCTGCCAACTCCAGCAGGTTCACTCAAGTGGTATGATTATGTTGTCATCAAATTCCTGGAGCCCCAAACCTATAGAGCATCCCAGAGACCATCTCTACTCAGAGTTAACAAGGAACAGGTTGCCATTACCAATAGCTTCTAAGGCTAAATATCAGCATTTTCCAGCCACAGTGTTCTGACATATGTTTGTTTCAATAATTGTGAGATAATTACCTTTTGTTATCAACAATAAATGTAAAATGTTTATGAGTGATTTGCTTTTTATTCATAATGCCACTTGCATTATGATTATTTGCATTCTGCGTGAAATTGTAAAATGAAATTATGAGTAATATATCAGTTAAATATCTTTCATTGAAAGCTACAGACATAGAATTTATTGGAAGGCATCAAGAGGGAAATTAGGATTCAAAGTTTATCAGAGGATAAAGAATAAGGTTTTGGCCTATGAAGGAAGATCTCAAAGCTAGGAAGCAGGAACCACCACAGTAGTCTCATAGCTGGGCAAGGACAGTGAGGACATCACCAACAGGGAAGAAAAAAAACTAACCATTTTGGTCTGTTGGTTCTTCTACTCAGATTAAAATTTTAAAACAGAGCATCCAATGGGTCTGGATTTGTCTTTGACCAGAAGACATCAGGTCTACCATGATGGCAGTAAGAATGCTATTTAAAAGAAGAAAAGGAAAGGAAAGGAAATAGATGCAAATGGTCAAAAGATACAAAATTCCAGAAATACGATAAATGAGTCATGGAGATGTAATGTGCAGCGTGGTGACTACATTTAACAATACTGTGTTGTATTTTGAAAGTTGCTGATAGATCTTAAAAGTGCTCATCATAAGAAAAAAAATCATAACTGTGTGTGATGATGGGTATTAACTAAACTTAGTATGGTGATCATTTTGTAACACCTGCACATACCAAATCATCATGTTGTACACCTAAAATTAATTCAATGTTATATGCCAATTGCATCTCAATTAAAAACATAAAATGAAAAGAAATGATTTAAAGGAAAATGAATGTTGAGCAGTGAAATAAAATGAAACAAAGCAAAAACCTATGTCCACTGCTGCTTGCATCCTGGAATGACATATAATCTGTAACCTCTATAGTTCCTTAAGTGTGCACTAAGTATATGGATCTCAGGTGAGAAACACTACCACCTATATAGCAATTTCAGTAAGCAATGCTTCTCTGCTTGGTTTCCTTTCTTAATGAGAAAAGCTAATGAAAATTACAAAACACTAGGAACCAAAGATTTGTTTCAAACCCTAGATGTTGAATTTCTTAGAAAATGCCAATGTTTAAAAAAAAATGTGTGGGATGCAGGGAACCCCTGATCAGAAGCATAACCAATGACAATAATGCATGCACTTTATAAATATTCTTAAATCAAAAAATATAAACCTATTATTTATTATAAAACTGAGAGGAAAATACGTTCTGTACCCCCACCTCAACAGCTTCCTTTTTGAACCCTGATTCCAATGGAGGTTTTGAGTCCCTTCCTTCAGTTTCTTCCTGTTCTGTACACACTATGTGTGAGTCATGGTAAGACTGAAGAAGCAGAGTTGCCAGCATGTGGCTGGCATATGCGATCATTCTTGAAGTGCCACTGGGCATGATGTACGGACGATTCCAGACTATTACTTGCCTTCACAACTTTTTGTAACAGGTGCAGCAAATGAACTTCTGCCCCTGTCTTCCTTAAATGCACACAAATAAAGCGTTACCATGTCCTGGATGTGAAGTCATGCCTACTTCCATGAATCATATTTTGTGTTCATGACTCTGCAACTGAGAATTAGTCATTTAGACCTAATTAGTTTCTTCAAAGTAGGAAATGTACGAACAATTTAATATCCAGATATAATTTCACATAGTCATAAAACATCTAGAAAAATGCCAATTAAGGTGTTACAACAAATATATGTATTTTTGCACCCTGCCATCAAAACCCTAAATGAACCCTGAGAATCATGTGTTTAAACTGGCTGCTCTCCTACATTTGTAGAGGACAGTCACAATCAAGGGCAAATGTTCAGCAATGTTGAACCCAACAAAGTGCTTGACAGGTCCCCATTCAAGGAAATACAAACAAATAAATCTTGTTTCATACACCTTTTAAAAATTGTATTTTAAATTTGATAATTTCATCATTTGACCAAAATGCATTTATTCAAACACTAAAATCACAGCTATTTATGAAGCAAGCATTTTACCAGAAATAGAAACAATTCTTTGAATCTGCTGCATGATTTTTTTCACAACAAACACATGTATTGAAATGTATAGAAACGTGCAAAACGCTTAGCTTTATTTCTCTATGCATTTAATATTCATGGAGACAAAATAAAAGAAAATTTAATGTGTGGACTGTCACTAGATATTTTTAAAATCATTTACAATCCCCACAGGAGTATAAGAATCTACTTTGCTAAGGATGAGCAAAGTACATTTGTATTTCCAAGTAAGCTGATAACAATTTTTGCATTTCTACTTTGGTTTAAGTATACATAACATCTCCAGAAGTGACTAGAGAATGTTTTCTAGACACAAGTATTTGGTGTTGATTTAACAAACATTTGTTTAACATCCACTAATATGTTTTATAAGTTTTAGTGTAGAAATCTTATCCATCTTCTATTAACTAAATACTTAAACATTTAATTTCCCATCTTTTATTAACTGAACTCTTAAACATTTAATTTTTGATGCTAATATTAATGGAATTGTTTTATTTTGTAATTTTTTCATTGTTGCTAGGAGATTAAAATAATTGATTTTTGTATGTTTACCTTGTATCTAACGACTTTGTTAAATTTACTTATTGATTCTATTAGATAATTTGCAGATAATCTAACAGAATCTATTTTATGGGATTTTATTTACACAATCATGTGATCTACCTTTTGCTTCTTCTTAAAAATATTTTAACATTTTATTTCTATTTCTTATCTTACTGACTTACCTAGGATCATGGAAGGATTCTGAAGAGAAAAATTATCTGTTTGCATCAGTATTTTTAAAAGACATTCTGGTAGAAGTGTGTAATATTTATTGAAATGAGAAGTTAGGTCTAGAGAAATCTAACTAAGGAAACATGTGGGAATTCAGAGAAAGACACATATTCAAGATTTTTCAGAAATAAAATTGGCGGGGCCCTTGGGTGGCTCAGTCGTTAAACGTCTGCCTTCAGCTCAGGTCATGATCCCAGAGTCCTGCAATGGAGCCCCGCATCAGGCTCCCTGCTCTGCGGGAAGCCTGCTTCTCCCTCTCCCACTCCCCCTGCTTCTGTTCCCTGTTTCGTGCTCTCTCTCCCTCTCTCTGTCAAATAAATAAAATCTTTAAAATAAATAAAATTGACAAGAGATGATAATCATTTATAAGGACTGAGATCTCTAGCCAGGGTAGCTAGACATTCACATGAGATAAGGGACATTTAAAAAGAAAGAGAATTAATCAGAAGTAGATTGAGAAAGGGTAATTAAAATGAACACATTTTGAAAACATTTGATATCCAACTCAGATCACATTTACATCTTACAAAACCAGTAATTTTAACACCCGTATAGATCATGTATCTGCCTCACCCAAGGGAAGAGAGCAGATAGCTCTGGGTAATCATGGTTTGAATCTTGAGCTACAGCTGAGGGATCTTAATGTGGGATCCGAGAAAGTTGATTCACAGGGTGACCAGTTGCCAGGTACCAAAAAAAAAAAAAGAAAAAAGAAAAAAAAAAGGAGGCCCAATAGAAATTAATTTTGAATAGTCTGTTTCAATAATTAGAGTTATGAAATATGAAGGGATTCAGGTTGTGGGAAACAGAAGCAAATCTAAAAGGAAGCCTAGAGAAAGTTTATAGAAAGAATAGACTCCATGAACAAACTATAGTTATGGATTAACTTCAGTTTTAAGGTAACAGAAAGCTAAGAGGGGGAGAAATGATCTAAAGACAAAGAAATATAAGTAACAAGGACTATTCAAATGAAAATTCAACAAATATTTGAGCTCTTACTATGTTCCAGGTACTTTTCTGGGTTCTGGAACTATAGCAGTGAATAAAGCAAACAAAAATACTTGCCTTCATGGCAGGATTATATTTTAGTGTGACTATCAGTATAATAAATATATTGAGCAAAATACACATCATATCCGGATGTGGTAAGTTTTGTGGAGAAAAATAAAGCAAGGAAGAGAAAGAGCGTGCACTGAATAAAGGAGAACATGAGTTTAAAGTAGAATGCTTCAAGAAAAGCATCACAAAAATGATAATATGTGCAAGAAAGTTGGGCGCATACTTGACATGTTCAGGGAACACCAAAGACAGTGAGTCTGGAATGGATTAAGCCAAATAGTGTAGGTTGATCATTCTCAGATTTACTTTAATATATCACTCATTCCCTTGACCTGCCTCACCCATTAAATTAAACAACCTATAATATTTAGCATTTGCCCCAATCAAGATCAAGTTTACTCCCTTTTTTGTACACTATTTGGTTAAGCACTTGCTACTCATTTTGGAGATCCAGTCTCTTTAGCCCAATCAGTTTCTCAGCCCCCCTTTCTCCATTATCCCTTTTTAACCTCGATTCATCTTCCATCCCAACCAGACTCTGTTGCTGGGATGCTGGCATGCAGAAGTTCACTCCAGTTATGAAGGTAACATTACAGACTTTCTTGCTCTAGTGGTCGTAAGTTTAGTAAAACCCCCAATCAGGGCAGTAATATTTTCTTTTTAAAATAATATTCCCAGAGGCAAAACTCACTTCCACTGGAAAAACTCACAAGCCATGGTTTTGAGGTCCTTCATGGCCTGTGAGCTTGCTTTGGGAAGTCATTCAGCTCACCTCCAATCAGGATTGCACAGGATTGGTGGAACTATAATGATGTTGTGGGTCTGGGTGAATTACTTAATAAGTAAGTCACTTAATTCCATTTCTTGCAACTTATGTCGTTTCATGGGCTCTAGTCATAGGGCATTAACTCTGTTCCTCCAATCAAGCTGCTCCTTTCAGTTGGACACTGAAATAGACAGAAAGCAATTTTTCTTAGGAGTCTGATGTCCTGGCTTAGCTTTGTTCCTTTATATTATTCTTCTTTTCTAGTTCCTTTGCACACATGGACAAAAGTGAGAAGCTGTTGCATTCATGAAATCTCAGAAGTCTCAGTCCAAGGAAGCGATTTGGAATAAAATATGTTGATGCACAAGTTAAATAAACTTTTTTTCCTAAAATAAGTGACATCTCTCAAAGAAATGATAGCAGTTTTAGCTTGAAAATAAAAGCTCTAACGTAAACTAAGTTTAGAAGACAATGAGAGGCCGGAATACTCAAGTTTGCTTGCCTTCAGTAAATAGAAAACTGTAATTTTAAAGAGCTGAAAATATCTCACAGAAATATCATTTCAAAATTTGGAAAGGCCCTTTCTCCCCCAGAAATGCTAACAGATTCACTATTATCTAAGTGTAATAAAATTCAAAGATTATGAACAAATTTCTCCCAATTTTTATAAAATTTTTAAAATGGAAAAGTAAATTATTTGTTCATATAAAATTGGCCAGAATCAAAATATTGGAAAGAGTCAGGAAACCAGAACAATGTTAGTTTCGCCAATCTGCATTATTAAAGCCCAATTCTGCTGCCCTCTTCAGTTACGGACATGTTAGGTGGGCGGTGTGGTAGAGGACCACAGACTATGGGGAGGAAAAGGAATTAGACTTATTCTCGGTGTCAATTTTCAGAACTGACATCAAATATTTGATACTACAATGTAATGGATTTTGCACAGATAAGAGCAAGATTTTGAGATGTTCAAAATTTTCCAAAGACAGAATAAACTTTCTGATCCAGCAGTGAATTTTCCTTTTCTGGGTTTGTCAAACAAAGGCCAAGTGACCACTCTTCTACATAGATGGTTGTAGAAAACTATTTCCCAAGCTTTAGTCATTTAAAAACTTATATCATTAATTCACCATATTTATGTACCATGTTTTAATTTTTTACATTAAAATGATAACTTTTTTGCCTAAGTAATTTTGTTGAAAGAAAAGGCAATAATATCTGTCATAGTGAAGGCTTACTATCTTGGAATTTTATTCTTTTTCTAAAATACTTTAAGCATGTTAAATAAGCATTTAAATAACTTAAAAACATTCATTCATGTACTGTCTAAGGTCACCTCATGTTCCACCAGTGGTATACCTTTCAACTTTAGGAAATATGCTGCAAAAGACATTTCAGCCTAGAGAGGGACCTTTAATGTCCCATTCCCTCTGTGATCTATGATTCTAAATAGATGATAGTTACAGAAGCATGACTTTTTCTTTTCTGCTGCTAAGCACATGGTCACATAGAACCTTCTATATCAATCGACTTTTATCATTTCAAAAGTGCTTTTATTATTATATTTTACCCACTGAGCTCTGCATAGAAATAATAGGGGTGAGAAAATAAAAGCACATAAAGTTGCATTAAATCCACATTACACAGTTAGTTCATGATAGACTATGTCTACAAGTTAACTCTGAGCCATATGCTCTCTTCACTAAATTAAATTCATCCTTGGTGAAGAGAATTATTTAGACCACTTGCTGTTTTACACTCCTCTTAATAAAAATATGTTTTCAAATTAGTTCTTTATTTCCTTTATTTTCCCTTATTTCTTAAAATAGGAAAACCTAGCTCAAACAGCAAACAAAACTTTGGGTAAATGTTCTCTTGAATACCTTGTCTTTGTACACTTATGTTAAGACAGTTCTGACTATAAAATGCTATCTCACTTAACATAATTATCATTGTAATAATATTTAAATGTTGAAAGAATGTACTTGAATAAATCACATATTTTGTAATGTAATTTTTCTTGATATTCTTTTGAGTGATTTCTGATACTCCGATAACTCAATTAAGTAATTTGTATTTTTTGAAAGCTACATATATGCCAGCACCAGGATACATGCTGTGGAGATTTATGTAGAAGCATAAATTAGTGCATAAAAAATAATCTTACAACCTAATTAATAGAAAAAATTAACATAAATGGAAGAAATAACAAATAACTCATTTGATGTAAAAACCATATCGTAATAGATTTTTCTATGCCTTTGGATAAGACACTTACCCTCTCTGAGTTATTTCATTTGTAAAATAAGAGGCTTGAATTGTTCTTTTAAATCTCTGAAATTCTAAAATTTACATCTTAGAGTAGATAAGATTAAATAAAAGAAAAAGTCACTTAAGAAACTTAATGTTCTTGGGGTGCCTGGATGGCTCAATTGGTTAAGCATCTGTCTTTTGGCTCAGGCCCTGATCTCAGTGTCTTGGAATCGAGCCCCAAGTAGGGCTCCCTGCTCAGTTGGGCGTCTGCTTCTCTCTCTTACTCTCCCTCTGTGCTCTCTCTCTCTCTCAAATAAATAAATAAAATCTTTTTAAAAAAAGAAACAATATATTTTTCTTGCAAAGAATGCAAAAGAGATCAATTTGATAGCCATTAAATAACTTTAGCAAAACACTGCTGAAGTGATACCAATACTATTTTTGCTTTTTGTTTTCATTATGTTATGTTAATCACCATACATTACATCATTAGTTTTTGATGTAGTGTTCCATGATTCATTGTTTGCGTATAACACCCAGTGCTCCATTCAGTACGTGCCCTCTTTAATACCCATCACCAGGCTAACCCATCCCCCCAACCCCCTCCCCTCTAGAACCCTCAGTTTGTTTCTCAGAGTCCATAGTCTCTCATGGTTCGTCTCCCCCTCTGATTCCCCCCCTTTATTTTTCCCCTCCTACTATCTTCTTCTTTTTTTTTTTAACATATAATGTATTATTTGTTTCAGAGGTACAGGGCTGTGATACCAATATTTAAGATTTAATTCAGACATATAGGTTAAAATTGTAGTAAGCTAGTTAGCAAATATTTCCTGAGCAATTGTTCATGCCAGGCACAGTTGTAATGGCTGTTGGTGACATATGTAAGAGTTACCATCCATACTGGAGCTTATATTCCAGAATCAGGCTGGGGCAAGCCAAAGAACAAACATCAGTTATCATTACGATTTTGGATTGTATTGAAAGTATTTAAGCAATAATTGTGTCTATTTCTTATAAGTTCGGTCTTTCTTCCAATGTGCTGCAATCACAAAGCTTCAGCTCAGGTTCTCCAACCAAACTTCTCCTCTCAACTGGAAAGTGAAATAGACAGAAAGCAGGATCTGACTCAAACTTCTAGGAGGTTTTATGGGCCCTTGGGAGAATTATCACCTAAAAACTATAGCACATCAATGGCTTCAGATCTTTTCTTCAAGTTCCTTTACCTAGGGCAAATCCATCCGAATCCTGGCCAATCTCTTGCTCTTTCTTCTTCCCAGAGGTACCAGTGCCTTCTTCCAAGTAGCTTTCTTGTTAGAATCTAAACTAATCCCATGCCACTCTTTCACACTATCATCTCATAAGATGATCTCACACATCCTGTAGTTTGACAAACTTCAAGAATGCAATTCTCAACCCAGTCAGCTCTCCTTGGCTCCACATCAACCTTTTTAGGCAGGATCCAAACACTGACTAAATGCAGGAGCTTATATTAAATTCTCAGGGTGGTTTCATTAAGGGCTTTTCTCTTGATCTGAGGTAAAAAGGACTCATAACAAACTAACTCTTCTCTTCAAACATATTCCCATTTCTAACCCTTACTCTTTCCACCCTCTTTATGAGTGAAGGGTTAATAAGATTAGTTTTGCCATCTTCTTTAAAAATGTGTTATTCAGGGTTTTTAAACTTTATTGTCAGTTTATAAGAACAGAACTTTAATTAAAGAAGGATGAAACCAGCAAAATCCAGAAGGTGGGAAACTTTAAGACAACTAACTCAGTTTTTCAACAAATAATTATAAGAGAGGGAAATAAAAAGAGAGACTGAAGAGGTATATCAATCAAATATGATTCGTGAACTTTGTTTGGAGCCTAATTCAAACATACTACCTATAAAAAATATGAAACAAAGAAATGTAAACACTGGCTGGATTTTGGTGACATTATGGAAATATAGTTAAATTTTTCAGAAAGATAGTGGTATTTTGGATATATTAAACACTGAGTAATCTTTATCTGTTAAGGATATACATTAAGATATTCATTTATATCACATTAAGATATTATATATCACATTGAGTGATAAGATGTCTGGAATTTGTTTCAAAATAATGTATTAGTAGGAGTAAGGATAAAGATGAAACAGTGATATGGGTTGGCCATGTGTTGAAGGCAAGGCATAGATACTAAGGATTCATTATACTATTATATCTACTTCTGTAAATGCTTGGAATTTTCCATGAAAACTAAAAAGGGAAAGCACGGCTTCATGCTCTCACAGGTCTCTCTGAATTGTGGCATTGATTGTCTTGATGCCTCAACTAAAATATTCATTTAACATTTTTCATATAAGGTATTATAAATGTCTATATGGCCAATTCATGGGTTGTCTAATATCCAACTTACTTTCTACCATACTATATTTCCCCTCCCTGAAAGCTGAGCCTGGACAACTGGTCCACTCTTTCCCCAACCCCTCCAAAATTGTGTTGGATGGTCATATTATGCAGGAGCAGCATGGTATAGAAAGGATCTCCCTGGATGTTTTAGTCTATGAGTCACTAATTATACACTTCAAAATTTCTTCTACCATGGTAATTCTGAAATTAAATAAGCTCCATCATGAAATTTTGTGTGGGAGACAGCTATACTTCTTATCAGTCTCAAGAGAGTGACTTTATTTTGAGGTCAAATATTTTAAATTATATTCATTAATGTCCCAATTTTTATGACCCTTTGACATAATATGATAATGTAGATGATTTATGAAATATCAGTTGCTTTTGTGGAGTAGGCCAAAACTAAATACCATTTAGAGTTTTTTTCTATCATGACATTATGCCATCCTAAATCCTTTCTCTGTAAAATTGCTTCTCTTTTTAGTATCTGTTGTAAATCTCACGATTGATTACAGAAATTTGTCTGCAGGGCCCAAAACTCTGACACTTATTTCTTGTATTGCATTCTTCATTAGGTTATCCAAAAATAACAGTGCCAAAAGCCATTATGAGGACAGGCATTTACAGGAATTTTAGGGTAAAATTCATGGAAAGCAAATAAAAAAGAGCCACATAATATTCCCCGCTTAATGTTTCACTTTCTCTCTACTCAAATATTTTTTTTAATAACATGGGTAAAAGAGAGGGCAAATTAAACTTTCTCACCACTATTAAACATTACAAGTTACAGATATATTTCAACTAGGCATCATTAACATGTCATAAATTATCTAAATTCTCTTCTCTTCCTTAGGAATGGCAAGGAAATCTCAAATACACAAACACACACACACACACACACACACACACACACACAGCCCCAAGATGACACAGACTTCATATCACTAAATTGAAGTCTCCAATTTCCTCATATTATTTCTTTGCACAATAAAAGAATAAATTTTTGACATGTAAAATAAAAAAGGAGCTATAATTTCATCAAAATATGTAGATAATTACAACTTAATGTCTTATTAGCAATTGAGGAAAAGACCAAAGTTTGACCCTATTCATTCTCCAGTTAAAGGAGAATGACATGGAACGGGTTATGGTCATCAAAATTATAGACAAAATGTTGGAAATATATTAAAACTTATCACCCAAATATCTATTTATAAAGATCAAAACCATTGGATTATGAAAATTTTGAATGTGATAAATGAGACCAATAAACCAAATTGGCTTGATAATGTTTTTCATCTAACATTTGCACATCTAACAAATCAGAATGCTGGTATAAGTTGATAAGTTGACTCTGAAGACAATTATCTAAGTATGTCATACAAATGCATTGAAATAACTGGGATAAGGTAGTTACACAAATTATGAAGTAGCATACACCTGAGAGGGTGCCTGACCAGGGAAAACTGCTTATGCTAGAATATCAGCCAGTAGGGGAGAAAAAGAGAAACACATGTAACAAATGAAACTGAGCAAAAACCCTGAAATCATCTTCAGAGAATTTTGTATTTTTATCAATTGCTTGGACTTAACGGTTGATATCACTACAACATTAGATGGATGGTTGGCTCTTGATAATAACTATATATACAGTGCTTATTATATATTAGAAATTGTCCTAAGCACTGCATCAGTCCCTGTAATCTTCATAATAATCCTATAAGAAAGTATTATTATGATACTTGGTTTTAACAGGCATAATAGCAGTAAACTGAGGCACGAGAAGTTCTATAACTTGCCCTAGGGAATGAGTAAACCAAAGCCACTACTCTCTACTACCTCTTGACTTTGAATAGATAAGACTAATTTTCATGAAATAATTAGAAAACAATCGTAAATGTATTACAAAAGCTATATGTGCATACTAAAAAAATGTAGTGAATGGATATGTGTTTTGGAGAAGAAACATGGCCAAAAAAATGAAAAAAATTATAATATTTAACTGGGGCAAAATGCAAAATAAGGTAATATCAAAAGACATATGATACACCATAGTCTCAGCCTGAGTTAGCAAACTAAATTAAAGTGAGTTCAAAAATCATAAATAGAACCCCAAGAAATAAGAATCTTGAGAATGTACTACCAACATACTTGGTCAGATTATTCTTTGCCACCATGCCATCACTGGACAAAGCTGAAGCTCAAAAATGTAGGTATAAACCATCCAAATAGTAAATTTATATTTTCTGTTTTCCAGACACTGTGCTTTATTAGTAGTATTACTGTTATTTTCATTATTATAATGAATACAAAAAATCCATTTTTCCTTGTTGTGATCCAAAATAAGTATTGAAGTGAATAAGGTAAGCTCAGCAAGAATGATAAGGACAGGCTGGACATATTGAAGACTGTTGAAAAATACAGGTCAGAAGTCCTATGGAATTGCAGCATTATTGACAATACCCAGGGTATTGAAATAACTTAAGAGTCCATCAATGGATGAATAGATCAAGGAAATGTGGTATATCTATACAATGTAATATCATTCAGTTATAAAAAGAAAAAATATTGCCATTTGCAACAATATGGATAGAACTTCAGGGCACTATGCTAAGTAAAATAACTCAGAGAAAGACAAATACTGTATGATCTCACTTATATGTGGAATCTAAAACAACAACAACTACAACAAATTCACAGAAACAGAAAAGAGATTGGTTGGGGGTTGGGGAGTGGGTGAAATATGTGAAGAGAGTCAAAAGATACAAACTTCCAGTTATAAAATAAAGTCCTGGGGATCTAATGTAGAGCATGGTGACTAAAGTTAACTATACTGTATTGTGTATTTGGAAATGGCTAAGAGAGTAGATCTTAAAAGATCTCATCACAAGAAAAAAATTGTAACTATGTACAGTGATAGATGTTAACTAGACTTATTACAGTGACCATTTCATAATATGTACAATATATGGAATTATTATGTTGTACACGTGAAACTAACATAATGTTACATGTCAATTATACCTCAACTAAAAAGAAGAAGAAAAGACAGAAAGAGAGAGAGAGAGCAAGCCTGCAGAGATAATCATATCTTTGCTGGATAGAGAGGATCTAGACTGGCTACTCTTCCCTTGCATGAACTTTGAGTGAATTTTTTCCTATCAGGGTTCTCTTCAAAGTAGTCCCCATAGTGAAAAGTTGTGAAGAGATATTTTATGGCTGATGGCAAAGATTTTTTTTTTTTTCCTAATGAAGGGCAGAATGAAATGCTGCTTTGAAAATGGTAGGATTTAGTTTAGACTTAGGAGAAATTACCTGGCTGTAAAAATCTACAGTCTCTGTAGTATCATAGGAAAGCAAATTGTTGACTCACCTAGTATTTTTATGACTGAAGAAGAAAAGGCTCTTGCTGGCCTGCCTGGAAACAGGGGGATGGACTAAATGACTTCAAGGATTCCTTCCTGCTAGTTGATTTGGGGATAATTACAGGGAAGAACAAACACAGTCTACTGTTGGGTCTCTGGTATATCCTCAAGCAATTTTTAAAAAGTTAAAAAAAAAACACATTGGGGTACATGAACTTGTTATGATATCTTAAATACACTTACATCAAAATCTTTGCAGATGTGAAAATATGTTTCTCTTGCCTTCTTGTATCTAGTATCTGACGTCCTTGGCAAATTTAGCCCTGGTGTATCCCTAGCACTGAGGCAGGGGTTTCAAATTACTGATGAGGTCTTCTGCCTCTTTAAAGGTGGTATTAAGAGTACCTAGGAGTTCTGAGCAATATCGTCCCTTTTTAGATCTGTCCATTCATCATGATCCCGTGCCAGAATTTGTTAGGTAAACATGATTGACAGACAGCCATCTTTATCCTTTATATGGCTGGAGGTCAGCCCTGGTGGAAAGTAATGCTTTTTTAATTAGCTGTTAGAGGATTGAGTTTCCTTTGTGTGCATTGCATGCTGCTGTCTGTCTTAGCCAGTATCCAAAGTGGGTATCTCTTATGCCTTTCGTGCTTAGTATAACTCAGATGACTGAAGAACAGTCATAAAAGATTCATATTGAAGCTGTTTTATAAAATTTGCACAGCTGGCAAAAAAAATAGAGAGAAAAAACATACTTGAAATAACAGAGTCCTCGGAAAGGAAAATGAGCAAACTTTTCAAGGCTATCTTGGCAAATAGTGACTGCAAAGAGAAAATGGTTTTGTCACAATACCTCCGCTGCAAAAATAAAATAAAGCAAACATAATTTTTAACTGTAATGTGCAAAATATAATTTCCCTCCAAGGAATTGGTCCTTCCATTGAAAGGTAAAATAAACCCCTGAAACACTTTTGGTTTGGCAGAGTTTGCAAGAAAAACAGAGCAAGCATTCGTGACTAATTCAATGGCACTGTACTTCTTCCGTATCTTTTGTGAAGCAAGATGTTCACTTCAGTAAACACTGATGATTTTTATGCCTAAAACAATTAATTCCACAATACATGAAACCACTGTGAAATGAGAATGGGTGTGCACAAAACATTAATACATATTCAAAACACATGCTTTATATTTAAGTGTGAAATTGATGGGCTACAAAAGAAACACTCTCAACCTTATAATATAAACTACTAAGTAGTTTATAAATACGGTAACTAGATATGATGATTCAATAGAAGGGCTAATTTATATTAAGATCCTAAAAACAAATTTTCTAACTTATGAATCAAAAACTCAAATCAATTATTGCAATGCAAGGCAAAAATAGACCCCAACTCTCTTTTGTCTATTTTTGTGTCTAAACTAGTCTACTGATTTTCTTTATTGTTTTCTGTTTCCAATTTCATTGCTTTCTGATCTTTTAATTATTTTCTTCTTCTTAGGTTTATTATACTCTTCTTTTTCTAGTTGTTTAAAGTGAAAGCTTACATAGTTAACTTGAGATGGTTCCTTTTTTCAGAACTTCCTTCCACTGTGAGCTCTCTTTCTCTCTCTCTTTTTTTCCATTAAGAGGTGATAGGGTGTTTAAGAGCATGCAGTCTGGAGCCAGACTGCCTGGGTTTGAATCTGAGCTCATTTACCAGCTGTGTGATCTTGGGGAAATTACTTATGCTCTCTGGGCTTCAGTTTTCTAATCCATAAAATGGGACTAAAAATACTTCTTGCCCATTCAACTGTTGTAAGGAATAAGTGAGTAAAGATACCTACAGAACTTTGAAGTTCTTTGTAATGTGTGCAATCTGAGTGCTATTATTCTTGCAAGTGGCATGGATTTATAAAATGTGTGGAGTATCCATCAGGTATAGTCTATCTTTTAAAAAGCCAACTTCATTTAAATAACACATTACCAATAGCAAATAATTTATTGGGGTTTTTGTTTGTTTATGCTCCATTTCTCAATGCATCAACATATATATGTGCACAATATGGAGTTGTACTAAAGACAGAGGAGGAAAATAAATTCATCCACTTATAATGTTGATGACATCATCATCTATTACCATGAAGGTATCCACGCCAGTGTGTGTAATTTCAACCCAGAGGAACTTGAAGAAGTCTCTGCTGCATGTCTTGTTTATGACAAGAATTGATTCATCATGAATTGTCCTGTTAGCTAATTAAGCTCCAGCAATCAATTCATTACTAATCTATACCCCTCCTCTTTTGAGTGACCTGGTAGATGTATAGTTTAAACAACCAACAACCTGCAAAAGCAAAGAGTTCACTTAAAGCAATGACTACAAGTCCAGATGAAGTGCATGATTTAAAAAAAAACTCAAGGCTGACATGATTTTAAGAGATTCCCCAAGATGTAGGTTTGCTAGTTTGTGCTTGATGCTGGGCAAGCAAATCCTTTGCCGCTTCGTCTTATAACTTCAGGCAGCAAAACTGGTCAGTACCATCAGAAACATGGACCACGTTTGGAATTCACTTGATGCTAAGGTTGAGTTTTTCCCACCAAAGGATCGTGATGGCTGTCAAAGAAATCCACATATAAAATGTGTTTGTTGCAGTTTAAACAAGCCGATTAATCTGTAGCCGCTCTGGCTGCAGGCGACAATGCAGAGCCCACTGAGCAAAGCGCCTGAGGAGTGTCACACCACGTGCACAGCCGAGATTCGGGCTTTTGTATCATTTTTCACCAACACATGGCATCTTTGCCTTCAGTGTGTGACTATGGAAGTGGTAGCCAGGGTGAAGACCAGAATTAAAATGCGGTGGGAAATCATCCACTTTCTTGAGC
The DNA here is from genome assembly GCF_003265705.2 of Callorhinus ursinus. Lineage (NCBI taxonomy): Eukaryota > Metazoa > Chordata > Mammalia > Carnivora > Otariidae > Callorhinus > Callorhinus ursinus. The sequence continues at coordinate 49,497,659 of NW_027397068.1, read as the reverse complement.
ACTTATTATATATGCCAGGTGCTGTGCTCGGTAAGCCCATTATGTGTTATTCTCCTTTGATCAACTGAACAAAAGCAATCATAGAAAAGCCTTTCAGAATGAATGATTATTTGGGAATTGGAGGTTGCAAAAAGGAGGTGTTTTGGCCGGTTGGGATACAAGTCACTGACTAAGATTTGTAAATGCTCATTTCGAGAGGGTTTGTATGCATCTCTTTTCCTCTCCCTTATGTGACTGTAGGGCTCTCCCTCATACAGCCAGTCTTCTTCATTGCTGTAGGTGCACACACATCCACATATTCGTGAACATATAAAGTCTAAAAAACCTGTTACAGGAAAAGGTTTTAGCTGTACGTTTTTTTTTAAATTTTATTTCCTTTCACTGAGACCCAGTTTTGAAGGGAAAATGCTTCAGCTTTGGTGTTTCATCTCACTAAAGTACTCCACGGAAGAGTTCTCTAGAAATTTATAAACAAGTGCAGCTTTATGGGTCTAATTAGCTGGAAGGATACCTGTATAAATGGAATCTGTCGGACACAATAAGCTGCCCTTCCCCCACTTACTTATATAATAATCCAGGCTTTCAGAAGACTAATCACTACACACCATCTACACAGCATCTAATTTCCTCATCAAATTTCTCTGCTGGGTTTAGCCATGCTTGTCAACTTCCCAGCTCCCTCTTCAATAACTGGGTTTATTCTTAGTGTCTCGCCAATAAACATTCCTATGAGCAAAACCATGAAAGAATGAAGTCCAAATTTCTTTATCGCTCCCTCTTTCGAGAAGGGTTTTCTGCTCAGACTCCTGGGAAAGGTCACAGGTAATTTCGGCTGGTCACTTTAGGGTGGCAGGATTGCAGCGAGCACATTGAGGCCTTTTGTTTAAACGACCCCCTGACCACCAAAGGTGACCACAAGCTGCAGGGAGATCGTTTAGAAAAGCACACAGGCGGTCATGGAAGCAAGTCTGCCCGGTTCAGTCTCCCTTTCAGCACAAATTAAGTTGCTCATATTCCGCATCAGGACAAACGCAGCTTTCTGCAAGCAAACTTATCTTCCTTTTGTTTATGTGCTCCACATTGCTGAGGGTTTGCAAGGCGTTTTTAAGATGACTTATTGTGGCAGAGAAAGCTACCGTGAATGAACTGAAAGCCAAATCCTTTTCATATTAATTTTATCAATGGAAAGTTCATTTAAATCTTTCCCACTGAGTATCTCCAAAATACCTGCCTTTGTAGAGTCTCAAAAGAGAAGGCGGGGAGGCGCCTGGGTGGCTCAGTCGTTAAGATCTTAAAATTTACTATGTTTAATTTTTCCCAGTTGAAATCAATTATTCTCATTGGCTGCTTCTGCCCCCTCCCAACACACACAATAACAGAAGCAGGGCGCCTGGGTGGCTCAGTCGTTAAGTGTCTGCCTTTGGCTCAGGTCATGATCCCAGGGTCCTGGGATCGAGCCCCACATCAGGGCTCCCTGCTCTGCGGGAAGCCTGCTTCTCCCTCTCCCACTCCTCCTGCTTGTGTTCCCTCTCTTGCTGTGTCTCTCTCTGTCAAATAAATAAATAAAATCGTTAAAAAAAAAAAAAGAGAAGTGGGCACCTAGTAAATTGTGTAAATACATAACTACTGAACTGGTTGTTTCTAAAATAGTATTGGCGTGTGGTGCTGGATGGGTGGAATTATGTCCCCCCGCCCCGCTTCCTAAAAAGATATGTCAGAATCCTAAGACCCTGTGCCTCGGAACATGACTTTATTTGGAGGTAGAGATGTTATAGAAGTAATCAAATTAAAATGAGGTCCTTAGGATGGGCTCTAACCCAACATGACTGGTGCCTTATAAAAAGGGGAAATTGGACACACACAGGAAGAAGGAAGACAAAATTGGGGTGAACAGCAGAAGACAAAGATTGCCAGCAGACCACCAGAAGCTAGGAGAGAGGCATGGAGCAGCTTCTCCTTCACAGCCCTTAGCAAGAATCAACCCTGCTGACACCAGGGGCTTGGACTTCCAGCATCCAGAACTGTGAGACAGTATGCTTCTGCGGCGCAAGCCCCTCCGTCTATAATACTTCATTATGGCGGCCCCAGGAAGCAGCTAGCAATGCGAATGATACATTCCAGGACATTAAAAAGTAATCATTGCACCTGAAAAATCATCCTATGCCCGCAAATAAGTCAGTAGCAGCTGTAGAAGGATAGGCTAGCGAGACTCTGCTGTAACACAAGTTTCTTCTTGAGCAAGTTAGACTTGGTATCTCCTCCCACCTCTGTAACTGTCTACAGTGCACAAGTGTTCCACTACCCTCCGACACTAATAAAACCTCTAAGCCAAAGTTTCTCAACCTCTGCACTGTTACCATTTGGGGTCAGATAATTTTTCAGTGTGGGCTGTCGTATGCACATTGTAGGATGTTGAGCAACATCCCTGGCCTCTACTCACTAGATGCCCATAGCACCATCCCCCAGCACTGTGACAATGGCCGCAGACGGTTTCAAATATTCCCTGAGAGACACAATCACCCACGGTGGAGAACGACTGCTCTGAACATATTTTCAGGGAGCGATTGCAAACTTTTAATGAAAAAAAAAAGATTTATAATTGATGTTCCCTAATCCACAGTTTTCATGACCTTTGGAGACTTTTTCGAAACCTTAGTAAATGAAAGCCTTGTTTTATTCACAGACAAACCAATCGTATTCAATCTCATTTATTAGCATTTACCGAGGGCTTCTCATTGACAGCTTAGGTTAGGCTGGAGGTTCCTTGCCACGTGAATCTTATTAAAGTAGCCTTGGAAATCTACCTCTTCATATCTGGGAGCTCTTACATAAGAAATGGGTCAGTTTGGCAACTGTCACCTTCCCCTTGTCCTGAGGGTGAAAAGGAAAGTTTATGTGATTAACTTCCCTCCATCCAGAGCAAAGTGGTCTTCCATGGCTGTGGGGCACCTTGCCAAAGTCAATACTCAGGAAATGTTTGTTGGATCAATGATGGCTCTTGTTCCTTAAAGACAAGAAATAAAAATAAAAAGTTTCAGGCAAAACATAGTACAAGATTATTATATTGGTAAGTTCATCTTTAGTGAGTGAAATAAATCTATTCTTTTTATTCTACACCATTTTTTATACTACATGTTTTCAATCCCAAAATACGCATTTGACCCCAAAATAGAAAGTTTTTCTTCTTTGTTGGGGGAGGGTTGCCTTGTGTAGAGGGTATTAGTATTTACCATCTTGACACATTATCATAGTGTGATATTAAGGTCCCAGGCTCTGGATTCAGATAGACATGGATACATGAGTTTGAATCCCAGATGCAACAGGGAGCCGTCACCTTTTGCCAGTTCCTTGTCCCAACACAGCTTTGGGTTTTTTTTTTTTTTATCTGTAAAATAGGAATAATAGTACCCGATAGAGTTATTATGGGATGAAATAGGGTAATACTTGCAAAACACTTAGTTTGGATAAAAGCACAGTTACCACTAATTATTGTTTTCAGAGCTGGACAATTTCCAAATGGATCCATATAAATGTGTTCTTCCCCTAAATCTTTCCAAATGACCAAACTTTACTGCTGCAGAGATACTTTCCATGGCTTTCCATGATAACAATATTTAAGGGAAGGTTTTCTAAAATAGGGGTGAGCAAACATTTCCATAAAGGAACAGGTAGAAATATTTTAATCTTTTCCAGACAGTCTCTGTTTCAACTACTCACTTCTCCCATTGTAGCATGAAGAGAGCCATAAGCACCATGTTACCAAATGAACATGGCTGTGTTGCAATAAGACTTTATTTTCAAAAACAAGGGACTGGCTAGGTTTGGCCCATAGGCTGTATTTTGCTAATGCTTATTCTAAAAAGAACAAACAGCTTTCCCTTTTCACATATCGTTACCCAGGCTTTGTATGTAGGTGCTTCATTAAAAAAAAAAAAAAATCACTTCAAATGTAAACCATGTCTTACCCTTTTTCTTTAAAGTTTTACATTCCTCTATATGATTCAGAATAGTAACAATTAAGCTGAGCTTACAAGTTGTGAGATGAAATCAAGGCTGAAAACATCATTTCACTTCTGCTCAGCAATACAAGTTGAGCATGCATGAACATCCTGTCCATGGCATGGCTCGAGGAGTCTCTACAGAAGCCTGTGGGTGCATCTGAGTTGACCCTTCTCCTTCTGACTTTATCAACAACAGGTGAAGACGGATCTCCTGGTGTGACCTCCCATGGCAGGACCTGCATCTCATACATCGCAGTGGCCATGAAGACTCAGTGACGGGACCATCATAAACACTCAAGATTTTGTGTCCAATTTATGTTTACAAGTCTTTGCTCCCCTGTGGCCCAGACTTTGTTATACAGTTTAAAGAACAGAGTCCAGCTTGCAAAAGTTATTTCCCAAAAAAAAACCCTCAGTCATTTGTTTCTTTTTTTTTTCATTTTATTTTATTATGTTATGTTAATCACCATATATTACATCATTAGTTTTTGATGTAGTGTTCCATGATTCATTGTTTGTGCATAATACCAAGTGCTCTATTCAATACGTGCCCTCTTTAATACCCACCCCCTGCCCCTCTAGAACCCTCAGTTTGTTTCTCGGAGTCCATAGTCTCTCATGGTTCGTCTCCCCCTCTGATTTCCCCCCTTCATTCTTCCCTTCCTACTATCTTCTTTTTTTTTCCTTAACACATAATGTATTATTTGTTTCAGAGGTGCAGGTCTGTGACTCAACAGTCTTACACAATTCACTGTGCTCACCATAGCACATACCCTCCCCAGTGTCTGTCACCCAGCCACCCCATCCCTCCCACCGCCCCCTGCTCCAGCAACCCTCAGTTTGTTTCCTGAGATTAAGAATTCCTCCTATCAGTGAGATCATATGATACGTGTCTTTCTCTGATTGACTTATTTTGCTTAGCGTAATACCCTCTAGTTCCATCCACGTCATTGCAAATTGTAAGATTTGGGTTTTTTGATGGCTGCATAATATTCCATTGCATATATATATACCACATCGTCTTTATCCATTCATCTGTCAATGGACATCTTGGCTCTTTCCACAGTTTGGCTATTGTGGACATTGTTGCTATAAACATTGGGGTGCACATACCCCTTCGGATCCCTACATTTGTATCTTTGGGGTAAATACCCAGTAGTGCAATTGCTGGGTTGTACGGTAGCTCTATTTTCAATTTTTAATACCATTGAGGGAATTTGTAGAGCAAAGAATGCCTCTTTAAAATACCACTTTTGCCTAGCACCTATGTCTATGTTTGATGTAGTTTATTTCTGAAAGATTTATTAATACCAACTACATGTGGGACAATAGCACTCACACCAGGGATATGGGATCTCTACTTCCATGGTCAGGCTAGTCCCTGCCTGACAAATTCCCCGAAATAAAAGCCCCAACCCTGGCATTTGTGCCGGCTGTCATCTCTTCCTCTCCCTTTCCTTCTGGGTTGTTCCTTATAAAGCCAAAACGTTAGGCTGGTGACAAAGAAGGTAGCACAGAGGAAAAGCTAGGAACCTCGTGAATAATTAATAAATCCCATAACAAAAATACAATGTGTCTTGATTATGATGCTGTGCTCTGAAGGCTTAAATCAGGATTCAAACAAACTCCAATCCCTTTTGAGAAATGAAAGAGTAGCTACTAAGCCTGAGGCAGTGAAGGAAATGAGATGTTTGAGGGGAAGAGTGTAGCAACCACTGCGACCGTTTACAATTTAAGTGCCTTATAACAGGTAGTTTGTGGCGTCCACGGTGTGGGTACACTGTTCTCTTTCTTAGCAAGGCCAGTTCTGTTGATGTTCAAAATCTAGATACAATTTGTACAGAACACAGGTGTATTAGTTTTCTATGGCTGTGTAACAAATGACCACAAACTTAGTAGTGCAAAGTGACACTCCTTTATCATTTCACAGCCTAACTGGGCTCCCTGCTCAAGGTCTCAACAGACTGAAGTCAAGTTGTCAAACAGGGCTGTGGGCCCACTGAGGGCTCAGGGTTCTCTTCTAAACTCCCATGGTTGTGATTCAATTCAGTCCCTTGCTGCTGTAGGACTGGGTCCCTGTTTTCTTTCCGGCTGTCAGCTGGAGGTCTGTCTCAGCCCCAGGAAGGCCCTGCAGTTTTTGCCAGGCAGCCTTCCCATGGGCCCTCTCACAGCATGGCAGCTGATTTCAAAGCCAGCAGAGAATCTCTCTGACCTCAGGGAAGGCTTTAGGTTTTCTTTTAAAGGGCTTGCCTAATTCCCTCAGACCACTCAGAATAATCTCTCTTTTAATTAACTCAAGGTCAGCTGATGAGGGACCTTAATTACATCTTCAAAATGCCTCCCCCTCTGCCAGACATAATACAAGGTAATCTCAGGGATGATATACCATCACATCCACAGGTCTTACCCACACTCAGGGACAGATCCTACGGGATGAGTGCCACAGCAGACAGGAATCCTGGGAGCCATTTTAGAACTCTACCTACCACTATGGGAGAGACTGCCACATTGGGACGACCGCAGTCCATCCCAAACTACCATAGATGTATGCTCGTATATGTATGCGTGTGTGTGTGTGACACATTCCTATCCTTAGGAACTCACTTCTGAGCATGGGCTCCCCCAAAGTGTAAAATTCCACACTTAAGATCCACAATGATCGCACAGGGTATTTCTTGTCTATTTATTAACACCGAGCCACAAATGGCACACGTGCTTCCTGCTTTCACTCCATGAAGCAAACTGAAATCTTGAGATAACTCTGTTGATAGGGACAGGAACCCAGATGTGCCTTTCAGGCAATGACTTTCTCTTGCCTGGAAAACTACAAAGTGAATTTGAAACCACGGGCAACACAGTGGCAGTCACATGGATAAGATAAAAAAAAAAAAAAGAGGAAGAACAGACACATCAGGAGCCTGTAAACTGTTCTCTAAATTGAGAACCAGCGGAATATTTATGTTGGCAGCATCCCGTGTAACTCGCAGCAGGAGATGCGACAGAATGCACTCTATACATAACCCATGCGAGCCCCAGATCAAGAGGAGAGTATTTGCATAAACAGAATCCTAGAGACCATGTCGTCGCTGCCTTTCTCTTCCTCCTTCCTCCCTCTCTCCCCTACAAGCCAGTGGGGTTGAGTTTCCCCGGGCTACCTTCCATGAACATCAAGGAATGCAGCAGAGATGAATGTTACATTGACACCAGCAGCACCACCACAGAAAACTGTTTGTCCACTCTTTTCATTTCTCAGTACAAGCAAGCATCTAAAGACTTTGCACCTGTTCTAGTTAGCCCTGGCAGATGCAGTCTGTATTTATATTAATAGAATGATGTTTTCATAACAAAATGGATGTGCAGCAATTGTGGCACTCACTTTGGATGCTCTCACAAGTGCACAGATCGGGGGAGGGGTAGCTCTTACATAAAGTCCCAATGCAAGGGTAAAAGATGCACAAATCCCAAGCTGAATCATCAGGATGGTTTGAGAACTTTTTCAGGGATGAGCAGACTCGAGTATTGGAAATTGAATCAGATGCTCACTGAAGAAGAAAATATGCTGGATATAAATGGGCTTTTCATGGGTAGTTTGGAGCTATGAACTCTTTTGTATTCCATCTCCTGTTTCTGTAATTTGTGTCTTATCTCCCCAGGGTAGAGCTGAGAACTAGTGAGATCATACTTGGCTCAATTCCTGAAAGTTTGTTTTGAGTCACCAGTGTAAATATTGCCCACCCAATCTGTACATTTGCACAAATTAACTGAAACCAGCTACCCAATGCCTTGTTCGTATTTGGATCTGTTGATTAACCCTGACAGCTGTAACCTCATTAGTCCAAGCTCTGGCCATAGCAAAGCAGCTGTCAAATTAGGAGGAAGTAGACTCACTGAAGTCGCCTCTATGGACCGGACATATTAAAATCGATAGGTGCCCTAAAAGGTTTTAGTTACAATTCTAATTCTAATTTATGTTGTGCAGTGGGCTTCTCCTACATCCACAATATAGGCCTAACCTCAGTTGTTTATGAAGAAAGCAGAGGGCCTCTTACAAAGCAAGAACACGGGTTTTTACCTGAAGACTTCGGATCTGGATCAGTTGAAAATGGGATTTTAGCATGCTTTATAACACACAGACATTTTAATATATTTTAAAATATAAGCTCCTAATGTATTTTTTGGCGTGAGAGATTTTGTTAGTTTTGACAAGAGGCCAACAGGGTCCTGACTATAGAAATAAGAAAAATCCTGCAGCTGGTGCTCACTGGAAAAGTAGAGATAAAAAGCGAGGGAAGAATTAGAACACACTCCAATAGGAATGTGGTTTCCCTAAATAGTACACAAAGTCCTCCAAGTGAATCCTGTTCTCTTCCACAAGAATCTCTGAGGAAGGGGTACAGAGGGAAAATTCTCAATATCTATTCATTAGAACCTGGAGGTTCAGGAGCAGATTTGATTTTCCATTCACCAGTGTTGAAAAAGACAGTGGGGCCAGGTCAAATGCAATGTGTGAACTTCCTTTGCAGTATTTTCACTACGAGGAGATGGCATGGCGGAGCAGGAGAAGCTGTGGAGGGAAATTCTGGAGACCTCCGCTGTAGTCCCTGTTCTGCCATAGCCCACAGTCAGAGTTTTGGACAAGTCCTTTAGCTCTCTATAGATCTCAGTAGATTCAGTTATAAAGTAAGGAGGTTTACCTGATGATTGCAATGGCCCTGTCCATTTCTAGTGATTGTAGACAATTTGCACAAACCCATTATCATAAGAAGTTACTCCACCGTGGCCCAAGGTGGATCCAACTACAAGTTTTCTCACTTGGGGGTGATTTTTTTCCACTCTTTGCAGTGCCCTTCAGCCTATTATGCAAACAGGTGCTGTCCTTTGGCACCCCCTGGTGGTGTCTATGGCTGTTACACGCGCGTTCACCGTGTGGCCCTTGAAGATAAGCAAGCTTTCTGTGGGAACTGGCCTGCAGGGCCCAGACTGCTGTTCACCCGGGAAAAAAGCAAACCAACACTCATTGTTGTGACGTTACAGTTTTTAACCCACTGCTTTTTAGAGGTTTAGCTGAGCATGCTGATTTAAAAAAAAAAAAGCTGCATTAATCAGATGGTTTATTGACATAAACACTATAAGTGCTCAGCCCACTTCAAGTTAAAGGATTTACAAAATAGGACTTCTACTTTCATTATTGTGAGGAAATAAGACTGATCATATAGGAAGTATTCAGGTCTTTAGTAGATGTGTTTCCTTTGCACACGACCAATTTAAATTACCAGAAATATTAGATTAACCTATATCCTGATGTTTCCTAAATATACACTGAGATAATAAGAAAGCACTGAAAGTTTACTGGGCCTTTCCTCCATTTAAAAATCATTTACAGAGGAAAAACTCTGAAAGTCAGAAGTCAGTTAATGTGAAAAAATAAAGAAAATGATTTTTTTGCTGTTGAATGACAGCTAAATATATTTTAAGAATTGTGAGTCTTCAGAAATCAAACTCTACCCTCAATCATGATAATCTCCATTTAAGCTAGCAATTACATTATATTCCCCTGATCACGTCAGCCCCAGTCTTTTTGCTTACAATTATATTCTGTTCCTTTCACTTTGAAACTTAGTAAAAAAAATTGTCTTTGATTTAGTATAAAAAGCAAGTACAACATTTTAAATTGAATTGCCAAAAGTTATGACTATCCAAAGAAATTAAGCAAACACAGGGTAAAGGAAAATGGAACTCTCACAAAAGTTTAATTATTCTAAATTAGGTTGACTACATTAACTCTACTATGTGTTAATGTTGAGTACTTTCAAGGCTAATTCATCTCCGTGTATTTAGTTTGATATGATTACAGCAACTAGAACTGTTTTCCAGGTCGGGTAAGGGGAAAAAAAAAAAAAAAAAAAAACCACACGAAAGAGAAAAGACAATATACCCTAAAGGAGAAAAACATTTCTTTGCCATGTTTACTTGACTCCTTCTGGCAAAAGGCTGTTAGCGGTTGTACCACACAGTTCAACCAGAGCTCGTCTCCAGAAAAAAAAAAATAATAAATAAAAAAAAAAATAATAATAATAATAATTGTATCTCAGAGATTTGGTTTGGAAAATCTGCTTTTGTTTCCAATGCCTTGTCTCTTCTCAGCCACATTTATAAGCACTTTCCAAGCTCTTTACGAGCATTTTGCCTGTCTCTCCACACTCCTAAATATCACCCTCTGCTCCTTACCGCCAGCCACGGTTTTTAGCCTTGGCGAAGGAATAAACATGGCTTCGCCTCAAAGGCTGCCATTAAACTTACCTCATTTACTGACCAGCAGGAGGTGCACCCACCCTACTGGGGTCAATGCTAACTATAACACTGGGGAGCTCATTGGCGCCCCAGACTGCTACCCTGTTTAATGACTGTTGGGCCCCGTGGGCCAGGTAAATTCTACTGTTGACATATTGGTGGCAACGCCCTTGGAACACCTTTGATCTATTAGTATGCTCTCTCCATTCAGGGATGTATTTTACTGTGTGTTGGATAAAAATAACCAGGTATGGAAAAGTGAAGGAAACAAAGTGAGCACCTACTGGAAGAATAAGCCATTTATGCTTCTTTGCCGTAGATAGATACCAGGGCCTATTAGGACATCAAATTTCAGGAAAATGAGGCCTGGAGAACTCCACCGTCTGGATAGAACCACCATGGGTCCTCTGTTGCCCTTGAGGTGGGCAGTAGTAAACCCCCCAGGACCCGGCCAGCTCACTGAAAGGCCGGCTTTCCCTGCTGAATGACCTTTGGGCCTGGATTTCTCCGCCTTTCCTCATCATCACTTTACCATTCTGTAAAAATGTGAGATTTCTCAGCACAGTGACTGTGTCTAAAACAACTTCGAGCACTTAGATACACTGGTACATAGTAAAAATAGTGCCTGGACTATCGGCTTATAGTTTTTCATTGGCTGATGAAAGATCATACTCAGTATAAGGGAAGGGGGGATTTCCTTTTCTTTATGAAATTAAGGGCATAAAAATGTGCCAGATGGAAAAGTCAGGAAGTCAGAAAGATCATTGTGTCCATAGACTGTCAAATGCTATCAGGCCATGATCCCTTCCGTGTTCCCGTGTTACCCTGCAGAGAGGCCTCTCTCAGGCCTGGCCTGGAGTGACCAAGTTATATGGTCAGGGCTCTCGGGCTGAATGCTGATTCAGGCCTTCTCTCTCCGCTACCAGTAATAGTTTGCCTTAGTGCCAAATTTAGTGGTGGTTTCTTATGATGTGGATACCTGTCCAGCAGGAATTGGACTCTGACCACAGGCCGTCTTCCTTAAGCCACAGAAGAGCTGTCAGAGGGTAACTACTGCTGATTGTCATTACTTGCCAGGCTCAGCAGCCTCCAAGTAAGAGCTTTGCATATCCCATGGTGATTCCACTGAATAGTCCTCTCCTACCATGAAGTCAAATTTGTCAGGAACGTAAAAATTCCTTGGGGTAATAATTCAGTGTTTGATTTTCAGTTCTTTGAAAAATAAACAAACAGAAAGCAAACAAAAACCAACTGCTCTTCCCTCCCCAGTTGATCAGGTCTTCTTATTCTGGTATTAATGATTTTCTGTTTTATTGCCCTTATGTATTTTACGCTCAACCACATTAAATATTTTTAGTCATCAGTGGGGACTAAATTTAAAAATTAAAAAAAAATAATAAATTGTATTCATGTATTGCCTTCCTGTGAGAGCTGAGAATACTTTTGAGACGTTGTTCTTACAGCCTCTTACTTTTGTAGGCTGAGTCCCATCTTCCTCTCATTTTATAGAAGAATATAGATACCCATTGTAAAGTAGTCCAGGGCTAAGCAGAACGCCATACTACCCTACAAGTAGTACAGGGCAGAAACAAGCAGACAAACAAGATCAGAAAGATAATCGGGGTGCCTGGGTGGCTCAGTTGGTTAAGCGGCTGCCTTCGGCTCAGGTCATGATCCTGGAGTCCTGGGATCAAGTCCCACATCGGGCTCCCTGCTCAGCGGGGAGTCTGCTTCTCCCTCTGACCCTCCCCCATCTCATGCTCTCTCTCTCTCCATCTCGTTCTCGCTCTCAAGTAAATAAATAAAATCTTTTAAAAAAAAGATAATTCATCGCTACTAATCATTTCGTGATATATTAAAGCCTCTATTCTTGAGTTGAGTCCAGCAGACTTGGACAATATGTTTTAGGTGAAGTGTTAACACAGACAGATAGCAGTTTACTCTCAGTAATGCTGACTTCCTGGAGTAAATTTCCTAGAAACCCGGAAATTGTAACAGATTGTAACAATTTCTCTGTTTCATTTCTTTTTTGTTTTTTAATTCAATTAGCCAACATATAGTACATTGTTAGTTTCAGATGTAGTGTTCAATGATTCGTCAGATGCATATAACACCCAGTGCTCATCCCATCACGTGCCATCCTTGATGCCCATCACCCAGTTACCCCACTCTGTTTCATTTCTTATAAACTAATAGCATTGTCCTGCATGCTAGTACCTGGAAAGCATTATTCCTTAAACCATAAAGTAGATGTAAGCTCTTAATAATAAAAATGTTTCAAATAATGAACCAAATATTAATATGTAAATATAATTGCATATATATATAGTATGTTTGTGTGTGTGAAAGAAAACAGTCAAATATGTTTATAATTAGAGTAATTCTTCACATTTGGGCTCTGATATTTAAAGCACACTCACCCTTGAAACAAATAATACATTATATGTTAATAAAAAAATAAAAAATAAAGCACACTCACTGGGGCAAGTCAACAAAGCTTCTCCCAAAGTCAGAAGTAAGACAATTCGTGATTTAGAAGCTGTTGGACTTCTTTTGCCAGAAATCGACAGTCTTTCCTTAAATAAAATATGTAAATTTTTTTATTAGAATAACTTTGAATCTCTATGATATTTTAGCCCAGACACAAAATGTGCAATTTTCAAACTTTTGTACATAAAGCAACTTGTCTTTCTGAGATTGTAGAAGATGTTAGAATTTTGGAACTGAGACATTTCATTCCTGGGTTTCATATGGTCTCATTCATCATACAGGAGAGGACAATGAGGCCCAGAAAGATTGAGTGAACTCCCCAAGGTCATGCAACTTGAGTTAAAACCTTACAACCTCTCCATCTTGCTTCAGCTACTCACTATTTATATGATATATGATATGATATGATACCTATATGATACCTATCTGGCTTCTAACTCTTGCATCTCCCATGTAGAAAACCCAGTTCAAAAAAATTACGATCAAGCCCACTGGTTCCATAAGCTCCCAAGCTTGTTTTCTAAAAAGCCAAACTACGAGGTCTACTAAATACTAAAATGTCTTACAAATAGACAGCCATAAAAGTTCTTCAAAGTTCTAAGCCAAATAATAGACATTTTACCTGCACATACTGGAGGAACAAAATAGGAAAATAGGTCAAGTTGCCATAGATCAAATTAGACAATAAGAAAAAAATGTCCTGTATGTTTGAGGACGGCGAGTGGGCTCCAAACACCATCTCTTGATCTTCTTCTAGCTTTACCAAAAGTGTCTTGGAAACAAGTGTGATTTAGAATGAAACACACCAGTTTCTGATAATCATTTCAATTGCTATATTTCCTTGGACACATTTTCAAAGTATTTAAATGAAGCCCCACGTGCAAATTATGTTCCCTGAAAAGAAAGCCTTTGCTGGCAAGTTGGTATTCAGTTTTTGCGGCCATGGCATAGAGACACAATGTATTTTTAACATTCTTGTTTTGTTCTTGTCCTAACTGACACTAGTAATTTGAGAAATGTCGAGGGCGTTACTGAATATAAATTTGAGGAAAAACAGCTCTTCAAACTATATTGTTAGAAGTAGGATGAATATTCAATCAAAGATGAATCAAAAAGGTTAGATGATGTATGTGGGCACATACCTTCCTGAAAACAGACTCTTCCCATGATTCTTTCCTCATGATGTGGTATCCACCAGAATCACACTGCAATTTGCTACCAATTGTGTTCTGAATGATAGAAATCTGCCCCACACTCATTTGGAAGTTCTTTTTATAGATTTATTGAATTTCAGAGCTAGAGATGATAGATGTACTATCTCATTTTGCAAGGTTTTGAGGGCAAAGCTATTTGCCTGAAGTCATAGAATATGTTACAGCTTTATTTAAAAACCCAGATTCTGAACCCTTAGCTGAGAAACCACCTCCCCATTCTTAAAAATGGTTAACTCCATGTCTCATACTCAAGTTTTCTTCCATGCTTATATTTAGTCATTCATTCTTAAATTCATTCCTGTCCCCCCCTCCTTTCCTCTCTTCCTTTCACAAATATATATTTACCACATGCCAAACATTGTGATGAGCTCTAGAATACAGAGAATAGACTATGGTCCATGACTCAAAGAACAGGTTGTTTATAGACAAGACTGACATAGTAACCAATGGTTTTAAACTCTTTATTCTGGCTTACATGGTCCTCTACAATCTGACCCCTAATTAACCTCTCTAGCTACTCTTCATCTTCCTCTTTGCTCCAAATTTATTAGATTCTTCGGGCTCATTGAATGGGTTTCTCCCACCTGTGCCATCACATATGCCCACTTCCTGGAACATTGTTTCTCCCCTACCCTCCTCATTTGGCTGGCACCATGTCATCCTTCAGGTTTTAGTCTAAATACTGTTTTAAGGTAATTCTTTTTTGAACCATAAGACTAGACTAAGTCTTCCTGATAATTTGCAAACATTTGTATAATGCCTTTCCTCCTTTCTTGACTTGTGGGTTCAATAAGAAGAGTTACAAATAAATAACATATCCATTCTTTTCTATTTTTGAGAGGGAGAGAGCACATGCACGCACATGCAGAGGAACAGAGGGAAAGGGAGAGAGAGAATCTTTCAGCAGGCTCCACATTGAGTGTGGAGCCCAGTGTGGGGCTCAGACTCACAACCCTAAGATCATGATCTGAGCCGCAATCAAGAGTTGACGCTTAACTGACTGAACCACCCAGGCGCCCCTAACATATTCATTCTTATATCCCCATCTACTTAGTTCAGGAATTGGCACCCAGTATAAATTCAGTAAATACCTATTGAATGAAAGAATTTGCTTAGCATATAATAGAAGCATAAATGTAGTCAATTCTACTTGAGGAGACAGTCAGTGGGTGTCATCCATGTGTACTTCACTTGAAGGCTTTGGATGAATCTCATAAAATCAAGTGGATACATATCCTACCCAATTTCCCACCTTCTCTGTTCTGGTAAAAACAAAAAAACAGTAAATAAGACCAGTTTGGATTTCTACTACCAATGCCACATTTTTTTTTTTCCTAATCTAGGCCCATACATAACCTCCTATATTCAATTCTGAAATCCCCCAAAAAAATCTGAAAAGAGAATTGTTTTATAGATGTGGGTGACAACCTGATCTTAACTAACCATGTAATAGTCTTTGTCCCATTTTATATGGATATTCATGTTTTGCCTCAGAAATATCAATGCTTTTAGTCTTTATCTCACTTTGTGTGCTTCAGAAATGTTTGGTTTTGAAGCTCCCCAAGGATCATACATTTCTAAATTTGAAACATGTCTGGTGTCAAAAATCTCTGAGAAGGGAACATGAACATGCACTAATGTTGTGTTTTGTGCAAATTATTCCATCAATGTTAGCTCTCTTTTTCCAATGCTCTCCTTGATTAAAATTTTTCCCTACTGAAAATAACAGAAGATGTACAGAATTTTAGAACCCTGAAGCTCCAGGAATAAGGCAGCTCAGCATGGGTTGTCACTGGAACCGACATGGTCCTGGATCCTAAATACAGGTCCAGAACCAAGAGACCTTCTTCAGGCTTCATTTTTAAAGTTTATAGGATTAATGAGTGAAATAATCTGGCCAAACTCCTTTATCCTATGGTGGGGAGGGAAGGGGAATAGGCCCCTTGAGGCCAAGCTTTTGTCCTGGGTCACATAGCAGGTTTAGGGCGGCTCTATGTCTAGAAAACAGTCATTTGGCTCCTTGTTTAGTGTTCCCTGGCCCCTACCAAATTATACCATTCAAAAAGCAAGGTGGAAGTATAAAAAGTGAACATCAATGACCTGAAAAGCAAAGGAAATGCTACAATAGCCTCATTCCTTGTGTTTTCACAGGAACACACTTCTGCACCCTAAGCCTGACCCTCAGGTCTCAAACATTAGGAAAGAAGCAGGAGCACCACTCCTGTGGACCAACTGTGGACCGACAGATTGGTGAGCAACGTGACAATGATGGGAACCTGAAAGAAAGAGGGTGCAGATGTGATCCTAGACCCTGGGAGAGCATGGAGTGGGTGGGTCTAGAAGGAAGTTAGGAAGAAAGACTTCAAACATTTCTGAGATAACACTGTCATTATCCCAGCCTGAGCCTCCAGAAGCTAAAATTAGGACCAAAAGAAACGTGTAGCTAAGAAGAGTCCAGTTCAGGGACCTCCCAATACAGTCAGCTTTAACAAGGAATACATGAAAGATGGAAGAAAGATTTTTAGCAGGGACAGATAATAAATTTCCAAAGCCCTGTTTTGAAAACGTGGGAAGAATAGTACTAAAAGTCTCTAATGTTTAGGAAGGGATTTTTAGTAAAAAATATATATATATATTTAAAAAATCCATGTATTTGTTTGAGGTAATGGTGACATGCGGGCGAAAGGCTGAGAGGTAAGAACTCTTCCACTTTCTAAAAATAAGAGTGATCTTGGAGCTAAAAGAGAGAGAATGGAAAAAGCCAAAAAAGAACTGAAGTCTAACGTAACAGAAACACCATCAAGTGTCTGTAAATGAACCCAAGCCCCTGCTGACACATGATAAGAGCAAGCAAGAAATGTTGCTGCCCAACCACTGGAAATAGCTAAGAAAGGATGAACACCTGAGTTTCATGTAGGAGTAATGACTACAAAACAGAATGTATTTAAAGGGAACCAAATCACACCTGTTAAGGTCACTTTTCTCTTAGGGAGGTAACTCACGAACAAGGGAAGTGATTTCATGAACAAGATGGGTGGATTGGCTTGAATGCTTTACAGCTCAGTGGATTATTAGACAGGGGAAAGCTCAGTGCTAACCAACCAGTCACCATGCAGGGAGGTCCCAGGGCATCTCATAGGGCTCCTATAATAGGGCTCCTATAGGGCTCCATTCTCAGTCCGGTCATTTTCCACATTTCTACTGGACAATGAAGGGATGAAGGTAGCAAATTTTCATTTGCTACAGAGTCAGTCAAGTGACAGAGAATTAAGCATTCTTGGCAAAGGAGAAATATGGCCTACAGCAAAACAAAAATGTCTAGTGGCTTAATTGGCTTAAGTGACTGGTAACCTCAGCACTCCCCAAAAGGAATTCATGCCTCCTTCACAGAGATAGCATTCCTGAATGAGGGAGACAGAACCCTTCACTGTGCTACTCTGACCAAACATTCCTGGGAGTTGTGCTCATTTCTGGGAGCCATGCTGCACAAGAGAGTAAATTCAAAAGACAGACAACTCCAATTAGGAATAGAGACGGCGCTCAAAATTATATTTCTGGGGAAATTTTAAAGAATTTGAGGATTTTTAACCTCAAGAGTGGACTTCAGTAGGATGTGATCACTGTCTTCAGATGGGTTTGCCACGTGGAAAAGGGATTATTGCTCTATGGGACGAAAAGTTCAAAACCTCAAGGAGATATATTTTGGTTCCATATAAGTAAGTTCTCCAAGGAAGAGAATCATATTGCTTCCTTCTGTCTCAGAGCAGGCAGCTGAACAAATCTCCGACTTGGTGTAAAGTATTCTCAAACTATGAGTCGGGCTTTGAGCAATGATTAAGAAGGATGGTAGAGAATCATATCACAGTAAAGTTATCAACTAAAAAAATGTTGGCAGAAGAAAAGATTGTGTTCTTTTCTTCCCTCTGTATGAATATATTCCACTGAGTTCATATAAAGACATGAAACAGAAGTGTTACTGAAAAGTGGACAAAGTTAAAAAAAAATACTAGTCTGAAAAGAGCGCTTATGTTCTTAGGTTCTCAACTGTGTACCTTCAACATGGGAACTAAAAATGTGAATTGTGGCCTGTACCATACCATTGGGGGAGAACAGGATGGTTACAGACCACGGTGTTTGCCAACCCATTTCAACAATACACAAAACCAAAGGTTTTAATCTACAAAAACGTGAGTCCAATAAACCCTTCGCCCTTAACTCCCTCTACACATAACTCTGAGTTATCTACACTAAATCATATTTAGATTTTGGCAGGCAGAGTTCTTGGAAATAAAATCATTTTTAAAAACACTGATTTTTCTATTAATCTCAAGGCATGAATGGAATTTTTTTAATGTCAGCTGAATGTCCACAGTGGGAACTTAAGAGCAACCCACGCATTTCCTTTCAATGTATATGTTAGAAGGGCTCTGTGAATAAATGCGTAATCTAAAAAATTCAAAAAGGGTGAACTTAAAAAAAAATCGAGGAACAAAAACAAAAAAGAATCTGCTCTGTTGCTCGCAATTTCAAATGAGACAACAGAAGAGCCACTTACTGAACACGCAACAGTCTATCAAAGAATGTTTGCCCGGGAGGTAATTCTCACCTCCTAGTCAATTCTTTAAAAGAAAAACCCCAGCTCCACCATCTTGTCCTCTCTTGACAGGTTTTCAGATTGCGAAAGATGACACAGGGACCCGAGGGTGGCCTTACCATTATTTCCTGAAGGTCGAGAGTATTTAGTCATTCCTGGTGGGAAACGTTATGGAAGATCCATTAGAAAAAGACCAGATGGCCACATTTCTGCTGCCTCAGGATAGGACCGCAATCATCCGGCGCTATTTCCCAGGAAGAGCGGGAGACACCCAGGCAGAGGCTCCTCTCCTGGCCGTGTTTGCAGGCGGCCCGCCAAGGGCCTGAGGCGCTCTGGTTGGCGGCGGCCGGGCTCGTCCCCAGTGCGGTGCGCGCCGCCATGGATCCTTACAGACTGGCGCGCGCCTCCTCGCAGAACTACCTCGAATCCTAGACATGCTGTTTGCTCCAAGACCTGCTCTGTGGTAGCCAGAAATTAAGGGAGATAAAATGTATGGTATGAATATGTGCCTTCTGGAATGACTAAATTTAGACTTTTCCACAAATATTATCGAAGTTACAAGGATCTGTGCCGCTGCTCCCCAAACAAGAGTGAGTGGGTTTTGTGTTTGTTTGAATGATACTGCCTTTCCTTTTGTCTTTTTTTTTTTTTTTTTTAGCAGACTGGACCAATAATGATAAAAATGCAGCAATTACCTCTCTGCATACCATAGAGTATTAATTACAATAACAATGATGCTCCAGAGAGATGTCAGTGAGGTAGGGGTTCCTAAAGGTTAGTCTGAACTGGTGCAAAATTTTTACCAGAACATACCAAAGTTCTTACCAGTATATTACAAAATAAGAAAAATAAGAAGAATGCAGGGGTTGCTTAAAACGCTGCACCTATTCTATTTACAAGTTTGTCATTTATTCTGATATTATGCCATGCTTATTCTCGTTATTAAAGAAAACTCTCTCTAGGAATAGAAGGACGGTGATAGGTTAAGATGTGTTACTGTTTTGTTGCCTGAGGTGGCATACAGCCAGAGGGTGACAAGTGTGGAATCCACGCTCAGGCAACGCCAGTCTGGAGCCCACGCTCCCAACCAACATGCCCCGCTAGCTACTTGTGCCTCAGTGGCCCCATCTGAAAAACGGAGAATAAGGAAAGCACTCTCCCCGGGGGTGTGAAAATTACTGAGTTAATATTTGTGCAGTTCTTCAGCAGTGCCTGACATATAGTAAGTTCAATATGAGTAATTTTTTTAAAAAAACAAAACATATTTGTTGTTTATCCTAATCACACAGCTCGTAAATGGCAGAGCCAGGATCCCAACCCGTACAGTTTAGCTGTGTCTACATCCTTCACCAGCATGCACCACTGCTTCAGAGTCAGGCTGCTTCACACCATTAGACGCAAAATGAGTGTGAGAGCCAACCGCTAGGTGAAGGCATAACCAGTTTCAAAACTATCTGGGATGGAGGCAGTCAACCATGGAAATGGGTAGTTGCCTGGTTAGCAACTAAAAAACTAAACATCTCATCTAGATGGGAGGAAAAGAAGGGAACCAGGTGGGCTGTATTCCCCAGGGGTCCCAGCACTCCTGCAGCTGTTGTGTGGGGTTAAGAGGCTTAAAATAAAACCAAGCACAATCGCCAGCATGACTGAGCCCTGCCTCAGCCCCTGCAGGAGACAAAATGTTCATAGAAGGAATATGTATCAGTTGGTTTTTAAGAACTCTAGATTTAGCATTAGTCATTGGTTTGCTTCTAAATACTCTAAGTTTTCAAAAGAAGTTGTGCTTCTCAAAAGCAGACACACACACACACACACACACACAGCATTTTCAATCATCACTGAGGCTCCGTTCATAATAAGAGTAGGAAGCATGTTCCCGTCGGAAGGAAGGAAAAAGAGAGATTTTGAGTCTTTTGCCATCCCCTCTCACTTAGGCAGTTAACTGAAAGAAAAAGTGATGGAATCCTTACAGGTTCCTGGTCCCACATCTCTCTCTGTTTTGTCTATTACTTGCATTTCATTAGCTCAATGTAAACATCCCTGCTCTTGCTGCTGCTGGGTTAGGAAAAACTACTTCGCCTTCCAGGAAATCACCAGCACTTTGTACTTGTATCTTGATGAGTGAAAATCTGATGGAAGAATGAACCAGCAGGACTGCACGAGTGTTTTGGGACCCATTACATGTTGCTATTTCTACAGTTGATCATGCCGGAGAATGATTTTGCCAATTAGCACGGCCTTCGCAAAGCATCCCACATCAGGACAGCTGGCTTGCTCGCGTCCTCTCCTGCAGCCTCAAACTCCAAATCCAGCACAGGTCTTTCATCGCTTGTCACAGTCTTATAAACAACTCCAACCAGCTGCAAGGGTTTTCCTTCTTTTGCCGGTAACCTTGTTTACCATACATGTACAACACAAGTGATGGCATTTTGTTTGGGACTTCTTTTTTCATTAGTTTTTCTGACCAGGGAACCATTTTTGCTGAAACAGGTTGTGGGGTCCAAGAATAGCTCTCAGCTGCCAAAGGCAAAATAAGAAACTGTGCCCAGACCACGCAGAACAAATGACTATAATGAGGGGATGTTCAAGACCAAACAATAGAGCAAGTTAGCATTTCATGTTAGCAAGTTATGTGCAAGCACAGACCGGACATGTCCAACAAGGCTCTTGCATTCCCCTCTCTTATGAACAACCAGCCTGGAGGGCAGGTACTGAGTGCTAAGCCAGCCCCTCCCCAAATGAGAACACAGATATGCACACTCAGGAACCATAGTCCAGCTAACTCACTAATTGGAACTAAAAGTCCGTCCCTCACGCTCTTACCCAATCTGTAAAATTAGGCAGATAGCTCCACGTAGTTTCATGTTTAGAATGACAACCAGATTTTTTTTGATCAGTAAACATAAAATATAAATGCAACACAGGTTTATCAGAGTGGTATGCTAGTCAGCATTTTAACAAGCTCTCCGAGGAGAAAAGTCCTGATTGTAGTATTTTCCAGTTTCCAAGGTGTAAATATTCCCATGATGATCAATTTCAAGCTCTCAACATGACATCCCTGAGCACAGAGATGGAAAAAGGTGAGTAGTGGCATGCCATTATAAAGTGATACATAAAGAAACACACAGAGAAAGAAACCTCGAGAGCATCAGTAATTGAGAATTGTAGTAAAATAATTAGCGAGTCATGATAGGAGTATTTAGTGCCTTTGTTCACAATTTATTTAATTGTACATTTCTATGATTTAATTATGAATAATGCCTGTGCTTGACAACGGTTCCCAATTTTCCTGAAAATTTAACTACAGGCTCTCATAAGCCAGTGGAAGCTAGCTCCAGCGCATTGCAGGTCACTATCACCATATGAATGGCCATTTATTTATTTTCTTAACTTTTTAAAAAATTTATTTATTTTAGAGAGAGAGAAACAAGCGGGGGGAGGGGCAGAGGGAGAGAGAATCCTGAAGCAAACTCCCCACTGAGCAGGGAGCCCAACGCAGGACTCGATCCCAGGACCCTGAGACCATGCCCTGAGCCGGAATCAGGAGCCAGCCGCTTACCTGACTGAGCCACCTGGGTGCCCCTGAATGGCCATTTAATACTGCTCCATTCAGACTGCCGTCCTCAGTCCAGCAACATTGACATCATCTGAGAGTTTGTAGGCCCCCACCCCACAGTCAGAATCCTTAAGTGGTTCTTGGGCCCAGGAAAGTTTGAGAAAAACTGAGCTAATGAACAGCTTGAATGGATGCTAATTTAGGGAAATAAATATATATATACACACATATATAATTTATTGTAATTAAAAATTACTGAATAGATACATAGATATTCACTTTTTTAACTGCTAGAATAAAAAAAACTTCTTAAGAAAACCTCCAATAATCGAGATGCTTCAAGACAGCTGCAAAGAATTGCTGAAAAATCCATAATGCCCCAAGATTTTTGTTTGAGTAATTCTGGATAAAACATGTGTCGGCATTCCTGTAGCTTTAAGAGTCAGAGATTCTGCTGTTAAAACATTTGAGTTCAAATCCCAGCTTTCTGTCAAGTTTGCCAACAAAGGAACAGTGTAAAAATGATTAAACCTCTCTGTACCTCCTCATCCATGTAATGGGAGGATATTACTAGTACCTACCTCCTTGAGTGGTTGTGAAGAACAGTGAAATTAAAGTGTTTACCCTGGCACCTGGCATCTAGTAAATGCCCAGTAAACTTCAGTAATTAGTACTATTTCCTAGAGGGGAAGAATTCCAAACTCTTCTCTATGTATCAACCCTAAAAGATGTTTAAAAATAAGAAAGATATGCTTTCTTTGGTATGCCTTCTAAAAATTCTGATTTTAATCAGAGACTTTTATACTGTTCTTAGTCTTTAAGATTTATAAGCAAATAGAGCAATTAAAATTACTTCTAGGGGTACCTGGGTGGCTCAGACAGTTGAGTGGCTGCCTTCGGCTGAGGTCATGGTCCTGGAATTCTGGGATCGAGCCCCACATCGGGCTTCCTGCTCAGTAGGGAGTTTGTTTCTCCCTCTGCTCCTCACCCTGCTTTCGTCCTCTCTCTCAAATAAATAAAAAATCTTTTAAAAAATTAAATAAATTAATTAAATAAAATTACTTCTAAAATATGTCCAAATTTCAAAGTGACTTATTCTAACTCAGGGAGTCGCCTGCAGTACTTCTGGGAAAGGGTCTTTAAAAGAGACTCAAAGGAGAGAAGGCCTCTTCTGCTCGATTGTCTCTCATGCGGGCACTGCCTTGAACACTGTGTACGGGTGACCTCAGGGGCATCCAAGATGGCAGAGAGAACAATGGAAAGAACCCAGACGGTGGGGATGCCAGGAGCTCCTGCATCCAAACCTGAGCAACTGGAGCGGTGCCACCTAAGGACTTCTGTCATCTGTGATAACAAATAGTCCTTAATGTTTAAGCGAGATGAGTTTACTCTTCTTTCATTCACCAGGACGCATCTGAACTCATGCAAATCTCTTTAGATTAAATTGAGGCTCAAAGTGGTTAAATAACTTGCCCAAAGTAGCAGATTGTGACAGCCAGGCTTCACAACACCCTTGGGTTTCAGGTCGGGTTTTTTTCTTTTTCTCTTCTCTTCTCTCCTCCCTTTTCTTAACTAAGCTCACAGTGCTTTTGAGTAGACTTTTTCTAAGTAACCATAGGGGAGACAGCAACTATGGTATAAAATTACACCAACACAAATCCAAAAAATTACTCAATTATGAAAGAAAAATAATGCCATTAAACTGGCTATTTGGTATCATGTAGGGGGGAGAAATTGATTTATTTTCTAACTTTTGCTATATCCAGCCAATATTGTTGGTATAACCAAGCCTCTTTTCCCTCTGAAATATGCGACTCCTGGAAAATGTATTCAGCAATGACTTACGAAAATAAGTTAAATCAAAAAAGATCTGATTAGGAAAAAAAGAAATTACTACAAGTGATTTTAATGCAGGGAACTGGTTACATGAGTGCCAGAGAACCTAAGAAACCAAACTTGTAATAGTGAGGAAACCCAGAGCTTAGGCACAAAAAGGAAGTCCTTGCCACTGCTGGGCTGGGTACACAAAGGGAGGAGATGCTAGTGTAAAAGCCAGTATTGTTCAGAGAAAGCTGGAGCAAGTGAGTCTGGTGGGAACCAGCGCCATGGAAGAGTCACTGCTAAGATACCACCAGAGGCAGAGAGTGGGCTAAGAAATACCTTCACTTCTCTCTTCTTCTAGCCTCCTATCCCCCACCGGAGCCTCCCATGATCAAACCCAGCCAGAAGCCAGGTAGCACCAGAACCTGGAAACTACAGTCTACAAGAATCAAGATCAGAGCAGAGTACTGGAAGAGTGAGCCATGGGTCCAAGAACAACAGGCCAAGGATCCTCCTGAGGGCTTCAACTCCTTGTAAGAAACTAGCAGTTTAATTTATTATTGCATTTTCTCTCAATTCAGTTAAAAATGTTTCAGAAGAACAAGTGGATCAAAGATATTTTTATTCTACTTTAGTAGGTCTCCAATCAACATACCTGAGAATTAATTAAACTTAAAGATGTTAGGGACTACTCTAACTCTTTAAAAAGAAACTTCAGCACTGAGACTATTTTAATTCAGACACCAACTTCTAAGTTGGTAGGTGGGCTTGAAAATGAAATATGGGCAGACATGGGGCACAATTGAGAACACGCATCCACCCACCCGCTCTCATATCAAACCAAAAGAAGGAGGAGGAGAAAGAGAAAAGGAAGGAAGGAAGGAAGGAAGGAAGGAAGGAAGGAAGGAAGGAA